>NC_072398.2:164095357-164413214 GCF_028858775.2 Pan troglodytes | reverse complement strand
ATGTTGTTCTGTTTTGTTTTTGAGAAGGGCAACTTTTAGTGCATTGGAACCCAGTGTCTTGAATAACTACCTGCCTGTTAAATGCTGGTAACATATTTTGCCCCAGATGAAGTGCAGGTTGCTACTGAGACCATCCTTCTCTTACCTCTGCCTGTTAAATGTCTTGCCCATTCTTCGAGATTTGTTTCATATTTCTATTCCTCCACGAAGGCCTTTCTTGGTCTCTGTTCTGGACCTCCTTTCCCACTCAGTTCATGGCATGTGCTTACAGCCTGGATCCCTAGGTCTCCTTGATTAATCTGGTCAAGTATCCAGGTCTACATCATATAAACTCCTTAAAAGAATGTTTGTTGTTTATAGACTGACCCTGAACAATTTCTTTTAATTTACGTGTGTCTCGGTTTGATAAGCATTCTCTGCTTTTAATCTAATCTAACCCTGATGCTTAACTAATTAATTTCATCCTTCCTGGCTTCTGATTCTGACCACAACAGGGCCTGGTCTCATGTAAATGAAGGACAAAGAGGAAAGAGGTTCATGGGACTATTTTAACTGATGTGTGTTACCTTCATTTATTTGTATTATAGTGACAAGTGTATTTATCCTATTTCTTTCTTGTAAGCATGATTCCAGGGATTTGTTTTTCTATGTAAAATGGGGCTTTGAACATAGGAGGTGCTCAAATGGTTAATAATTGGAATAGATACACTAATTATCAGTTTAGAAGAGTGATACTAATGCAGTCCTGTGTGTGTGTGTGTGTGTGTGTGCGCGTGTGTTGCATACCCAAAAAGAAGAGGAGGAGGAATAGGACAATGACAGCAGGCTCAACCATAGGTTACATTTTGAAATTTTTCTTTTTTCCCTTCTTTTTCACTTTCCCTTTCTATAGGAAGTCAGGATTCAAGACCAGATGTTTAATTTTAGCACCAAGGTTGGTTTCTATGAATCATTGCTCTATTAAAACCTATTCTAACCAAAATATCTCAATGTTATTTAGAAGTTGGTGTGACTTTTTAAAAAATTTACCTCTTGCAGAGATATTTATATTTTAATTTTTTTCCATTTTTAGAAATACATTCCTATTACTACTGGTACTGGGCATTATTGGGGGTAGAAAATATCCAATGTCATGTAATAATAGTTCCCCAGTCTTGTCTATCACCAGAGTCACATGGGAGCTCCTATTCCTGAGCCCATCCCTGGAGATTCTGAGTCAGGATATCTGCAGGAACTGGAAATTTGTAACTTTAAAAAGCTTCCAAAGTGGGGCTAATGAGCAATGGATGTAGGAACTGGGGTGAAAAGATCAGGTCCTATTCATTAGGAGTTTATAAGCTGCTCGGGAAGATCAAATCATGAGAAATGCTAACTCACAAGCTTGAATTATGTTATGAAATGCCTTACATATTTAACCTGCTTAGCCATGTGTGAAGCATTTCATAAAGGGAAATTTCACATAGCCCATCCCTCCTACAAGGTAGGTAAAGCAATTGTTTTTATTCACTTTTTTCTTAAGGGGGTATTGAGGCAAAGACATTAACTGACTTACTTAGAAACTCAAAGTCCTGACTGAGCCCAGCTTCAAACAGTACATACCCTACGCCCTTAATTGTACAAATGGACTCACTGGTTCAAGGTATTTTTTTTTCTTTTGAGATGGAGTTTCACTCTTGTTGCCTAGACTGGAGTGCAATGGTGCAATCTCAGCTCATCACAACCTCCGCCACCCAGGTTCAAGGGATTCTCCTGCCTCAGCCTCCCAAGTAGCTGGGATTATAGGCATGCGCCAGCACATCCGACTAATTTTGTATTTTTAGTAGAGGTGGGGTATGTCCATGTTGGTCAGGCTGGTTTCAGACTCCCAACCTCAGGAGATCCACCCGCCTCTGCTCCCCAAAGTACATGGTATTTGTTTGTATTGAAGCAAATATCTACAACAGCAAGTAGAGAGAATTAGGGGGTATATCTACAAGTCAGATGAGACTGATGATTCAGAGACACATCTGTAACCTTGTGTTTTCCTCTTTAAGTATCCAGGAATTGTGGTTTCACTTCTATTTATTTTGGGGTCTGCAAAATTACATACACATTTACTGATAGGGGTAGCCAAGTCTTGCTATTGTTACTGTTTATTTTAATTTTCTTTTAAGAAGCTAAGGTGGAGAGAAGTGACTACCTATCCTACCATGTCAGTACCCAACATGCTGTTTCCCGAAGCTACATGTACTCAGCCTCACCAATCTCTCACTGTCCCAGACCTTCATGTTAGTGTCTGTAGAGACATCATTAAGGTTGAGATGATAGGCATAAGATGGTAGACATAGGAATGCCTATTATCAGAAGTTTTTATAAGGTTTCATAAGATGATAGACATAGACATTTCATAGGATAGAAAAAGAGATCCACATGAGACTATGGCAGAGGGCAGACTTGAAATGAAAAATTTTTAAAGCTGTGCATCTGGACCATGTTTCTTAAATTCTGTGCATGTAGCAAGACACCCGTAGAATATTGTCCTAGTTCATTAGATCACATTATTCGGATTCAATCTTAACATGTTCTGTTTCAGTTCTAACAGACTGCTTGTAATTCTCACAATATTCTTACTTTTTTGTCCACACTTGCCTTGGCTCCTGGTACCTATACTAATGGAAATAATCTTTGTTCATGCTTCTTGGATCACCTTTCCTAACTTTATAATACCTAATGAAGACTTTCCTCAAGCATCATTTATTGTTACAAAACCTTTCTGGGCAACATCCCACCCAAATACAACTGGTCATTCTCTCCTCTTCCCCATCTTAGTAAATGCCAACTTTGTCCTTTCAGTTGCTCTAACCGAACTTTTTTTATTCATTCCTGATTTCTCTCCATTTTTCATATTCCACTTTCAATCACCAACTATTCTATGATCTCTACTGTCAGAATATGTCTCAGATATAATCACTCCTCACCTTCTCCAAATCTTTCACTCTGATCTAAGGCACAATATACACAGAGATGTTTATTTTAATAGCCTCCTAATTATCTTCTCTGTTCCCATTTTAGCCCCACTTCTATGAGTTACCTACATGACAAGCAGGGTGATCCTTTCAAAATTTAAGGCAGATCATGTCACATATTTTCAATATACTTGAATGGCTTCCATCACACTCAGAAAAAGACCCAGACTCCTAACCATTATGTCTGCAAGGCCCTATATAACCTAAGGCCCCACTACAACTCCAATTTCCACTTCTGCTTCTCTCCAACCACATGAGGGTTTTGCTGTTTCCTGTACCTTTAAGTATTTTCTCGTCTTAGGGTCTTTGCGCTTACTCTTACCCTTGCCTGAAACCCTCTTCCCCTGATAACTACATAGTAGGTCTCTACTCGGATATCACCTAAAAAGTCTTTCTTGAGCATACCACCTAAAATAGCGATCACTACCTCAAAACTCCCTATCTACCTGAATCTGCTTTTTCCTATTCGTAATACTTCTCTCCATCTGACACAAGATGTTTATTTGTACATCATCTGTCTTTCCATATACAGCAGGAATTTTGTTTGTTACTATGTCTTTAACACTCAGTGTGATGTCTATGTGATCAATAAATTAATAAAAACATCCAATATAGCAATTTATTGTAGATATTTCTTTATATATTTGTTTTATCTTAATTATACAAGAATTCTTAATTATTTTTATCTTCAATATCTGGTACATAGTAGGTACTCAATAAATGTTTTGATTCATGCGTGACTACATAGTGCTTTTTATGAAGCACCATGCAATGCTGAAATACTTAATTGCTAGTTTTACTAGCAGAATATATAACTTTATTCATACAGTATAAAATCACAAAAGCAAACATACATCACTAAAAAATGAGCTGTTGTAACTAACAATCAGCTGTTTCTAAGTGTTATGCTAAAGCGTATTTATTTCTTCATTTGTTTGGATCTGTGCACTCTAACCTATAGAAAAGCCATCATATATACCAAAAGCTTAAGCAAATGTATGGAAAATTTGGGGAAATTTTGTAACATTTTCTCGTCACAATTACTTATCTTCTTAGTGGTCAAAAACTCAAAATCTCACTCTATTGAAACACTCTAAGACATGAGAGTATATAATTAAACCTCACTGTTTTAGACCAATAAACCCAGTCTGTTTAAATTGCCAATTGGTTCATTTAAGGCAGCATAGTACAGTGGTTTAAGAGTCCAAACTCTGCATTCAGACTGTATATTTTTAAATTCTAGCTTGAAAAATTACTAGTTATGCAAACTCAGGCAAGTTCTCAACCTTTCTTTTCTTGTATGTAAATAGGGGTAATAATATCCCTAGCTCATGGTGTTAATGAAAGTATTTATGATGTAACCATAAAACCCATAGAATAATGCCTTATAAATAGTAGGTGCTCAATCTTAGCTATTGTTACTGTTATTATAAAATATAGTTTTTATTACATTTAATTGTATATAACTCTTAACAAGGTATTTCCTAATACGCTCTGCCAATCTTGACTCAAAGAATAAATAAGAATTATTTATGATTAAATCCATTTCTATAAAAATAATTCATGTGTTGAGGTTCATACCTTCTCTTAAGTTTAAAATGCTTTGCCTGTCGCATCCTCAGCTCAGCTCAAGATGAGTTATTGTACATGATTCATGAGAAAACTCCAAATTAAGTTTTATTTTGTACTCCCTGCTGAAGACTGAAGAGTGATTACCTTCGTAATACATGGCATCAAATGTGCGTTAGGTCTTGATTTATTTAACAATTCACCACTAAAAAAGAAGACTGGATACTTTTACCAAATTTTACTTCAACAAATGAAGACAAAGGACACTAATTAGGATTTGCTTCACAAATTGTTACTGTTTGTTTTCTTTTAAGAAGCTAAGGTGGTACTTTGGCATCAGGAAAATTATACAAAAAGAAAAGGAGAGGCATTGAACTATATCTCTGAGACAAAGATGATGGATTCTAAGTATCTTACCTGACAAAAAGAAGGGACTGCCTAGTTAGTGGTGATAACAGGATCAGTCAGAATCCATGTCTTCCACAGTCTACTCAATGCACTTTCCATTCTGCCATGCTTTTAGAGCTGGGAAAGAGGTTGGTTGTGGGTTATCTGGAAATTTGGGAAAAGGTCATATTGATTTTAAAAGGGCTCATAAATTCTGAATGAGACTAAGTGGACTAGAATAGTAATGAGATAGATAATGTAAAACATTATTTGTATAACGTTACCTCTGAAAATGAAAACCTTTGCTCAGAAGTATTTGTTCTCAGAGGAAGTGGCCAGATGAACGGGTGAATGAAGGTAGAAGAACCTTACTGTCAGCATCCCTTCCAGGGATACTTTGTATGAAAACAGGTCAGGTCTTAGCACCACAAATATGAATGGAGAGTCATTGCTCTCTGGATGATCTGAGGAAAGCCATTTTGATTAAGTTTTTGATTAAGTGAGAGGAAAATACACTTCAGTGGCTGAAGATGATTTTTTTTTTTGTAAAGGGCTTTGCCAATTTATGTCAGTGGAAAAGGAGTTAACAGTTTCCAGTCAAAGATGTAGGAAGTAATTGAGTCATCAGTGCATGAAATAAACATCATAATTATATTAGAAATAATTGATAATTGATTCATAAATATCTGAATTACACATGGGTTTTTTTTAAATGCTGCCTAAAAACTATTTATCAATGAGAATGTGAGACAAATATGCCTATAAGTATATCAAAGTATATGGTTCTTCAGAAAGATGATCCACCTTGAATAATTTAGGATTTTGTTAAGATAAATTAGCCCCAGATTCTCATTCTTAAAT
This sequence comes from Pan troglodytes, assembly GCF_028858775.2. Taxonomy (NCBI): domain Eukaryota; kingdom Metazoa; phylum Chordata; class Mammalia; order Primates; family Hominidae; genus Pan; species Pan troglodytes. The sequence continues at coordinate 164,407,392 of NC_072398.2, read as the reverse complement.
CCTTAGATCTTTGTTTAACAGAGTGGCAACAAGATGCTGTATGCTAGAAAAAAAAAGCAACATAATCTACAGGCATATATTGCTTTTAAAGCAAACTCAACTTAAATTTGGATTTGTACAAAAATTAGATGATTTTATTTCACACATATTTATAACATTTTTAAATATATCAAATCTCTGATGTGTTTGACATCAATTGATAAATATCTGAATTACACATGGCTTTTTAGATACCACCTACAAAGTATTTCTCAAGGAGAAAGTGAGATATGTCTATGCTATATAAATAAAAAATTCAGCTGTAATAGTAAGTCAGAAAAGTTTAAGTGGTTTTGATGAGACTGAAAGATGGAATTGTGCAAGAGATGAGCCATCAGCTCTTTTCCTAGTAGTAGGAAAGTTGGGATACATCTAAAATATTCTCAAAGTGTAGTCTATGTAATGTTTGCACTGGAAAATTTTAAAGTGCTTATTATAAATTCAGATTCACCCCATCCTACTGAGTCTTGGGGAGTAGGCCCCAATAACTGCATTGCACTAACTTCCTTAGTTTGCTCTTACGCACTTTCGTTCTTGTCAACTACTGGGATTAACTATTTGCTTAAAGGCTGGTTTCACCTTTGCAGAAATTCATGATCCTCATTTTTATTTTCATAAAAAAATACAAGTTCCTTAGTTCATAAACATTCAAGCACAATCCTTTAAGCCCAAATACCCTTTCATTAGGTAAACTAAAGAGGAAACTCTTTGGCAGCCTCAGTTGTGCTTCATTTTACATCCTTGGATAAGCCTTCCTATTCCCCATTTATTTCCCTCCTACATCCGAATTAGTAGTGTCTTTCTTCTGCGTACTCCTTAGTCACTTCGTATTGCATTTGTTCACATAGCTTGCTCCTGTCTGCATCACTGATTATCAGCCCCATGAAGGGAGGAATGTTATTCATCTTTGATGCCATCTCTCCTAGTACAGTAGCCAACACATAATAGCTGCTCAATAAATTTTTGTTGCATGGCTTTAGCTTTGGTTCATAAAGGTTAATGTTTCATCTCTATGGTGAACTAAAAGTTGTACTTGGCTAAACTTGGGACATTTTTGCTGAAGAGTCTAGTTCCAACAGGAAGCCAGTGATTCCCAAGAAATGCATTTGAGGTAAATTAGTAAGTAGAATCCTTAGAGGCCTGTTTTGTTGGTGTTGTTGCTTTTATTTATCTTTGAAATGGTACCAGAGGCTTGTCTGATTAAAGTGAAATTGTTGGTTTGGTGTCTACTTCCAATTAGACTATAAGCTTCTTGAATTTACGAATTGTATCTCAATAATCCCCATATTTTCAATACCTATATCTAGTATAGGTGCTAAAAAGAAATAAAGTTTAAATTAAGCTGAATGTTAGTAAGCATCAGCCATAGCCCTTGAAGATAATAAATGCTTATCAGATGCTGTTTGGATTCTCCAACACCTAGATAAATAAATTTATGTTCCTTAAAGAGAAGCAAATCTCTGAATCTTTAAGTTGGAAAGGACTTCACAGGTTATCCATTCCATTGCCTAACAGTGCAAATATCTCTTCTGTAGCCCCTGTTAAAATTCCTCTATCCCCTGTTAAAATTTCTCTAGCTCCAGGAAGCTCAGTAACACCAAATGCAAACAAGGACATTTAAACTGATCTAAATATTCGCAAGTTGGGTTTTTTCTTCTTTTTTCATGAACTAGAATCACTCAGGTCAATACTGTACTATGTTAGCTTCCTTAGCAGGTTGTAATTTTCAAGGATTCCCATATTGGTATACATCTAGGGATATCTGAAACTTGACAGTAATTTTAACAGGTTAATGCACTATGCTTAATTAAGAGAGAACAGCTTTAAGATAGTAGTAGGTATATGAAGCAAGCAAAACCTTCTTCCCTGTAGCCAAATTTCTGTGCTCCTGGGTATTATTCAGCAAATATGATAGATGAACATGTGGGGATTTCTTTCCTGGTGCTTAGTGTTTTCCTGACACCAGTGCTGTGTTGACCTTTCTTCATGCCCTTCTCAAATGTTTCACACAACTGTAGACTGGCAGCTAAGTATACCACCCTTCTCCCTCAAAAAAAAAAAAAGAAAGAACAAGCATTGTAAATTCTTTCTCTTTCCCTTGAACTGAATTCAGGCAACATCTCTACCTGGAAGTCTTCCTTGAACTATGTTCTAATCACATGTCTGTTTTCTTGCATTATCATAATTATTTCTTCCCTCTGGGTCTATCTCCTGCTCTGTGCCTTTACCTCTGGTCACAGGATGATTTTCTGTCTTGCCTGGAGGCCTTTCCTTATTAATCATTTCACATGTGCCCTTCTCTATGATGCTTCTTGCATTCTTAGCCATGTTGTAGTTTGTTTTGTTCTGTTTTATTGTTTTTGACAGTCCTCTATAATCTTACATTTGTTTTGTCCTGAACTCTACATTCCTGAGACTTTGATCCACTGTCTTTGTATCTGCCTTAAGTTTAATGTCTATTAGGCCTTCCCTCATGGAGTCTGAGACTTTACTTTTGTGCTGTGACATGTCAGAACGTTTCCTCTGCATGGAATAGGTCTAGGATATCAAGTTATGCTAACTTTGGATCTGCAGATTTTAAAGTCCGTGAGAAAGCAGGGTGACTCTTTAAGCCCTCCCACTATGGGCAGTGCTATTTTGAGAAAAATTAAAAAGAGCTTTGGAGTTTGTGTGTGTGTGTGTGTTTTGTTTTGTTTTTGTGTTTGTGTTTTTACACCCAGCTGATTTTTGTGGTTTTTTGTTTTGTTTTGTTTTGTTTCAGTAGAAACAGGGTTTCGTCATGTTGGCGAGGCTGGTCTTGAGCTCCTGCCCTCAGGTGATCCACCCACCTTGGCCTCCCAAAGTGCTGAGATTACAAGCGTGAGACACTGTGCCAGGCCAAGAGCTTTGGAGTTTTCTAAGGAATCCAGTGAATACCAAGTTCCATGCTTATGAAAGAGTATGTTTTAGAGAAATTCCAAGTTTAATACTGTCTCCAAGTGCTCCAAGTGATTTTCTGTCTAATTGATTAACCAATTCTTGAGAAGGAGGTCTTAAAGCCTCCAACTACAATTGTGGATTTGTCTTTTTCTTCTTTCAGTTCTGTCAATTTTTGTTGCACATATTCTGCAGCTCTATTGTTTAGTGCCTAAACATTAAGAATTGCTAATGTCTCTTTTATCATTATATAATTTTGCTTTATGCCTTCAGCAATTTTTCTTATTCTGATGTCTACGTTATCTGATACTAAGTTAGTCCTTTTTTCCTATGATCAATGTCTTCATAATATGTTTTCCCATGTTTTGCCTTCATGCCTAGGTTATTATATTTGAAGTGAGTTTCTTGTACACGTTATATAGATGGGTCATATTTTTAAATCCCCTTGGCCAATCTTTATCTTTTAGTTGGTATATTTAGGACACTTACTTACACTTAATATAACTGATTAGAGTTTAACTATGGCAATTTTTGTTTCTTTTCTGTTTCCTCATTTCTGTTTTCTCTTTCCTGCCTTCCTGAAGGTTACTTGAACATGTTTTTTCAGAATTATATAATGTTTTTAAGTGTATCTCATTGTATAGAATTTCTAGTGGCTGCTGTAGATATTATATCATATTTACATAACTTATTACTGTATACCAATGTCTTCATTTTACCAATTTGAGTAAAGTATAAAACCTTACTTTCCTTTATGCCCTTTAATCCTTCCCAATTTATAATACAATTGTTTTAAATATTTCCTCTATATGCTTTTAGCACCACATCAGAAAGTATTATAATTTTTGCATAAACAAAAATAATTTATAAAGCTCAAGAGAAGATGGAAAGCCTATTATATTTACCCATATTTTTGTTTACTGTGCTATTTTCTTCTTTCCTAATGTTCTACATTTTCTTCTTTTATTTTTTCCTTCTATTTGGAGCATCTCCTTTAGCTATTTTTTTAGAGTAGGTCTGCTGGTGATAAATTCTTACTTTTCTTTCATCAAAGAATGTCTTGATTTTCATTCATTTCTTCAGGATGTGCTCACTGCGTAGTAAATTCTGAGTTGATGGTAGTTTTTTGTTGTTGTTTAGTTTGTCTTGGCACTTAAAAGATATTGTCCTGCTTTCCTCTAGTCTCCACAGTGTCTGATAAGAAATCCGCTGTCATTAGAATTGTTTCTTTCCTACAATTATCATGTCATTTTTTTCTGTTTTCTTTTAAGAATTTATTATTTGTATTTGATTTTCAGAATTTCAATCACAGCATGTATCATTTCTTTGGGTTTATCCTTTTTAGAGTTTGCTCCATTTCTTGAATCTGTGAGTTTGTGTATCTTGACAAATGTAGAAAATTTTAAGCCCTTATTTCTTCATCTACTTTTTCAGCTATGCCTTCTTTCTTCTCTCCTTCTGAGACTCCAAATGATAACTATTTTGTTATAGTCTCACATGTCCTTAAGGCTCTGTTCATTTTTTTTTTCTCAGTCTATTTTCTCTATTTTCTGATTTGGTAATTTCTATTGTTTTATCTTCTGGTTCACTGATTCTTTTCTGTTATAGAGCCATCCACTGAGCTCTTTATTTCAGATTATATTATTCAGATGAAATAAATCAACTTTCTAATCCAATCCCTGCAGTGTTTATATGACTTTTTTGGGGCCTCTTGTTACGTTGAAAACCCCTGTTCATAACAGATTAGAATTAGGCTTATTATTGCTTAATCCTAACTAGGTTCCTAGACTGCCAGTGCTTATGTGAACATTCTAGGATACTGCTAATTCTAGTTGACATTACCTTAACAAATTCTGGGGAGTCATCTTTCTGATAGTGGAACAAAGATCCTATTTAATTAACCACATTGCCTCTACCTTAAATAAGCCCACTTTTTCTAATTTGATCCTCTGTCAATCATCTTCACAAAGGTAAGGAAGATGAAGACCAGAAAGGGAATGGAGGAGAAAGAAAGGAAAAAAACCCTTGTAAAACTTGGTAGTACTAAGTCTTCTCTCAATAAAAGCATCCACCTCCTTTAACCTTTACCTGGAAGCTCTATTACTTGCACTTTTTGCTTTTTGATCTTCTTTTCATTAAACAAGACAATAACAAGAACGGCAACAACAACAAAATCATGGGGGTATTACTTCATCTGAATTACAATATTAGCTTCTAAACTCAAAAACAAAATCTGCTGAAGTATTTATGGAAGTATGCTCTGTTTGTTATTTAGACCCTCTTTGTAATAATTTCACTTATTAAACTTCCAGTGGGGCCATGTTTTATTCTTTGATTCGGGAGATTGCCAGATCATCTTTTAGGATCACTAACTAAAGAAAATGGAATAGCTCCATATATATTTGTCTCCTTGAAAACATCAGAGTATTAAGGCAAATACTGCTGCTGCCTATAGCCCAAGTTGCCCCTGACTCACTGTAGTATCTCTGGGATGGTACTTGCCCTCATTTTCCTTCAGCATCTCTACCTGCAAAACAAAAAAATGTTAGAACCACCCCTACTTCATTGGACTGTGGAAGAAAAGTAGAGCAACAGTGTTTCAATGTTCTGTGAAAGACAGATTTGTTCATATGTAACATTTGTCACTATTTGAGACCATGTGCTCCAAGGCAGAGATGTAGTCAGTGTAATATAGTCAGTCTAAAATTACTCTATAGTAATTTGACTTTTACAGCAAAATAAAAGAAATAATAATTACTTGAAGAAGTTAATTTTTCACTCTTTCTAGTTAGTTCTTTTTTTTTTTTTTGCATTTTTAAAAATTTCACTCCAGACCTGTGATCTACAAAGCTCTAAGTGCAGTTAACTTTCATGATGTCCTATTTTCATTCTTCATTCTTACTACCCTTTTGGTTTCACATTTAGTTTGTGTCTTATTCTTTGCAGATCAATAGCAATATACTCTCAGTTGAATATCTTCTTGGAAGGAACCAAAACTTCATTAGTAGCAGTAGCATTTGAATTTTAAGGTTTTAAATAAGGCAAACATACTGTCTCCTTGGTTTGAGAACTTTAAATGTAAAATTTGGTAGAAATGTGATAAGAAAAGAAAAAAAATTCTCTACTGAGCACAAGAAACAAAAACAGAACTCTTATTTTTTCTTAAATTTTCTCCAACAGTAAAACATGGGCCTGTTTTAATCAATATTAAATTATATCTTACATTCTGTTTAGCATCTGAATATGTCATCATTAATTTTTTTCCACTTAGATTCCTAATACCTACATGATAACTTTTTCTGATAAAAGTTTACATATATATATGTAACATATATATATATGTTACATATATATGTGACATATATATGTAACATATATATATATGTTACATATATATGTGACATATATATATATATATATGTAGGGGTTGGGGTAAAGAGAAAGTGAAGGATTCAGAAATTTCTCATGACTAAATGGAAAAAGAATGAATCAATTTAATGTTTGCTGAAGAGGCTAAGACCTGCCTATTTTAGACTTTGTTTTCTTAAATAATTTGGGCACAAAAAAAAAAAAAAAAGAAATTCTGTTCTTAACCCCAATTTCTCTTCTTTTCTCAAAAACAAACAAAACAAATTCCCTAAATACTGGACTAGAAGGGCAAGAGTCCCTGAAGCAAATTCAAACTGTTGGCTTTTCTGGGCCATAAATTCCAGAAGAATGGATTTTCCCAGGGGCTCTTGAGCTTGTGATGGGACTTTGTGCCTCCCCACCAACCAGCTTCCAAACAATGCCTGTGGTAAAAACCCAAATGCCTGTGAAAAACACTCTCCTGATGCCATATTTGTTTGTATGTAATTACCTCCAACCCCTGAATTCTCAACAAATGAGTGTTTGACAGCATATTCCTAAGATATTTTCTTTAAGTAAAGGTTTTTATACTTAAGGAATCATATTCAGGTGTCATGGAAATGTCTAGCTATTTAAACCCTCCATGGCCTATACAAATCTCAAATATTTTTCTGACTACCAAGGTTCTACTACATCCTTTTGGCCTGGCTTAAGTCTCATCTCTTCAATAAAATTATTATCCATTGTCTTGTAAAATTTATGTTGCATTTATAGACAGTGACACACAATTTGTCACATGATGATGGAATATTGCAGATTCTCTCTTTGTTCCCTGTGTGTGAGTTGCCCCATTCAGGTGTTAAATTCCTTGGGGCAGGATTAGACTAAGACCTCAAGTGACTCTAGGTACTAAAGGGATTTTTGCATCCCCTACAACCACCACGTCCAATTCAAAAATCAAAATGATGTCATTCAGTCACATAAGGATAAGAGAGGCTAGCAAATTTCAAAAATTTTCATACTCATCTTGAGAAATGTCATTTTTAACATTTTTTCCCATTTTTAGTGGGACAAGCAAATGCATACATGACCCACTGGATAATCCTACTCACTTTGGAGATAAAAACAAATGTTATTTTTCTTGTGCATTCCTAGGAACAATTAGAATCTACCCACATCTGTTTGATTAAGGAGTCCTTTAGTAAACTGTATGAAATTGGATGACATGTTAGAAAATAATTTTCATCTAATTATGGGTTGTATAAGTGTGGATTCTGTATATCAGAATTTATTTTATTTTACTTTTTACAGAGATGTGGCCCAGCCTGGAGTGCAGTGGTGTGATCCTAGCTCACTGCCACCTTGACTTCCTGGGCTCAAGTGATTCTTCTGCCTCAGCCTCCAAGTAGCTTGCCAAAACTTGGAAGCAACCATGATGTCCTTAGTAGGTAAATGAATAAACCCCGATACATCTAGATCATAGGATATTATTCAGTGCTAAAACGAAATGAGCTATCAAGCCAGGAAAAGACATAGAGGAAGCTTAAGTGCATATTACTAAGTGAAAGAAGCCAATCTGAAAAGGTATGCACCACCACGCTTGGCTGATTTTTCAATGTTTTGTAGAAATGGGGTGTCCTTAGTTGCCCAGGCTGGTCTCAAGTGATCCGCCCCCCTCAACCTTCCAAAGTGCTACAGTTACAGGCCTGATCCACTGCACCTGGCATATATCAGAATTTCTTAAAATGAGAAATACATTTTCTTTCTGTAGCCCAGCTGTCAGTGGCTCACTTGTCCTCCTTTTCAAACTGCCCCAACAAAATATCCACTCTTACCAACATTTCCATATTAGTGACCAATGTAAATTTTTTAAGGCAATGGAGGTATTTTTATATCATGCACCCACAGTAAACTTGACATCGTCTGTGTTCATTGACTTTTCTGTACAGTTGAGCACTGACCATCTTACTGCAGGAGTGAGAAGAGGTCTCTGACCCTTCCCTCTATCTACAGCCTTTCTACACATTCTGAATTTGGTCTGGAAGTATCTTACCAAACCATTTCACCAACAATGCCATATTCCTGCCAACAAGGTGTCTTGATCCAATTGTTAACAATAAAATTTTCTCAGATAATTGTACCTTGTTTAGGCCAAGAATCTGATTCTTAGCCTCAACATAAGCCCGTTAGAATGATGTAGGTGATGAACACAGATTCTTTCTCATCCTCATTTCTATAAAGTTCCTTCTTTTTCCAGTCCTGCTCACTGTATTTTTTCTTTTTAATAGACTTTTTAGAGCACTTTTAAGTTCACAGCAAAATTGAGCATAAAGTACAAAGATTTCCCATATATCCCCTGCCCCTACACATGCACAGCCTCCCCCATTATCAACATCCCCCATTAGAGTGTGAAGGGGGCCAGCCCCTCCACACCTGTGGGTGTTTCTCGTCAGGTGGGACGAGAGACTGAGAAAAGAAATAAGACACAGAGACAAAGTGTAGAGAAAGAACAGTGGGCCCAGGGGACTGGCGCTCAGCACAGGGAGGACCAGCGCGGGCACTGGTCTCTGAGTTCCCTCAGTATTTATTGATCACTATCTCTACCATTTAGGTGAGGGTGATGTGGCAGGACTATAGGGTAATGGTGCGGAGACAGTCAGCAGGAAAACATGTGAGCAAAGATCTCTGTGTCATAAGTAAGTTTAAGGAAAAGTGCTGTGCCTCCATGGGCACGTAGGCCAGATTTATGTCTGACTTTTCACAAACATTTTAGTGCAGTAAAGAGCAGTATTGCCGCCAGCATGTCTCACCTCCAGCCATAAGGTGGTTTTCTCCATCTCAGTAAATAGAACGCACGATGGGGTTTTACACCAAGACTTTCCATTCCCAAGGATGAGCAGGAGACAGATGCCTTCCTCTTATCTCAACTGCAAAGAGGCCTTCCTCTTTCACTAATCCTCCTCAGCACAGACCCTTTACGGATGTCGGGCTGGGGGACGGTCAGGTCTTTCCCTTCCCATGAAGGCCATATCTCAGGCTATCACATGGGGAGAAACCTTGGACAATACCTGGCTTTCCTGGGCAGAGGTCCTTGTGGCCTTCCACAGTGTATTGTGTCCCTGGGTACTAGAGATTAGAGAATGGCAATGACTTTTACCCAGCACACTGCCTTCAAACACATTTCTAACAAAGCACATCCTGCACAGCCCTAAATCCATTAAACCTTGAGTCAACACAGCACATGTCTCTGAGGGCACAGGGTTGGGGCTAGGGTTACAAATTAACAGCATCTCAAGGCAGAAGAATTTCTCTTAGTACAGAACAAAATGGAGTTTCTTATGTCTACTTCTTTCTACATAGACACAGTAACAGTCTGATCTCTCTTTCTTTTCCCCACGGAGTGATACCTTTGTTACATTTATAAACCTACATAGACACATCATTCTCCCTCAAAGTTCATAGTTTACATTAGGATTGACTCTTAGTGGTGTACATTCTATAGGTTTGGGCAAATGTGTAACAACGTATTCACCATTATAGAATCATACAGAATAGTTTCACTGTCCTAAAAAGCTGTGCTCTGATTTCCCTCCCTGACCCTACCCCTGGAACTACTAATCTTCCTATTTTCTTCATAGTTTTACTTTTTCTACAATTTCATATAGTTGGAATCATACAGTATGTATGTAGCCTTGCCTTTCCTTCCTTCCTTTCTTTCCTTCTTTCTTTCTTCTTCTTCTTCTTCTTTTTTTTTTTTTTTTTTTTTTTTTTTTGAGAAAGGGTTTCACCACATTGCCCAGGCTGATCTCGAACTCCTGGATTCAAATGATCCTCCCACCTTTGCCTCCCAAAGTGCTAAGATTGCAGGCATTAGCCACTGCGACCGGCCTATGTAGCCTTTTCAGATTGGCTTCCTTAACTTAGTAATATGCATTTAAGCTTATTCCATGTCTTTTCCTGGCTTGATAGCTCATTTCTTTTTAGCACTGAATAATATTCCATGGTCTGGATGTACGATGGCTTATTCATTTATTCACCTACTGAAGGACATCATGGTTGTTTCCAAGTTTGGGCAAATATAAATAAAGCTGCTATAAACGTCCAAGTGCAGGTTTTTGTGTGGACAGAGTTTTCAACTCATTTTACTAAATACCAAGGAGCACAATTGCTGGATCATTCAGTAAGAGTATGTTTAGTTTTATAAGAAACTGCTAGATTGTCTTCCAAAGTGGCTGTACCACTTTGCGTTTCTACTAGCAATGAATAAGAGTCCCTGTTGCTCTACAATTCTGTTTACCTTTCACATGGATTGATGGTCAATTGTCTCATAGCACTTACTACAACATGTGGCTGATTTGACACATAGCTCCCTTGTAATGGTCTCTTCTACTCATTTAGAAAACATGGAATACTGGTATGAGCTATAAGGCACAATGAATTTCCCTTGATAGGTCAAAAAGAGACCCAGCTTAGCAGGCACAGGGGCTCATGCCTGTAATTCCAGCTACTCAGGAGGCTGAGGTGGAAGGATTGCTTGAGCCCAGGAAGTGGAGGCTTCAGTGAGCCATGATCTTCATGTATTCCAGTCTGGGCAACAGAGCAGGACCCTGTCACTAAAAAAGATATAAAAACAAACCCAGCTGCGGCCCATTTCGGGTCCTCATTTGCTCTGTAACTTGCCAAGTTTTTCTTTTTAAACAAATCTCTTATATTTCTTGTTTTTCTAAATAAGATTAAGAGATTCCAACATACTTTAAAGAATATTTATCTAATAATATTCTTAAAGAATAGAACACATATTCCGATTAGCATTGAATGTTTCTTAATGAATAATATTACAAGAAATGAAATAAGACTATTATTCATGGTTACCCAATAACAAGAGTGTGTTTTTCTTTCTTCACAACTTAAAGTTATAAAGTGGAAAGTGAGTATAAGTTTAGAAATTTTTAAATATTTTGGTAGCCATAAAATCTAGAAGTAAGAACAAAAATTGTTCATAGAGTATTATAATGGGAATAAACAGCTATGTGAAAGGAAAAAAAATAAACTTTTTTTCATTTTAATGTAAAGCTGTGTACCTATCTAAAATTCCTGACACTTATTTAGTCCCCTGAATTATTTCTTTGTATTTCCTTGTAGGTCTCCTTGGGAAACTTGTTCCAATTCAACTATTAGACATATTGTTATTAACATTAACTTACTTTCTTACCCTGTAAATATAACTTTTTTTCAGTAGTTTTATCATCTGTGATGAGATTTGTTCGGTGGTTTGTTAGTGTGATGAAGAAGAGTGTGGTTTAGGAAGGTTGGTTCACAACTAAGCAAAGTGGCTTCAGAAAACTCACTTGGGTTTCTATTTCCCAGGTCTGGCCCTTAGCCTTGGAGATCCAGGTACTTGGTTTTGCCAGTGCTCAGTGATGAGCAGGCTCTGGGAATGTGGGAGCAGTCATGCGGCCCAGACTCACCAGAGATTTGCATATAAAGATTTGAATATAAAATAAACTCCGGTTTATTAACTTGTACTAAGGAAGAAAAGGCCAAGGAGAAAGAGCGGCAGTGGAGACGCACACCGAGGGCATCCCTCTCCTAGCTTGGGTGGGTTGCTGATATTCTCAAGTCCTCAGTCCTCATCTATACATGGGGATAATGATAGGACCCAACCTCACAAGATTGTGGGAGACTTAATGAGGTAATGTATAGAAAATGCATTACCACTCTGCTTGTCACTTTCTAAACACTCAAATATTAGGAGAAGAAAATATTTTTAGCTCCTTTGGTCGGTGCTTTCTCTCTCATAATGAGATGTTTCCTGGATGTGTGTGGAGTCAGACTAAAATGGAATCAGGAGATTGTAATGAAGGAGTTCCTGGCTCGAGCCATCCTTTCACACTACAGAGATAAATTTTCCAGGGGCACGCTGTTTACTGGGAGCTCCTAACCTGAACCATGCTAAAGACACACTTATCAGATTTGTTTTGCTAAATATGGTTTTCATACACTTCGTGCTGATCATTGGCTTTTCAGCTGGCATGACCTTTCTTTAGCCCTGTTAACACCACTGTTAACAAACAGCTGGTACAGATGTGGCAATATCTTTGCCAGTGCCTGTGGCAGACATCAAGCATCAACTGGGTTCTCTTCCTGCTCAGCCTGAACTCATCCTCCGAATTCTTCTCATCACTGACCTCCAGGCAGCCACTACCAATGGCTCATACTTTTTACTGGAAGTAAAATGTATTTGTGATCCGGGGAATAGGCCACAAAGAAGTCATCAGTCCCTGCTTATAGCTGAAAACACATTATTTCTCATCAGTGTGCTGTTTCTATTAATCAAGTTTTCACTATAATAAGGGTGATAACTTTCAAACCTTCCACAACCTCACAAAACATGAGCAGATAAAGATAAAAGTTATATTGGTGAACTCCTGAGTTCCACTCTCAGGTTTTGTGCATGGAAGGGAGCTTGTGCTTTTAACATTTCCATTTACTAGCTTTTCTGACCTTTTCATAAAATGTGCATTAAGAGTGATTAATTAAACAAGCCATAATATGGAATCCATATTATGGAATATTGCTTAGTGATAAAAGGAATGAAATACAGATGCATAAAACAAACTGGATCTATCTCAAGGGCATTATGTTGTGTTGAAAAGACGAATCTCAAAATGGTACATACTGTATGAGTCCATGTGTTCATATTCTTGAAATGACAAAATTAGAGAGATGGAAGAGAGATTAGTGGCTTCCAGTGGTTTGAGGAGGGGGAGGAGGAAGGTGGCCATGACTATTAAAGGGCAGCACAAGGAATCCTTTTAATAGAACCGTTCTGTAGCTTGACTATGGTAGTGAGCAAAAGAATCTACATGTGTTATAAAATCACATTTAAAATACAAACCTACACAAGTGCACAAGTGCACATAAAACTGGTGAAATCTGAATAGGTGGGTGTATTGTATTGATGCAGGATTTTTCTTCTCAGTCACTTTGCAAGGCAGCTGGCGTGCCCCAGCTAACCAATGTTATAGCTTGTACCCACATTCAGCAGTTCCTGAGCTCTTATACCATGCCCAAGAAGAATGAGGATATGTTGGACATTGAAGTATAAAGAGGGCAGAAAAGAATTTTATTGAGTGATGGAACAGCTCTCAGCAGAGAGGGGATGCAGGGTGGGTGGGGTGGTTCCCCTACCAGAAGGCAGGAAAGTCCCCTGTGTGGCTGGGTCTGGGACCTTTTATGGGCTCAGAATGGGGAGTGTGCGCTGATTGGTTTGTGAGTATGCAGACAAGGTAAAGCAAAGACATCACTCAGATGTGGGCACAACAGTGTAGAAAAACCAATTAGGAAAGGGTCGGTATATGTAAAATAGGTGAAAGGTGGAAACTGATCAGAGGAAAGCACGTCAAAGGGGAAGATAAGTTCTCAATCTGGTCCAAGGATTTAACTTTCAGGCTTTAAACTGTCTTCTGCTTGGAGGTGGGATTTCACTGGGAACCTGCCCCTATCAGCCTAGGCATTTGGCTGCCTTCGGCCACTCTAAGTATCAATGTCAATTTCCTGATTGTGATATTGTGCAAGATGTTAACACTGGAATAGGAAATTGGGTGAAGGGTATGTGGGGTCTATTATTTCTTACAACTACAATTATCTCAAAATATTTTTAAAAAGATCTGCAATGAGCATTTCAAGAATTGCAATTGCATCTATTTCAATTGAGTATCAAATAAAGGGAATTATTTCTTCAAAATAGGAAGGACTGCTGCTCAAATATTTTCAAACTCAAGGTAGCTGTATTCTTAAAATTTTGTAATATTTTTACTTTGAAGACAGTCCCCAAAGATGTATTTACTCCCTCATCTGGCCTGACTTATCAATATTATAACAGAAAACTGGTTTAAAAAATTTATTTTAGTACCTGTGCAGGTTTATTTAGTACATATGCAGGTTTGTTGTATAGGTAAACTCATATCACAGGGGTTCGTACAGATTATTTCATCAACCAGGTACTAAGCCTAGTACCCAAGAGTTACTTTTTCTGCTTCTCTCCCTCCTCCACCCTGAAGTAGGCCCCAATGTCTATTGTTCCCTTCTTTGTGTTCATGAGTTCTCTTCATTTAGCTTCCACTTATAAGTGAGAACGTGCAGTATTTGGTCTTCTATAACAGAAAACTGTTTGTCCAACATTCTATTAGCCTGAGCACCTTATTTAAAACTTGACAGAATGTTTATGCTATTTGTTTGATTTTCTGTTTTAATATGAAACTGTAAAATAACTAAGCAAAAGTGAGATCTGGTGCTTTTGTCCCCTTAAAAATGGGAGGTAGGGGGAGTATTCTGCAGTACTATATATTTTCAGCCAGAGATGGCAAACATGCAGCAAGTATGTTTCCACTTAGCCCTGATTCTCCAGTCTATGACAGACATCATTGACTGATCATTGCACAGAATTTTCTGAAGATCTTACTTCCTCAGAATCCTTCTCAACACACACTCAAGGTAGCCATTAACAGTAAGTTGCCATTGACACAAGATGGAACCCCCGAGTCAGCATTTAGGTACTAATTCTCCTTCTCAGAGTATGGGACTTTCTAGAGTACTCTATCCCCTGTCCATGCCAAGTAAAAAGGATTTTACGCATTAACGTTTTGTTTCCTTTCCCAGTTTCACCTCTTCTAAGCAAGATTCACATGCTTGCTGAATGTTTTTAGCTTGCCTAAACAAAAAGTCGACAAATTGAGTAATTTTGCATTAAAATACAACATTACTGAAAAAGTAGTACCATATACAGCTGGTAAACTGTGAACAGATTTTAAAGTCCTATATAGTTCAAGCAGAAAGGGAACACAACTGGCCAGCATGGAGAAAAATGAGTTCTCCTGGGCAAGTATATATTTTTAAAAAGGCATTTGTCCCTTTTTCCAACAATTAAAGTAGCAACCTTAAGTGTTAAAGATTATCAGTATCTAGATGCTGACACTAGTTACTTGATTTGATAGTAAAGGGGTCTTTTCGTCCAAAAGCAAGAGAAATGGGTGATTTTAATTTATTTTCTTTACATGTACTCTATCCAGACTAGTATAAGGAAAGCAATAAAAACTAACACATCATAGAATGGTTTACCTGAAAGAGATAATTCATCTACTTCAAAGCCCCTGAGTACCTACTGTGTTAGAGCCACACTTTCCAAACTGTGTGCCTAATTTAAATTTTAGCTTTGGAATGCTTTAAATTTCCGAGGAAAACGAAGTGAAACCTGTCAGATGCTGAATGAGCTTAAGGTACTTCACACTTTCAACCTCTGGCCACGTGTATTAGTTTGTTCTCATGTGCTATAAAGAAATACCTGAGACTGAGTAGTTTATGAAGAAAAGAGATTTAATTGGCCCACGGTTCTGCAGACTGTACAGGAATCATGGCAGCATCTTCTGGGGAAGCCTCAGGAAACTTACAATCGTGGCTGAATGTGAAAGGGGAGCCAGCACTTGACACAGCCAAGCAGGAGGAAGAAAGGTGGCGGGGAGGTGCCACACACTTTTGAACAACCAGATCCCATCATAACTCAGTATCACCAGAACATCACCGAAGGGATGGTGCTAAACCATTCACGAGAACTCCGACCCCACGATCCAATCACCTCCCACCAGGCTCCCTCTCCAACACTGGGGATTACAACTGAACATCAGATATGGGCAGGGACACAGATCCAAACCATATTACCATGCCACATTCCTTTAGATGATGTCATATCCTTGCAAAGCTGAGTTTTAGAGGCTTACTGGGATGAAATGCAAGCACAGTCCAAAATGTAGAAAAAATGTACAGAAAAATGTAGAACGAGAAATGAAGAAGGCTGTGTTCTACCCAGGGCTCAGCAAGCAACATACCCCTCATTAGTAAATAATTATGGTTAGTTATAAATACAATTCGGTTGTTATTTTTCTTTCAATTTATGTGTATTTTTTCAAACAATTACTAAGTTATTAAGGACATAAATGCTCAAGTTATTCGAACCTAACTACTTAATGAATGAAACTGTTAGGTATTTCTGTTTTATGAAAATATTACTTAAACATCAAGTGAATTTGGGAACCTCTGTCTTAGGGCATAGGGGAGCATATTTCATCATGTTATTTCATTTACTCCTCATAAAATCCCATAAGATAGGTATAATCAGCCTAATTTTATACTTGAAGAAATTGAGATTTACAGAGTTTTAGTGACTTGCCCAAATCTACACCACTGGTAGGTGACTGGGGCTACAGGGGCTAAGTGACATGCCTAAAAATTCACAGCAAGTCAGAGGCAGAAATAAAACAAACAAAATCCTGGTGTCCTGATTCTCCTCCCAGGAGAATCCCTTTTACAAAGCTGTACTCTCTCTCCAAATCCTCCCACGCCTTCTCTCTTCTGAGTCTGAATGTACAGTATGAAAAGATAGACTTCCATGCTACACATCTTATTTAACTACGGGTGTATTTATGCTGCCTTAATAGCTGCCCCACTTGATTTTGAGTATATGAGGAAAATGTACAAAATACTATGACTGAGGATTTTTGTTCAGTCTGAATAAATGCTAAAACAATATTAAAGCAACTTTAGGCTCCTGTAACCGAGGAGGCTCTGAGGTCTTACAGAGAATATTACCCTGTCCTCGGGTTTCCTGTGGCTAGATGGCTGATCCTGCATTTCAGGGAATTGGACACTTGGGATCTGTTTTCAACCTGATGAACTCCAATTGAACACTAAAGAGAGTCTAGATTTTCCCTTCAGCCTTCACAGAAATGATCCCTGATACCATCTTTGTAACCCAGAGGGGCGGGCAGTATTAAAACCCAAGGTCCAATGAATGCTGATAGAACCTTTACAAGGTTTGACACATTGGTCTCCATTGTAATGGGTATTTAAACTTTCTCGGGCTCAGTGAGTTTTTGCTTTGCCTTTGTTCAGTGGCATTTAACATGCAGCCTTATGAACAGCACGGTAAACAGTCAGCCTTTGTGCCTTTGGGCTCATTTCAATAGGTTTATAGAAATTTAATTTTTTAAAGAAAATTCATTACAAAAGTTGTGTTATTATGACTCACATTTAAACAAAAATTCTTATCCAAGGTCGAATCTTTTTTCAATTTGAATAGCTTTCGTTTGTTCTACCATTCTGCTAGAAACTAGGGATTCAAAGGGGAACTAGCACAGAGACCCCCTCCTAGAAATGGAAGTCATGTCAATGAAAAGTCACACTCGTGGTAGTTGTCATAATAAGGCATTTACAAGCTCTAATGGTGGCAGCAAGGAAAGAATAACGAGTTCCACCTAAAGGATGCTACCAAGGCAACGTACATAGAGAAGGCGATGATTATGTTTTATCCCGAAGCACAAGTAGGAGTTTTGCTGGGTGAACATGTGAGAAAGGGAATTCAGAGCAGAGAGAAGAGTGTGCTCAGAAACGAGAGGCTGAAACAGTGCGCGATTAGAAAGGATGCAAGTGGTTGAATGTTACTGGACTATGAAGTGTCAGAGAGAGAGCAACCAGTAAAGCCAGTGGGTAGATTAGGTCATGATAATAAGTGGTCCCCTAAGCCATGCAAGCCTGTGGGTTTTACCAGAAAATGTGCTGATTTTAGGCAGGGGCATGACATGATTAGGTTTGCAAACTAGAAAACTCATTCCACCAATAGTGTGTAGAGTAGCTTGGAACAGGTAAGATACCAAAAACAGGAAGGATCTCTTGGGATGGTGTTTAGTAAACACTGTTTACATGGTGAAACCTTACTAATTTAGACTCGTTTTTGAAAATTTGTGGTGCTTTAGTGCTCAAACCTTTTCCTACTAGTCTAAACGACTTCTCCACATGAACACAGATTGTAGTGCTTCGCTTTCCAGTACACACATGCCGGTCCTACTCAAAAGAAGTAAAGGCCGGGCGCGGTGGCTCACGCCTGTAATCCCAGCACTTTGGCAGGCCGAGGCGGGCGGATCAGGAGGTTAGAAGATCGAGACCATACTGGAGAACACGGTGAAACCCCGTCTCTGCTAAAAATACAAAAAAAATTAGCTGGGCGTGGTGGCGGGCGCCTGTAGTCCCAGCTACTCGGGAGACTGAGTCAGGAGAATGGCGTGAACCTGGGAGGCGGAGCTTGCAGTGAGCCGAGATCGCGCCACTGCACTCCAGCCTGGGCGACACAGCGAGACTCCGTCCCAAACACAAACAAGCAAACAAACAAACAAAAACAAAAGAAGTAAAAAGATTCTGCTAAAAGCAACCTTTATAGTGCTTCAGAAAACTTACACAGTTTTCTCTGTCCATTATTTTTGTCAGAGTTGGGGAGGGGTTGTTTGTTTTTGAGTATGTGCATGTGTGTGTGTGTGTGTGAGAGAGAGAGAAAAGAATAGAATAGAATCCTAACAATCTATAATGAGAAGAAAGCTAAATGATCTAGTCCAGTGTTTTCAAAAATTTCTTTACTTAACCCCCACAGTAATGAAAACATGTTCCACTGGACCCAGAATACAGATATACATATAAAAATCAAAAGTGAAGTATTTTACAAAAAAAAAGCAGAAACAAACTAAAATACCTATTCTTCCTGTATATAAGGAGCCCTACTTTTTTACCGCATTCAATTTCATTTTTAGAATGCTTGTCAAGACCCTGTAAATTGATTTCCTGACTGATTAATGAGTTGTTGCCTGCAGTTTGAAAAATACTAATTTAGTTCAACTTTCATTCTGATTCAGAAAGCTTTTCCTAATTACAGATTAGTAAAGCAATATCTCTAAATTAGTACATAGATCCCTTTCTCTGTAGATCTCGCCTTTCTGATGCAATGTCCCAAACATATCTGCCTAATTCCTTTACATACAGACCAAGGAGCTGCTAATATCAGGTGTACATAGAGGAGACTTCATTAAGCTGAGAATCAGTGATCTGGAGAAAGCAGAACGTTGGCCTCTCAGACCCCAGGGATTTTCTACTAGAAAAGCTGGAAAGTCCAAATAGATCCAAATTTAAAGTCCAAATAATAGATCTGAAAGATTCAAAGTTTGGGTGGGTGATAGAAAGAACCTTGTCATAGGATTTGTGAG
The DNA here is from genome assembly GCF_028858775.2 of Pan troglodytes. Taxonomy (NCBI): domain Eukaryota; kingdom Metazoa; phylum Chordata; class Mammalia; order Primates; family Hominidae; genus Pan; species Pan troglodytes. The sequence continues at coordinate 164,388,007 of NC_072398.2, read as the reverse complement.
ACCTGAAACTCGATCCATGTGACCTGAGCTTCCCAAATACTGAGCCACGGAGCAGTTGCCTTAGAATCGCCTGGGGACCTTTTTAATGTATAAATTCCTGGGCCTCAATCCAAGAATTATGATGGAAATATGAACATTTTAAAAGCTCCCTGCATGATCCACATGTGACCATGACGGGTAATTTCTGATTTGGGCTTTCTGAACCCCGGGAACTTCTTCTAGAGAATGGTGGTAAGATCTGCCTCCCTGCCATGATTGTTATGGAGAACAAATGAAATACTGGATGTATGAAGAGTTAATGGGTGCAGCACACCAACATGGCACATATATACATATGTAACAAACCTGCACGTTGTGCACATGTACCCTAGAACTTAAAGTATAATAAATAAATAAATAAATAAAAAGAAATACTGTATGTAAAAGACCCAAAACAGTCAAAAGCCCTGCAGGTGCAGATACCAATGTAAAGATATATCTCATGCTCTCTCCTGGCTCACCTTGAAAATTACTAATAATAACTGGATGTCTAAAAAGAGAGATTCTTTTCTTGTAGTAAGTTTGCACATTTAGCTCATGGCAATATCAGAAGTTTCCTAGAACTTAGGAAGAATGTTTTACATAAATTTTTAGAAATGTTAGGAAATTAAGCCCTCAATTAAAACTTTGGCCTCTCTGAAAGAAAATAACATTCTGTGCTCTAGTTATTACCTGTGGGAAACAATGGGGTTTGTTTTTGTTCTTGTTTTCTCTGCCTTTCAAATATATATTAGAAGAAAGATATAAGAAAGTTCACCTTATACATCCTGCAAGTAGGTGAAGCCTAAATGAATCAGTCCTAAAATAGATGATAAATGTTAAGCTAACGCTTTTTGACAAGCATTTGTCTTGGAGAAAGAGAAAGAAATAGAATGTTCAGTTTTTGAGGACAAGGTATTAACGGTTTCTCAGGCTATTTATGGAAAAAAACTTATTTCAGTTCTTTCATGGTGCTTATCAAGTAGAGATTTTTATTTAATAAGCATTAGATGTGTACTAGGGTTATATAGAAATCACATCCTATGTAAGAATTATATATCAAATCCCATACTTTCTGAGTGAGAGAATTTGGACAGTATCTATGTTAGTGATCCACAAAGTTAAATTTTCATTTGAAAAATGAGCAAACAATGCTTTCTCAATGGTTTCATATATTATAAAGAATTAAAGAATTTTTTAACTGAAACTAAAGGACTAGAATTAGAATATTCACTTGTATTGCTTCTGATACAGCATCAGAAATATAAATCTAGAACCGATCACACAGACCACACACTGTACTGAAAACACATTAAGAGCTATGAAACACATTGAGAGATGCTTGATTAAAAGCTTAATATAAATTCTCAGGGTAGAAAGCCTAATTTTTTTAAGCAAAATGATTAAAGCAAGGTCTAGAATGGAAGAATAAATTAGTTAGAAAAAGAGACCAATCTAAGTGTGGTTAAGATTATTATCTTTGATAGATCTATGTCTAAACAATTACTTTCCAACTTTCCCCCAATATCTTAATAACAAAAGTTGCTATGGAGTATTTTCTTTTCATTTTAAATAGCTAGATATAATCAACACCTGGCTGCTTTATCAACTTCAGATGAACTTTGGAATGTGCTAGTGGAGGGAATATACTAAGAATCGGAAAGGAGTCCAGAGGATATGGACTGCAGTGTTTTGTCTTCTTTCCTTTTATTCCATAATTGATCAGAGAATAACAACACAGAAATATGTGTTTGGCAGCACATTATAGTTTATGAATCCCCATTATATGTGTTAGCTTATTTCACTTTCATGGTAACCTGGTGAAATAGGTAGGATCTGTCTCTGGAAAAATATCTCTAAGATATGCTAAATATGATGAGATGTTTAAGAAGAAAAAGTGCTGGGGAGGGAGGGACATGTTTCTACCGATAAAAGAAGTTACTTAATTTCTCATCCCTTGGATTTATTACCAGAGTTCTGAGTTTCATCTCATAATGTAGCAAAATATTCCATGCAAGAAACCACTAGAATGCACCAGCAAAAGGAAGATGCTGAAATAATGAATGAAAAAGCATTTCCATCATGGTCGTCTCAGACAATAAGATTCCTCCACAGAGAAACAACATAGCATACTACCAAGTCAAATAACATGAAAATACCAAAAGAGTCAAAATGGACAATTTATATGGTTTAAATTTTTTAAAAGTCGTTAAAAAATTTAACGACTACATTAAGCTGTGTAAACGTCAATCTGAACCCTCACTCTACCATTCCTTTGTTATGTGACCTTACCAAGTCCATTTAACTTTCTCTCAACCCGTTTTCTCATCCAATGGTAAATAGACAAAATAATGCTTATCTCATAGGATGGTTGGGATGATGAAATATGTGATGTAATGAATATCCAATTCACAAACTATCACCACTTCGTAAAAATGTGAATTACTGAATTGGATCAGCAGTGGGTTAACTGGTTGTTTGTACAGTCTGAGACATCTCAGTCTTCTCTGGTCAACCTGTAGCCCCTTACTTCTGACTGTGAATCATTTTGAGTTCTTTCCGCTCCCTCAAGCCAACATCCAATCATTCACTTAGTTTTTCCTACTTTATCTCCTAAGTAATTCTTTAATCCACTATTTTTCTACTTCTCCATTTCTATAGCACTGTCCTCTTTTAGGGCTCCCATGATATATTTTGACTAAATAGTCACCATGTTCTCTAAACTGGTCTCCTTATGTCTAGTCTTTGCTCTTCACTTCATCTTCCCTGCTATGTACAAATCTAACCCCATAAATGTTCCACTAACATTACATTTGCTTCCCAGGGACTTTCAGAATGAAGTCCAAGCCACTTGCATGGAACAAAGGGACCCCCATGACCTGACCCTTTAGCCCCATCTCCTGTCACTGTCTTCTTCTTATTTAGTGTTATTTACAAATAGCAAATGTTTTTAGTTATTCATACACAGCATCCATTTCATCCTTCTGTGTATGACTTCGGGAGACATCCTCTGAGTAGACATTAAAGGCTTTTCATCTGACCAGCCAATTGCTCTATGGCAGTAATTCCCAGATAAAGCCCCTTACCTTACCCCAGGTACCTCCCTTAAGGGGTAGAGAAATTAAAAAATTTATAAAGGGGGAGTTGTCAAGGCAGAAAAGAGAGATGTGACACCCCAAAGTCATCTTCCTAAAGAATTGTGATGTGGCTTTGTTTTTAACCTGGATACTTGAATTAAGGAGATTGATGCCTCAGTCATTATATCAAACTGTGTTTTAAAGGTGTATGAGAGGAGGCAGTCTGGATGTCACAAAACTACTGTGCTATCTAGTGTGTCTCAGAGCCCTTAACAAACAGAGCCCAAACAATGACTCACAACCCCTTTATAGCCCAAAACAAGCTGGTATTTTTGTCATGACAGTTCATCAAGGTTTTTATTTTTGATCCAGAAGGACATGTAGGTGAAGGCTAATTTGGTGTCTGAGGGTGAATGGAAAGAGGATACAACGTTTTAGCATTATTGCTCAATACCACTGATTATGTCTGTGGTTCAATTAGCCGTGTCTTGAGAGAAAAGGCAGTGTGAGTCTGAACGCTCCCGGACTGAGGCCCAGTTTTCCAGGTAAAGTTTCGATTGCTTTGCGGTTCAGCCAAGACCATCTAACCTCGATGTTGGAATTCACCTGAGTATTCTAGAAGGTATAAGTCACCTTTTTTCTCCCTCCATGCACATCTTTTCATCTGGGGAAGATCTGAGGTCTCTCAGACATAGATAATTTCAAAATATAGGAAGCATGAACTTAAGTCTCAGATTTTTTAAAAATAGGCATTATGTAGTAGGAAAAAATACTAGGCCTGTAGTCAGGCTCAAATATGTTTAAATCTTAGTGCCATTTATTCACCACGGGTCTTACATGAGTCAGTTAATCTCTCAGAACCTCTGGCTACCCACATGTAAAAAGTGCATGGATAATACCTATCCATCAGGATTGATTTAAGGATTAAACAAGACAAGGTATGTGAAAGGGTTTAGCATTGTATTAAATCATTAGCACACAGTAGGAACTATGTCTGTTTTTTCCTTTATCATCATTGGTAATGACCAAGCTCTTTATTTCTATTTCTGCTTCTGAAATAACTGGTTTGGGTTTTTTTCTCCTTCTATTCAGCTTTGAAAGCTGCAGGTCCAGCAAAAGCACGGTGGCTGTGTAATAGGAACAGATGGATGACTAGACCAGCCAGAGGAAAAATAAGAAGGTTCCATGAGGGAGACATGACAGAGGGCTTTGCTGATTGACTGTAATTTACAGCATCCATCATCATGAGTCCAGGAACAGATACTGTGTATTCTAAGCCTGACTCAGGCTCTGATTTCTTCCAAGGTGTTAAGCAGCTCATTTAGTATCTGACAAAGAGTCATCATAATGCTCAGCATAGCTGGGTTGTCTCTGCCAAGATAATTTATCATTCACTGTTTTTACACATTAATGCAAAAACTATATATATTGAGTTCCTACAGAGTGAGGGACTTAAATTGGGGTTTGCGGATACATTTAGGCGGCCTGTAAACTCCCAGGAATGTTATACACGGATTGGTAGATATGTTCTTGACTGTATTTTATGAGAGGATTTATAGCTTTTATTAGATTCTCACTGGAGTTTGTGACCAAAAAGAGATTAAGAGTCACTGCTATATGGTGTAAGACTTATCATACCATGTTCATGAATATGTTTTTCCTAGAATCTTAAAAGACATACCCTGATGAAAAAGGGATTGGAGCCATGCACTGCTTCTGTGAACTGTACTACGTTGTAAAAGGAATTTTACTACATTTGCTTCTCAATAACAGAATTCGAGCAGACATTCCAAGTTGTTTCTTAATTGCTGATGAAACATGCTTGAGTTTATAGTACTCTTCTCCTAACCATAAACTTTTCCTCACTCTCTCATATTTCAAAAATGAAACACTGTTTAGTTATCTCAAATGAAAAGTGCCTCGAGGACAAGGAACCAGGACTGGGAGTTTTATCACCCACAGTGTTCAGGTAGCCCAGTATCCTTGCATATGCATTATTTATAAATAAAACCTGCTAGACACTGGGGTGTGGTCTCAGGCAGACATGAACAGCAAGCTATGTCAGATGTGGCGCACCATTGGCCACTAGCTGAATGACAGAGGGTGCACCATAGCGGTGGAGTGGGTTTGGCTGGAAATTGATGGCTGAAAGTATTTGAAGTGAAAAACCAGAAGTCATCTCTGTCACTCTGTCACTAAAATAAAAACTGACAATTCAGAGATAGAAACCGTACTGCTTTTCCCCTTGCCCTCTGGCTGGATATAGTCTGTGACAGGGGATTCCCCGAAAGGTCTAGAGTAATGCCCCACCCCCCTACACCATCACCACCAGGGGACACCCTCCACAAAGATGCCTGACAACTGGCCTCTTCATATACTTTAGAGGTGAAGCCTACTTAAAAAGCTAGCACTTGGTGGAAAGGGGATATTTGGTTCCCATTTGCCATCACTGACAGTTCTTTCTATTGCTTTTTATTTTCTCTCTTCATTTAAATTTCTTTCTCTATAACAACACTAGCAAGAAAACTGAGTAGACCAGACAGAACAGACCAGATAGAGCAGATGTTCCCAGGAGTGCTGGGAGAGGAGAATAGGGGAAGCATGAGGGGATCACCAAAGATCTTGTGAGCTGAGTTCAGCGTGTACATGGTCAAGGCATTGTGTACCCCAGATGCCCACTCCTCATCCACCCATCCAGACAGCATGAAAATGGGGCAAGAATACTGGCCTTGGGTTTCCAAGAGTCCAAATGTGACCCAGGCTCATCACTATCTATCCATGCCATGTTGGCAAATTGCAGGACTTCTCAGAGCGGTCTTCCTCATCTGCAAAGTGGAGATGATTACACCCACTTTACAGTGTAGTACTGTGAGTTTCATGTGATAATGCATGAAAAGTACATGGCAGGCATTTAATAAATGCTAGCTTACAGCTAGCTCTTCTTATTTCACAGAATCTTATTTTCTGGGAGATTAAGATGTATCCTTTTAAAACCTCATATCTGATGATAATATTTCCAATCTGTAATATATGTATATATATTCCTGCTAATATGTTTCTTAAGCAAAAATAATTACACATAATTTGACCTATATTTTGATGATGAAAAGTTACATTTTTGTAATTATTTTAAACCATTTTAAAAGCGCTTTTTACATTGGTCATTGTTTAGAATATCAATTAACACACTGTGCTATAATTCAGCAGAGCTACCAGACACTGTTGTTCTGCTTCGGGCTGCTGGCCTGAAGATAAAAGCTCTCTGGCTTTCTGAAGTATATGATGTTTCATTTCCCCTCTGGCAGCTCCCATTAATACTTACGTTTAACTTTGCCCCCTTGGCTCATTCTGATTTTCTGCTGTTTTTCTAGTCTGGAAAAGAGATTAACAAGATTTTCGCTGACCTTAAAACAGGAGGAGGCACTGAGTGAGAGTGTGAGGGTCTCTTCAGTGTTGTATGGACTCGCCATGCCTTATCTCACCTTTCCTTCTGCTTCTTCATTTACTTTGCTGTATTTTTAGGGTGTTTGCTGTGTGTATGATACATGCTCTTTTACAAGTGTAGATTAGCAAGTAAGTATTTAGTCGAGGTTTTTTTCCTCAGTAATGGAGGAAGTCTTAATTTAAAAGCTCCTGGTTTGGTCACTTGTATCCCACAGGGATGAAGGTCACTTGTATCCCACAGGGATGAAGGTCACTTTTGACACTTGAGCCTTTGCTTGGCTTGGAGCCCTCTTCTCAGTATGGTGAATGTTCCATCTGCAGTCAGGACCCTGAACTAGGATCACCAATGGGCACAAGATGAATGAGATAAAACGAATGCCTTCAATTGGCTTAAAATCTAAAAGAACAAAGACAATGTGAACTGTAATATGAGGCAAAATTTGAGAAGTTTTATAATGAGGTCTTAAGTGAAATTTGGAAGAAAGCGAAAAATATCCATTTTGAAATCCAACTTCCAGCAGGTGTAGTGGGGCATTTCTGAGCCAGCTTGGGAAGGGGAAGGTTTCTGTGGCCATAGTTTGAAGACAAAGTCATCCAAAGAGAGAGTCATCCAAACAGAAGCAAATACGTAGAGCACAAATGTGCAGACTTGTTTAGGGAATAGAAAGAATTTTTGTTTGGTTTCAGAGTGGAGTGCTTAGAGTTACTATGACAGATAAAACTGGAAAAATATATCAGACCAGGTCCTAATGCCACACCAAGTAAGGAGTTCTGTGTTCTGGTGACTTCATAACCAATTGAATTCTGCGAAATCACAGAGGTTTGCACTAGTTAAGCCAAATGGGAGAACTGAACAAGATGCGTGGATGTATTTAGATGACTAGCAACTCAACAGAAGAGACTAGAGCTAGCTTCTGGTTTCAAGTGAGTTTCAGAGGAGAAATATCTGGGCCAACCTGACTAGGATGCTAGCAAACTTTTGAATTCAGCATATAATTTATCTTGTAAATGTGACTATTTTAGAAAAAACAAAATACATTTGTGGAGAGCACCACACAATTAACTTCATTCAGATTTGGCATTTGGATCTTGGCTTTTCTAGAGATCTCGTTTCTAATGATATCTTATTCTGGGCTTTTTTTTTTTCATCATTATTAAAGTCACCCTTTACTTTCCTTCTGCCTTTGAAGTTACAATCTCGTCAGTTCAAAGTCTTTTTAGAGCACTTAACAGAAAATTTAATCAAAACGCTGAGCCAAATTTCAGCTAAAAAGTTATTAGCGTCACTGGAAATGTGAGTCAGATTTTCAGGTAAATGCTATTCAGCCAAATAGGGTTCACCACACTGTTCTAGACATTTAGAAAATAATTAGATATATTTAGTGTAGAAGTAGATACAAAAACCATACTCAAAAAAACTAAAGCTACTCTATATGCTGGAGTACTACAGAAACTAGGTATGAGTTTGTGTTCTCTCTAGGTAAAGATATCAACATTTGTTTTTCTATGTGATTATATACAGTTACTTATTACACATATATACCCACTCATATTTAATGAAGCAAGTTGGTAAAGCATACCAAACTGAAGTAAAGGGATGAAAGTTTGAGACCAGGCTCCTCTAAAATTTTCTGTGTGGCTGTGGGCCTGTTGTTTGAATTTCCCTGGAGTTCAGTTTTGCTCATCTTACCGAACCAGGCATTGATCTCTTACCTGATGTTATGTAATTTAGCTACCCATTAGTTGTGTCTTATCATTGCCCCTTTCTAATCCTTCAGTGGAAACTGATTAAAAGTCACCATACAAGAACAGGAACTTTTTGCTTAAATTAGGATTTTAGCAGGAAAGAGAAGGAAACAAAACACTTTAAAGTCTTCTTCAACCATCAGCTTTAGGGGAAAAAAGGAATTCAGTAAGTCATAGTATAGATTTTTTTTTAATTCCATCAATTTTAAGGATTATCCTGGGGTCAAATTTTACATTCATATTCAATTTCTCAAAAATATTTATTGCATGAAAAAGAATTAAATAATGGCATTTGCAGTTACCTGGATGGAATTGGAGACCATTATTCTAAGTAAAGTAACTCAGGAATGGAAAATCAAACATTGTATGCTCTCACTCATAAGTGGGAGCTAAGCTACAAGGATGCAAAGTCGTAAGAATGATGCAATGGACTTTGGAAACTCGGTGGGAAAGGGTGGGAGGGGGGTGAGGGATAAAGGACTACAAATTGGGTACAGTGTATACTACTCAGGTGATGGATGCACAAAAATCTAAGAAATCAACACTAAAGAATTTATTCATGTAATCAAACACCACCTGTTCCCCAAAAACCTATGGTAATAAAAAATAAAAATTAAAAAACCAAAATATTTAATGTGATAAGTGATTGATTTTGCTAAGTTTCTGAATGCATGATTTATTTAGTCTTCATAGCTAACCTGTGAGATAAGATCCATTTTGTGGATATGAATACTGAGGCTGAGAGAAGTATAAGTTTATTCATAGTAACATAAGTAGCAAATGGCAGAACCAGTTAATTATGTGGGACTAGAGCTCAGGGCTGCAGAGAAGGGATAACGGGGTTTAAAAACAACAGCTAGTTGACTTCCAAAGAGCCAAGCTTCTCTTCTGTGTAGTGCAGAGCTGTTGCTGGGGAATGGCTTCACAGCCAGGGACTTTGTTTCCAGTGTCTCCCATGTAGGTGAGGCCACATGGTCCATAAGCCAAACTCTTGCTGGCCAAACAGTATATAGCACAATTCTGTCTCTTCCTGGCTGAAGTGGTAAAGTATCTGAGGTGACTTCTTCACATTCTCTTCCTTTTCCATGGCAATCTTGGAGGCCATATCTCAAAGGTGATAGCTTCATGCGATGGGAGAAGCCTATGTGAACAGATCGGATGGACACAAGAAAGAGACCTAACAGCACTCTCTGATGGTTTGGCTGTGAAAAGAAAGAATCAAAGATACTTCTTAGGTTTCTGGATGGAGCATCTCGGAGGATGTTGGCACCAGTTTACTTGGAGAGGGAACGCTGGCAAAAGAACTGGCTGGGGAGGAAGATGACAGATTCAGCTTTAGTTTATACATGCCTCATGTGAACACTAGATTGTCTTGATAGATTACTGAAAATTAAATAAGATGTTACAGAGTCTTAGAGTCAGTATTATTCAACAGAAGTTGTCCTAGTCCACTTGTGTTGCTATAAGGAAATACCTGAGACTGGGTAGTTTAGAAAGAGAAGGTTTATTTGGCTTTCGGTTCTGCAAGCTGCACAGGAAGCACGGCACCAGCATCTGCTTCCAGTGAGGACCTCAGGCTGCTTCCACTCCTGGCAGAAGATGAAATGAAGCCAGTGTGTGCAGAGGTCACATGGTGAGAGAAAGCAAGAGAGAGGAGGGGAGGAGGTGCCAGGTTCTTTTTAACAACCAGCTCTCATAGAAATTAACAGAGTGAAAACTCATCCACCGCTTTGAGAATGACACCAAAACATTCGTGAGGGATCCTCCCCCATGACCCAAACACTTTCCACTGGCACCACTTCCAGCATCAGGGATCAAATGTCAACATGAGATGTGGAAGACAAACATCCAAACTATAACAGAAGGAATCGGAAAGCATACTGTTGGATGGTTTGTGAAGAGATGTGGATTTTCCTCCCCTTTCTGTATTAACAAAGGAAGAGAAAGACCTTACCATTTGAAATGGGTTGGACTCTTTACTTTTATATGATGTATACTATGACAGTTTACTATTTCTCAACTCTCAACTAAAATGGTAATAATAATTATATCTATAAATGATATTAATTTTTGCTTGGGTAGCACTTGATGTATATATCCAAACCCATTTTCTCATTTAATACAATAATCATGTGAAGAAGGCATAGAAACTGAATTCTTGAGAGATTAAATGATTTTTTTTTGATATTACACAGTTAGTGGTAAAGCTAAAATCTGATGTCATGTCTGACTGGCAATGTAACAAAACTCTGTGAGGATTTGAGTTCAGGAATTACGGAGGTTTAAAAAGAAGTCTCTAAATTAGTTTAAATCCCAATTAAGATTGTCAACATTGGTATATTTACATATTGTAGCAACTGGAAAACTCTGAAGTGCTAAAAACTCAGACTTGGCTTATTACTGTCAAAACTAGAAAATTTTTAAGAGTTAAAAACTGTTCAGGTATTCAGCTGTTCTGGTAAATTAAATATTCTAGTTAGGGAGAGTTTGCATTTCATAACTCTAATATAGATCATAATTTAAATGCTAGCTTTTAAACGAGTATACAGCATAGTACTTTTAACACTAAAACAATACTCAATGTAATTTTGTCTTTTGGTGTTGTAGAAAACACTCTATTTGTTTAGCTTATCATAGTAAGTATTATAGAAATTAATTTCTATTTCCCTGAAGTTTTCTGGCACTAGGTAATAGACATTGCTGATAGGGAAAAAAATCAGAGGATGTCACTTTCTTGTCCTTCTACTTTGTCTACCTCTCTAGTACTTTCAACAACTGCCCATTCCACTTAGAATTTAAGTTTTTTGTGTGTTTTGTTTTGTTTCTGAGTCAGAGTCTCACTCTGTCGTCCACGATGGAGTGCAGTGGTGCAATCTCAACTCACTGCAGCCTCTGCTTCTTGGGCTCAAGGAATACTCCCACCTCAGCCTCCCAAGTAGTTGGGGTTACAGGCACATACCACTATGCCCAGCTATTTTTTGTATTTTTAGTAGAAATGGGGTTTTGCCATGTTGGCCAGGCTGGTCTCCAACTCATGAGCTCAAGCGATGTGCCCACCTCAGCCTCCCAAAGTGCTGGGATTACAGGCGTGAGCCACCTCACCCAGCCTAAAATCTAAGGTCTTTAACCTGACTTTCTAAAACTTGCATGATTGGCTCCTGGCAACCTCATCTTCATGTCACTCTTCACCTCAAACACCACGCAATAATGCATATACGCACCTTTGATAAGTAGATGACTAAAGTGGGTAACAGTGACCTAATGGAAAGAGTGCTTCAGGCTTTTAGTAACTGGTCTCTGATTGCACATAATTAGAGGGTAATATTAGATGTTGTATCTCTAGTTAGAAAAGTCTCTGGCACATGATAGATGCTCAACAGGTTCCTTTTCTACTGACCACTGATTGAGAAGATGAAGATATCTTCTGATAGTGATGCCAAATACTCCAGAGCTTGGATGACTCTAAGCATTGAAAGAAATGCTAGAGTCATATCCCTGCCCAATACTGGATAATTGGTGAAGAAAATACCAGTGATGAGGAAAATTATCATTCTAATCTTGCCAGTTGAATATGAGGACCTAGGATCTGAGAATCATTAGTAGAGCAACAAATATGTATTTAAATGTTTGAAATAGAAGATCTGTAAGTAAAGACAGAGAATAATGACATGACTGTTTACTCTAAAATTCTGAAGGGATGGCTTAATAAATCTGCAAGCCTGCCAAGGGTTAATTTTCCAAGAGAGTTGACTTGAGGAAAGACTAAGGGAGAGCAGGTATTCACTGTAACTTGATGGATTTAAGTGATCCAAGAGGATGAATTTCATGACAGTGAATTTATGTTACCTATTGTGATTTATAGCCAAAGGATGGATGGATGGAGGACAGATGAATAAATATATTGATGGTCATTATTATTATAAATCTTGCAAACAGGATCACTCTACATGCATCCTGGTAGCCTTTAAGGCCTCTCCAAAGAATTTAGAGCATATACTGCATATTAATTTTCCTTTAAAAGCTTTTATTTCTATGTGTGTTTATCTGATGGCTGATTTTTTCAAAAATAACTTCATATTTACATACATAATTTTTAACTTTTTTAACCATTTATACCCCTTTTTAGAAGTAGACTTCATAGATCCTTATTAAATAAAGTTGGCTAATAGCCTGTGGTGTATAGAAAGGGCAGTACCATGTAATCTCCTACTTTATCTACCTCTCTGCCTCCACATAGTAGGTTAGAACTAAACAGAAGAATTCTAATGGGGGATATGTTCCAGCTGTCTTTTTTTTTTTTTTTTTTTTGAGATGGAGTTTAGCTCTTGTCACCCAGGCTGGAGTGCAGTGGCGTGATCTCAGCTCACCACAACCTCCAGCTCCCGGGTTCAAGTGATTCTCCTGCCTCAGCCTCCCAAGTAGCTGGGATTACAGGCATGTGCCACCACGCCTGGCTAATTTTGTATTTTTTTAGTAGAGACGGGGTTTCTCCATGTTGGTCAGGCTGGTCTTGAACTTCTGACCTCAGGTGATCCACCCACCTCGGTCTCCTAAAATACTGGGATTACAGGCATGAGCCTCTGCCCCTGGCCTTTTTTGTTTTGTTTTGTTTTTTTCCGAAACGGAATTTTGCTCTTGTTGCCCAGGCTGGAGTGCAATGCTATGAACTTGGCTCACTGCAACCTCTGTCTCCCAGTTTCAAGCTATTCTCCTGCCTCAGCATCCTGAGAAGCTGGGATTACAGGCATGCGCCCTACTCCAGGCTAATTTTCTATTTTTAGTAGAGATGGGATTTCACCGTTTTGGCCAAACTGTTCTCGAACTCCTGACCTCAGGTGACCCGCCCGCCTCAGCCTCCCAAAGTGGTGGAATTACAGGTGTGAGCCACTGCACATGTCCACCAGCTTCCTTTTTAAATTGATCTTTGAATAATTTAACTTGAACCATTAAATGATACATGTAGTAAGAATTTATAGATTTTACCAAAGGACTGGCCCCCTATTCCCTGAATGAAATATAAAAAGGAAAGGGCATATAGAAAAGCATTTCTGGTATTATCCAGTACATTTTCTTTTGAATTCATTTTCTTGTGGAAAATGGAGGGTTTTTTAAACCTCATTTGGTTTGATGAATTACAATTCAATTGAATTTTTCTGTTTATGCCTAAAAAGTCTATCTGAGAAGGACCATTAATTTAAATGCTTTCTACAAGTCATTGTCAGGCCAGGGAGGGACTGGAGATGGAAGGATGTGAAGAAAATAAATGACTGTAGTGTGAGAAAATGGAGGAGAGAAAAAGAAAGTAACCTTTTTATAGATCAAGGTTCTAAGGGAACAGGTAAAATTAATTTACCTAGTGTTTAAAGTATTCTCCTTCATGCAAAACTTGTGTGTCTCCCAAATAGGCTAGGCAGGAAACTCCAAATACTGTGATATCTCTAACCCAAGTAGAGGGAGCACTGACCTACTTGCAGATCACACTGGAAAGACCAACCGATCAATTGAAGTTTGTAACAGACCTGCACAAAGAGAAGGCTTCATCAATGCTGTATTTTCCTGCTGCATGAAAGAGTTATACTTCTTGTTGTGAGTGTTTTAATCCCCACTTATCTTTTATGATAGATGTTAGTCAATGACATCTCTTGAGACTGAGTTTGGTTTTGTTATTATTGCTCTAACAAAGAAAAGCTTGAGGTTTTGAAATTTTGATTATTTTCAAATTTTGATGATTTTCAATTTTGATGTCATATTTTATTTCTAAAGGAATAGAGTTATGAGGCTCCCGTAAGTGTCATTTAGTGTCTTTTATCTGATCTGTTAAAAGAGCTGATTTCTAGTTGTTTTATAACTATCAAAATTCCAAGAAAAGCAAGAAAAATCTGCATAAAGTGATGCACAATATATTTTAGGTGTCGTACTGGGTTTTTATACTTGTTTAAACCTTACAAAAACCTTTTATGATAGATAGCTGAGAAAACTGAGACTCAGAGAAGTCAAGAAACTTGTCCTAGGAAGTAGTCCTAGGAACTTGTCTTAGGAAGAAGTTTCCAATCTCAAAGCTCATACTTTACAACTATGTCTGCTCCCCATGGATCTTTGTACAGTTCTTATAGCTTAACAGAAGTTGACCACCTGCTTAAAATTCTTCCCAATTATATTCAACTGCATCATTACATTAATATTGGCACAGCAAACACCAACTCCTTTTGTAGCAAACCTATTTCATGACCATCTTCTTTAACATTTTCTTCTATGTCACCAAAAGAATAAATATTTCTTTTTTAAAGTCATTTTTAGCCCCTTGAAGTTCATAATTACCCTCTAGAAATCTCAATTTTAGTGTCTCAGCATGAATTTTTATATATCAAATCTGAATTTCAAGTTGTCATTTATATCAGACCCTTTTGCAATCTATTGCTAATGGAGTGTGACCTTAAGATTTCTCCCAAAAGTTTCAGTGCTCAGCTCAGAATGATGAGGTATTATATTTTAAAGAGGTTTTGTGCATACTTAGTACAGAGATCACCTGGATTTCCTTTAAGTCAAGTAGAAATGTAGGTGAAGCATTCAGACCAAAACCACATGCCGACCAACTTTGAACAGTTCATTTTGGTTAGAATTGCAAATATGTAGAACGGCTTGTAAACATTTACTGAATGACTACCTTGCACCAGGTACGGCTAGACACTGAACTCTACATTTTCTACTTCCTGGCACTTGCCTTTATGAAGCATCTCTTATACCCTGGGCAGTAGTCTATGCACGGGAAATCATAAATATCATTAAAAAAATCACTGGATCAACTGGCCTCCATCTTAACTGGTCTTATGTCTTTCTGTAAGAACTTCTGATGACAAAGAATCTGAATTGGATTACAGTGACTATATTTAAAACCTAGAGGAAAAGCTGATACACAAAGCACCTTAATCTTTTCTGACAGAAATACAGTGAGCATCATAATGAAAAGATATAGCCAGTCTAGAGTTGCTGTCAATATGCGGCATTGTGCCCAGGGCAATTAAATTTGCCTGTTTTTTATTACTGAGACCAAATATTTGGCCTGGGTTCCTGCAGAAAATAAGTAATTCCATTACATGTGATTCACCTTTGAGTAACCCTCCAAGTTAATGAAGACTGAAGCTGAAAATTTATATTTATTACAGAAATAATCCATTTAGCAAATATTTATGGGGTCCCTTTATGTTCACTGGCCAGTATATAAAGATTTAAACATGCAAAATACAGCCTTTGTGTATAAGAAATGTGCAGCCTAACTTGCCTAAAAATATCTCTCCATTTTTTCAAAAAAATCACATTCTTGTTTTTTGTTTTTAATAAGAGGATAAAATAAATTATGATGACTAACAAAAGATATTCCGAAGTCACGAGGAGCCTGGACTCTGGAGTCAGGCAGAGGGTGTTTTAAAATGTGATCTGCTATTTATCACCTGTGCGACCTGGCATCAGGTGCTTCTCATGCGCCATGATATAGAATCAATATGATAATAGCTCCCATCTTATTAAATTGTGTTGAACTAAGATAGGAAAATTCCTGATAAATTTCCTGAAACATCACAACTACTCAGTACATTATGTCTATTAATTTTTTTATGATACATGTTTTGAGCTAAATTGAGTTTTTAGTGTATCATTGTGTACATTTCCCACCTAAAATGTAATGTGGCCTTAGCACATTCCTCACTCTGAGTCCCTGCTCTCTGGCCGAAGGCCTGTGTACTCAGATTGGTCCATCTGGTATAGTTTGGGGCTCCTTCTCCTCCTTCCCTAATGCATCTATATACACAAATAAATATCAAAAAACTGGCCACCAATGGAATGTAGATTGCAAACATCAGCAAAAGTCATTAGTTTAAAAAAAAGATTATATAAACACTGAGCAGCTTTTTAAGAAATTTTTTAACAAACATTGATGACATGTCTTCTGTGCACTAGGTACTGCAATAATCATCATGACCATTCTGAAAGAAGTTGCTTGACTCTGGAGCCAAACAGACCTAGCTCAACATCTTGGTCTTGTTACTCATTTGTTTAGTGACTTTGAAAGAGAAACTTACTCACTTTGAGTCTGTTTCTTAATCCAAAGACAGGGAGTTAGTAATACCTTCTGAGGTTGTTGAAAGAATTGGTCTGCATTAAAGTGCTTGACACAGTGCCTGGCACATGCAAGGTTCTCCGTAAACAAGAGCTGCCTTTCCCTCACCCCTAGTGATTACAGAGAGAGAATTAAGATTGTCCCTCCAAATCGCATATCTTGTGAGAACACGAATCTTATATGGAAAGTAGCACGGTACCTCTTAGACTCTCTATCAATGTTGCTGCAAATGATAGCTGGAAGGCAGTCAAATTGGGTTTTAAACCCAGATCTTTGGATTCTGAGTATGGTCACATATTTTGTTCCCTTCCACCCTGTCACCCTACTTCAGTTTTTGGAAGCACGCATTTGCATGCTTCTGGGAGAGGTACGTGAGGAACAGATTGCATTCCACTATTAACTGGGTTCTACATATTGATCCTAAAGAGCGGTCATTGCCAACTTACCTCCTCTTCTTCAAGCTCCTCTTCTTCTCCAGAGCTCTAGGTCACTCCTAGAGCTGGCTTTGTTCCTAGTCCTTGTCTTGTCCAAGCTCTGTTTAAAAGCACAGTGAGGGATGAGAGGCAGGAGGAGCAAATGCACCTCAGGAACATGATCTCCAAAAGTGGTGCCTTTTCAACAATTTTAAAGGCAGTACATTTATATAGAGGTTCTAACACCACAATAAAGAGCTATTAGAGAAAGCAATGTGTAGCAAGACTATGAGGTGAGTAAGGAAGGTGGGCAAAAAAGAAGTGCTTTCAAAGACGGAACGCCCTCTCCCGCAGGCTCCACCTGCCCCAGTGTTAGAACCTGGCTTTGTCTTTGGCTCTTCTCTGGTTTGTACCTGCCCCACCTCTCTTCCCACCCCAGTCCCTTTAAGTTAGCTTGGGTGATAAGCTAAGATGCTGATAGGAAGGTGATCATTCTACATTTCTGCTAAGATGCTGATAGGAAGGTGACCATTCTACATTTGGCCTCTCCATGTTGTTCTGTTACCAGCTAGCAATGGAATGGCAGGAATACAGGACAAGGAGAGAAAGGAGGGGTTATTGGCAGGACTCTCCACTTACACTTCTAGGAGACAGCATCATGGGTTAAGGCCAGCAGCATCTTGTATCTGGTCCTCAGCTTCTGCCTACAGAATGCAAACACCTCAGTGTCTTCTGTTTGGGACTCAGATCCAGGAGTGTGACCTCCACTTGGCGATCTACAGAAACAGTCTTCATTTGTATGGAGAAAAATATTTCCGGTGTGTTTTAAAAATAAAATAAAATAGAAATAAAACTAAACAAGCAAAAACTCTGTAGGTTCTTTGGAGTATGAGACTTTGATGTTTTACCTAAAATTAGTATAGAGTCCAAGTTTCCTTTCTAAAGGTTTCCTCTAAACAATTCTCCTTTCAGTGTAACATTTAAAAGTGGCTCAAATTCAAAATTTGATGTTTACTTAATGAATCCCTACAATTCCTATCAGCTGTACTAAGGAGAAAAGAAAATGGATAAAGATAGTTTATTTTTTCTGCTGTACTGTTTCTTCTTCACCTGCAGGTCTGTGTACTCTTAAAGCCAGGAAATTCAAAGGTACTTTGTGGGAGTTTTTTTAGTTAGTTTAGGGAAGCTTCAGAGAAAAACACCAGTAAGCACACTAATTTTTGTTTCAAGTTAAAAAGGTTATTTTTTAAAAGTTTTTTTAAAAAATGTCTTTCAAACTATTCTTGACCTGCAATCTATCATAATGTACTAGCCGTTCTGACACTGTTATAAAGATACTACCCAAGACTGGGTAATTTATAAAGAAAGGGGGTTTAATTGACTCACAGTTCCACATGGCTGGGGAGGCCTCAGGAAACTCACAATCATGGTAGAAGGTGAAGGGAAAGCAAGGCACGTCTTACATGGCAGCAGAGAAGAGAGACAGAGAGAGAGAGTGGGAGGAGGAGATGTGCCACACTTAAAGCATAAGCTCTTGTGAGAACTCTCTCACCAGCATGGGGGAAATTGCCCCCATGATCCAATCACCTCCCATCAGGTCCCTCCCTTGACATGTGGGGATTACAATTCCAGATGTGATTTGAGTGGGGACATAAAGCCAAACCATATCACATAAGAAATGTATTTTATATCACCATCCAATTTGGCCAAGAGTTTCATGAAACAGTATTTATCCTTTCTATAGGCAATGCATGTTTTTCTGTTTCATTTTAAAATTGAGGTTTTGCCCTAACAAACTGCCTTCACAAGCTTCCAATGGGGCCTTATTTGCAGTTTGAAAAGGGGATTGAGAAATACTGCCTCTCTTTTAACACAATTGAGCCAATTATTTTAAAGAATGTTCTTTTCATGGGACATGGGGAGGTGAAAATAAACAAGATGCCCGCATGGATGGAGCTGCTGACTTCGTGGAGTTCACCATCTAGTGGGATTAATATAACATTGTGATTTTAGGAGAACAGATCAAAGGAGCAAGCATCATGACAAAAATGCATTTGCTTATGAAAAGCTTTTTGCAAACTTCTGATACATGAGTGAGAAAAGCTGGATGTCTGTTGTAAATTCTCATGGAAATATTACTTTCTTGATTCTGAAGGTCACTATGAACAGGAATTTGTGACCGTATTGATGTCTTTACTAAATATTTGACAACTTTGGCAAAACAAGACAAAAACCAAAAGCAGTAACATGTGCCACCAACTTTTAAGCCAATCTGCCTTGTTTCTTTCCTTTCTTCCCCACTTGTTCCCATCCTTGTCCTCCCTTGTCACAGAATAATCTGGCTTGAACTATTCCATTTCTTTTTTATCATGGTAAAATACATACAAAATAAAATTTTCCATTTTGGCCATTTTAGAGTGTAAAACTCAGTGGCATTCAATACATTCTCAATGTCATGCAACATAACCACCATCAAGTTCCAGAACTTTATATCACCCCAAAAGGAAATCTGTATTCGTTAAGCAGCCATTCCCCTTTCTCACTCCACTCGGCCTCTGTCAACCTCCAATCTGCTTTCTGTATTAATGAATTTGCCTACTCTGGAAATTTCATATAAATGAAATCACGTAATACGTGGCTCTTTGCGTTTGGCTCCCTTCATTTAGCATAGTATTTTCAAGGTTCATTCACATTGCAGCCTGTATCAGTACTTTTTTCCTTTTTATAGCTGAATAGTATTCCATTGCATGGCTAGGCCACATTTTGCTTATCCATTTATCTGTTGATGGAGAGCCATTTAATTGTAAAAGGAATTTTATTCACAAAATAATTAGAAACTAAATGATTGGGCATATCTTTACAGCTTTTATTACATATGTATTAAAAGTAGAGTCTGAAGGTTTTTGAAGAAATCTGATGTCTCTGTAGGAGCCTGAGTATGAGAAGTACTCTGTATTCAGAAGCTCATGAGATTGTGCTGAGCCTCACCTATAAATTCAGGATTTATCTGCATACATATGATGAATGAAACCACGTGAGTGGATGAAACCACCCTCAGAAAAGGATATAGAATTGCCTAGGACAAAGCCCTGAAGAACCCCAACATGCTGGGGAGTACTAGAATAAGAAAGAGTAGCCTCCAGTTTCCTCGCTGGGGATGAAGATAATAAAACCTAACTTAGGCAAACTCTCAGGCTCACTACTTTAGGGAAAAATACCACCTACTTTTTCACAAAGTTTGTAAGAGATTTAAAGGAGGCAACATACGCATCCAGTGCCTGGGCAATAGGTAGGACCTCAGCACTGGTAGCTGGTAGTATTCCAATGACAAAATTTCTTTCTAGTCTGTATTTTTGACACTATCACTATCATTGATTTCCACATCTGTTACTTTGTTTATCTTATCTGGTAAGACATTGATGATATTTGTCTGGTAACATTATAACCGGGCTGCCTAGTTTGAAATAAGTTTTCAACCTTTTAAAAATCCATCTATATTTAATTTTGTGTGTGTGTGTGTGGTTGTTTCCCACAACACCAAAAGAAGCTAAAGGAATCTGAATTTGGTGGAGAAGTTAGAGGCACAAGCCAGACACACAGTGTGGCAGTTTTGCATCCACATAAGAAAGTGTTCTCAATTCCATAGCTTGGGAGAGATCTGTTCTAACCCCAGATTATCAAGACAGTAAAATTATTTCCCTTTAGATGTTTTTGTTTTGATGTTGGCAAGGGAAGAGTCATCACATTTCTTATAGGACGCTTAGTTTTTGCCCTCCCATTTTTGGTAAAAAATAGTTGACAAAAAAATTTGTGCTCCACCCCAGATGCAATTATATTGTAATCATAACTACCTGAAGTCAAAAATCATTGGATATAATGTTTTTAAAACTTATCGGATTATTGAACATAGTGTCTTAAATTTGTTATTCCTATAAGATCCTTGACTATTGTTGCTCTTTGTTGAAGAGTTTCAATATTTTTTGATGAATTCTCAAAAGACATGAGCACACTTCCCTTCACTCAATTTTAACACAGTTGGTGTGATTGTTTTCTCCTTGGATCTTCTGAAAGATTCATTAAGATATGAATAACTTACTTTCATAACTTCATTTGCTTTAGTCTTTCAGTTTTCTTCATATTTTTTGTAAACGTCTTAAACCTTTCCACTTTTGAAGAAGTAAAAAGTTTTCAACCTTTTTTTTTTTTTTTTTTTTTGGAGATGAAGTCTCACTCTGTCACCCAGGCTGGAGTGCAATGGCCTGATCTTGACTCACTACAACCTCTGCCTCCCAGATTCAAGCAATTCTCCCATCTCAGCCTCCCAAGTAGCTGGGACTACAGGTGTGCACCACCACGCCAGGCTAATTTTTTTGTATTTTCAGTAGAGACAGGGTTTCACCATATTGGCCAGGCTGGTCTCGAACTCCTGACCTCAAGTGATCCACCCGCCTCAGCCTCCCACAGGGCTAGGATTACAGGCATAGGCCACTGCACCTGGCCCAACCTTTTCTTCTTATTCAACAATTTGATTAGGGCATTTTTTTTCTAGAATTTCACATATTGTGGTGTATGCCTATTGACATTCTATGTGTAAGTGTATTTCATGTGTTAAAAACATGATTTCCAGTGAAAGTAAAGCTACAGATATAGGCATGGCATTTTGTGAAGGTGTGCAGATTCTTTCGTCTCTTATCGTTGGCTGATTTGTTGTAGGCTGAGAGGTTGAAACATAAAGGTAGTGTAACTTGTATTAAGCTATGCAATTAGAACTGATGCTGGGAATGGACTCTCTGCCTCCTGGATCCTGATTCAGTGCATTTTTTTCACTGGAAAGTGGACAACACATGATGTTCATGACCTAGTTCATGTTGGCTATTGTCCAAACTTGGTGGTCAAAACCAGCACAGGGTCTATGGAAAACTACTATTTCCTGTTCTGTTACCAATTTAATACAAAGAGTACTGGAATGTGTGTGTATTTTCTGATATATTTGGTAAGGCATGCTATTTTTTATCTCATAGGTCAAGTTACAGGAAGTAAAGCACTTGAAACCCTGAGATGATAATAGCATTGGTTTTACAGTCCTGTAAAAACCAGTGGTGATTGCTGAATATGGCATTCATTGTGAGCTCAAAGCTAAAACAGAAGCAAAGAGAAGCCAATTAGGAGACTTGAAAACCAAGGAAAATAGTAGGGATAGACTGATGATTATGTAACTATGATACTTTGTCCTTATAAGGGAATAAGACAATTAGAGGTGAGAAAGAAGTTTTTAATAAACAAAATGAAAAATAAAAGGGGAGAAGGTGTTTCTTAATATTATGGGTGGGTAGTTTTAAATGTCAATATGTTTTCCTATAAACTCATCATGTGGAGAGTAACGGAAAATAGTTTTATGTGGGAGGACTTTTAAAAAAATTGACATTTTAAAGACCTAAATGTCTTAAATGGATGACTATTAAAATACAAAATTAGACAGAACAGAGACATTTTGAAGATTGTATTTGAGTAGTATCCTAAGAGGCAGATAATGAATGACTCAGATAGTCTGAGTGGTTTGGGCTGACTCACATGTTTTGGAAAAATGTATCATCAACTCACTGAATCTGTCATTGTTTTTCCCTTTGTTCCACCTGGTAGTACCAAACAAATCTGAAATATCAGTGACTTTCTCAGCTCCAATTTCTCAAGAAGACTTTCCAAACCACCAATAATAAGTCTAAGGTTTGAATATATAAACATTTAGTATATTTGAATAATATTCACTAACAGAAGCACAAGGCATGTCTGTAACTATGGAACATGTGAGGGATGGGAAACACAAACAGCCTTGACAAGAGAAGTACAGAAGAACCAAGACCGGGCTTGGCTTATCAGGATGGAAGAAAAGGGCTTTCTTAGCCAGTGCTGCTTGAATGGTGCTTCCTGGAAGATATTTTAAATCACAAATATTATCTGGACTTATAAATGAGGGAGCCTTGGCCTTTGTTCAAGAAAGGATCACAGCCTACTAGGGAAACTGACACAGGGACTAATAGGTGATACCATTTGATATATCATAATACATATAAGAGCAACATTTTGTGGGGAGCATAGAGTAGTCAGTGTCTTACGCCTCTAGGATTAAGAAGCCCTGCAGAAGGAGAGACATTTGGCCTGGGCCTTAAAGGATGAATTGAAATTCTAAACGTCCACAAAATAGGAAAAGCATTTCAACTGTAAGTAAGGACTGAACAAGAAAGAAAGAGACACAGGAGTGCAAATTTTGGGGTGTGTTCAGAGAATGGTTAATAATTCAATGCAGCCACAGACTGGAGGAAGCAGTAAAAGATAAGATGGGAATACGAGACACAAAGATGTGTCAGATCTGTGCAGTTCTCTTGGCATGGGCCACATGATCCATGTCTTGGCATTATCCCAGTCTAAAGAATATGTCTAACCTGAAAATGGCTATTCTTCTAAATCTGTGATTTGGCTTCTTGGCAGAACCCCAATATGGGTGATGAACAACAGTAGTCTAAGAAAATCTTGCAATCTTTTCTATACCCATGTATCCATATATCCTTATGTTGCTTATAGTGCTAAGAACTTATGGTATGAAGTCCTTGATAAATAACTATTGAAAAATGTAATAATGAATCATATGGACATGCAGACACACATACCTTTACATACAACTTCAGAAACTTCATTGCTTTCTAAACATTTAAGTCTAACTGGTGTGTTACAACCTTCAAAATATGTTCACTTGAATGTTGCTGAGAGAGTTTTTGACCCTTTGCTGTTTTCCCACAGGACTGAAAAAACGTACAAGGAAGGCCTTTGGAATACGGAAGAAAGAAAAGGACACTGATTCTACGTATGTACTTTAGGAGTTTGCCTCCTCGAAGAAGCTACTTGCATAAGAGATGCTCTTGTCACAGTCAATATAAGATGGCCACAGTTTTCTCGGATATTGTGTACTATTTGCTTTCCTCATTTCTGAGTAAATTGTAATTATTCAATATAAACAGTTCTTAGATTTATGCTAAAAAGGTAAACATTTTTAATCATGTGTTCAGTTTTTTATCACGTGTTTCTTTCTTTCTTTCTTTTTTTGATCATTACACTTCCCAGCAGTCTCAGGAGGCAGAAAATGTGACTGTTAATTTTATGAAGGATAAAAATAATTCATTTCCACATATAGGTTTGACCTTACAATCTGAACTAAAGAAACAACAAAACACCTGTTTGGATAGATTAGACCTAACCAGAAACAGAAATGTAGACTAGATAACATCTCCAAGCTCTTACTTGAGATGCCAAGATTTTGTACAAGCCAAATTGTAAATCAACCAACAGAATTCAGGAATTATTGGATATTTAGCAGTGAATAAGAAACAAATGCCAGAAACAACTATGGGGATGCTTTTACATATTTAAGTGTCATATCCAAGAGAATTAATTGCCCACAGACACTGATAGACCCTGAAAATGTCCAATGATATAACAGTTTCATTCCATGAACTTCCTTCCACTTATTTGACCATGTTGAATTCTCCTGCAGAAGTATTTGGCTCTGACACAAAACCTCAGTTGCCTTTTGCAACCAAGCAGGAAACTTATATATGCGAAGTCCACTGGCCGGGAACTTGAGACTCCAGCCCAAGACCAGTGTAGGGAGAGCACAACTATTCAGCTTCAGGTGGTTGTGACCAGGTAGAAATGCAGATCTGATGTAGTTTGCTGTACGTCAGAATCGAGCCCATTATACCCCTCATTTGGCTAGAATCTCTGAAAGAAATTTAGAAAATGGGAAAAGCAAAAGTTGTATGGGCACAGGTGAAAATGAAGAAAGCCACATTTATTCTCACCTTTAGCTTTTCGTTCTGTATATTTTTATCATGTGTAAATTTTATCACAAGATCCTGAGTATTTCCCTGGGCACTTGTCCTTTAAGAATTTATGATTCATGAGATAAAACATCTACTACATAAATTAAAGTATTGTTTGTACAACTAATGAGGTAACATATTTGAAATGACTAATATGGTACCTAATACTTAGTAAATGCTCAGCAAATGGCAGTTGCTGGTACTCTTATTATTACTGACACAAATTAGTATGTGTAAGTTCCTTACAAGCAACTAAGATGGGATTTCATGGGAATTTAAGGGTGAAAAATCTCATATTTGGGTTGATGATCAGTGATGCTTCAGGGTAGGGGAGGAGACTTGAGTTTGGCCTTCAAGAAGATGAGGATGTGTATTTCATGCAAAGGGAACAACAAAAGCAAAAGCAGAAAGGTAGAAAAGTCCACTAGGCATTTACTGAGAAGACAAATGGGGCAGTTTGTCCACTTGGGGTTACAGGTAAATGTGATAATGGAAGGCAAGGCTGGAAAGGAGATCAGGACCAGATAGGAACGGCCTTAAGTACCAGGCTGAAGTGTGTGGGCTACTTCCATAGGCAGTGGGCCACCTTGAAACCTTGAAAGTTTTTTTTTTTTATTATACTTTAAGTTTTAGGGTACATGTGCACATTGTGCAGGTTAGTTACATATGTATACATGTGCCATGCTGGTGCGCTGCACCCACTAACTCGTCATCTAGCATTAGGTATATCTCCCAATGCTATCCCTCCCCCCTCCCCCCTCCCCACCACAGTCCCCAGAGTATGATATTCCCCTTCCTGTGTCCATGTGATCTCATTGTTCAATTCCCACCTATGAGTGAGAATATGCGGTGTTTGGTTTTTTGTTCTTGCGATAGTTTACTGAGAATGATGGTTTCCAATTTCATCCATGTCCCTACAAAGGATATGAACTCATCATTTTTTATGGCTGCATAGTATTCCATGGTGTATATGTGCCACATTTTCTTAATCCAGTCTATCATTGTTGGACATTTGGGTTGGTTCCAAGTCTTTGCTATTGTGAATAATGCCGCAATAAACATACATGTGCATGTGTCTTTATAGCAGCATGATTTATAGTCATTTGGGTATATACCCAGTAATGGGATGGCTGGGTCAAATGGTATTTCTAGTTCTAGATCCCTGAGGAATCGCCACACTGACTTCCACAATGGTTGAACTAGTTTACAGTCCCACCAACAGTGTAAAAGTGTTCCTATTTCTCCACATCCTCTCCAGCACCTGTTGTTTCCTGACTTTTCAATGATTGCCATTCTAACTGGTGTGAGATGATATCTCATAGTGGTTTTGATTTGCATTTCTCTGATGGCCAGTGATGATGAGCATTTTTTCATGTGTTTTTTGGCTGCATAAATGTCTTCTTTTGAGAAGTGCCTGTTCATGTCCTTCGCCCACTTTTTGATGGGGTTGTTTGTTTTTTTCTTGTAAATTTGTTTGAGTTCATTGTAGATTCTGGATATTAGCCCTTTGTCCGATGAGTAGGTTGCGAAAATTTTCTCCCATGTTGTAGGTTGCCTATTCACTCTGATGGTAGTTTCTTTTGCTGTGCAGAAGCTCTTTAGTTTAATTAGATCCCATTTGTCAATTTTGGCTTTTGTTACCATTGCTTTTGGTGTTTTGGACATGAAGTCCTTGCCCACGCCTATGTCCTGAATGGTAATGCCTAGGTTTTCTTCTAGGGTTTTTATGGTTTTAGGTCTAACGTTTAAATCTTTAATCCATCTTGAATTGATTTTTGTATAAGGTGTAAGGAAGGGATCCAGTTTCAGCTTTCTACATATGGCTAGCCAGTTTTCCCAGCACCATTTATTAAATAGGGAATCCTTTCCCCATTGCTTGTTTTTCTCAGGTTTGTCAAAGATCAGATAGTTGTAGGTAAGCGGCGTTATTTCTGAGGGCTCTGTTCTGTTCCATTGATCTATATTTCTGTTTTGGTACCAGTACCATGCTGTTTTGGTTACTGTAGCCTTGTAGTATAGTTTGAAGTCAGGTAGTGTGATGCCTCCAGCTTTGTTCTTTTGGCTTAGGATTGACTTGGTGATGCGGGCTCTCTTTTGGTTCCATATGAACTTTGAAGTAGTTTTTTCCAATTCTGTGAAGAAAGTCATTGGTAGCTTGATGGGGATGGCATTGAATCTGTAAATTACCTTGGGCAGTATGGCCATTTTCACGATATTGATTCTTCCTACCCATGAGCAAGGAATGTCCTTCCATTTGTTTGTATCCTCTTTTATTTCCTTGAGCAGTGGTTTGTAGTTCTCCTTGAAGAGGTGCTTCACATCCCTTGTAAGTTGGATTCCTAGGTATTTTATTCTCTTTGAAGCGATTGTGAATGGGCGTTCACTCATGATTTGGCTCTCTGTTTGTCTGTTGTTGGTGTATAAGAATGCTTGTGATTTTTGTACATTGATTTTGTATCCTGAGACTTTGCTGAAGTTGCTTATCAGCTTAAGGAGATTTTGGGCTGAGACGATGGGGTTTTCTAGATAAACAATCATGTCGTCTGCAAACAGGGACAATTTGACTTCCTCTTTTCCTAATTGAATACCCTTTATTTCCTTCTCCTGCCTGATTGCCCTGGCCAGAACTTCCAACACTATGTTGAATAGGAGCGGTGAGAGAGGGCATCCCTGTCTTGTGCCAGTTTTCAAAGGGAATGCTTCCAGTTTTTGCCCATTCAGTATGATATTGGCTGTGGGTTTGTCATAGATAGCTCTTATTATTTTGAAATATGTCCCATCAATACCTAATTTATTGAGAGTTTTTAGCATGAAGGGTTGTTGAATTTTGTCAAAGGCTTTTTCTGCATCTATTGAGATAATCATGTGGTTTTTTTCTTTGGCTCTGTTTATATGCTGGATTACATTTATTGATTTGCGTATGTTGAACCAGCCTTGCATCCCAGGGATGAAGCCCACTTGATCATGGTGGATAAGCTTTTTGATGTGCTGCTGGATTCGGTTTGCCAGTATTTTATTGAGGATTTTTGCATCAATGTTCATCAAGGATATTGGTCTAAAATTCTCTTTTTTGGTTGTGTCTCTGCCAGGCTTTGGTATCAGAATGATGCTGGCCTCATAAAATGAGTTAGGGAGGATTCCCTCTTTTTCTATTGATTGGAATAGTTTCAGAAGGAATGGTACCAGTTCCTCCTTGTACCTCTGGTAGAATTCGGCTGTGAATCCATCTGGTCCTGGACTCTTTTTGGTTGGTAAACTATTGATTATTGCCACAATTTCAGCTCCTGTTATTGGTCTATTCAGAGATTCAACTTCTTCCTGGTTTAGTCTTGGGAGAGTGTATGTGTCGAGGAATGTATCCATTTCTTCTAGATTTTCTAGTTTATTTGCGTAGAGGTGTTTGTAGTATTCTCTGATGGTAGTTTGTATTTCTGTGGGATCGGTGGTGATATCCCCTTTATCATTTTTTATTGCGTCTATTTGATTATTCTCTCTTTTTTTCTTTATTAGTCTTGCTAGCGGTCTATCAATTTTGTTGATCCTTTCAAAAAACCAGCTCCTGGATTCATTAATTTTTTGAAGGGTTTTTTGTGTCTCTATTTCCTTCAGTTCTGCTCTGATTTTAGTTATTTCTTGCCTTCTGCTAGCTTTTGAATATGTTTGCTCTTGCTTTTCTAGTTCTTTTAATTGTGATGTTAGGGTGTCAATTTTGGATCTTTCCTGCTTTCTCTTGTGGGCATTTAGTGCTATAAATTTCCCTCTGCACACTGCTTTGAATGCGTCCCAGAGATTCTGGTATGTTGTGTCTTTGTTCTCGTTGGTTTCAAAGAACATCTTTATTTCTGCCTTCATTTCGTTATGTACCCAGCAGTCATTCAGGAGCAGGTTGTTCAGTTTCCATGTAGTTGAGCGGCTTTGAGTGAGATTCTTAATCCTGAGTTCTAGTTTGATTGCACTGTGGTCTGAGAGATAGTTTGTTATAATTTCTGTTCTTTTACATTTGCTGAGGAGAGCTTTACTTCCAAGTATGTGGTCAATTTTGGAATAGGTGTGGTGTGGTGCTGAAAAAAATGTATATTCTGTTGATTTGGGGTGGAGAGTTCTGTAGATGTCTATTAGGTCTGCTTGGTGCAGAGCTGAGTTCAATTCCTGGGTATCCCTGTTGACTTTCTGTCTCGTTGATCTGTCTAATGTTGACAGTGGGGTGTTAAAGTCTCCCATTATTAATGTGTGGGAGTCTAAGTCTCTTTGTAGGTCACTCAGGACTTGCTTTATGAATCTGGGTGCTCCTGTATTGGGTGCATAAATATTTAGGATAGTTAGCTCTTCTTGTTGAATTGATCCCTTTACCATTATGTAATGGCCTTCTTTGTCTCTTTTGATCTTTGTTGGTTTAAAGTCTGTTTTATCAGAGACTAGGATTGCAACCCCTGCCTTTTTTTGTTTTCCATTTGCTTGGTAGATCTTCCTCCATCCTTTTATTTTGAGCCTATGTGTGTCTCTGCACGTGAGATGGGTTTCCTGAATACAGCACACTGATGGGTCTTGACTCTTTATCCAACTTGCCAGTCTGTGTCTTTTAATTGGAGAATTTAGTCCATTTACATTTAAAGTTAATATTGTTATGTGTGAATTTGATCCTGTCATTATGATGTTAGCTGGTGATTTTGCTTGTTAGTTGATGCAGTTTCTTCCTAGTCTTGATGGTCTTTACATTTTGGCATGATTTTGCAGCGGCTGGTACCGGTTGTTCCTTTCCATGTTTAGTGCTTCCTTCAGGAGCTCTTTTAGGGCAGGCCTGGTGGTGACAAAATCAGTCAGCATTTGCTTGTCTGTAAAGTATTTTATTTCTCCTTCACTTATGAAGCTTAGTTTGGCTGGATATGAAATTCTGGGTTGAAAATTCTTTTCTTTAAGAATGTTGAATATTGGCCCCCACTCTCTTCTGGCTTGTAGGGTTTCTGCCGAGAGATCCGCTGTTAGTCTGATGGGCTTCCCTTTGAGGGTAACCCGACCTTTCTGTCTGGCTGCCCTTAACATTTTTTCCTTCATTTCAACTTTGGTGAATCTGACAATTATGTGTCTTGGAGTTGCTCTTCTCGAGGAGTATCTTTGTGGCGTTCTCTGTATTTCCTGAATCTGAACGTTGGCCTGCCTTGCTAGATTGGGGAAGTTCTCCTGGATAATATCCTGCAGAGTGTTTTCCAACTTGGTTTCATTCTCCGCATCACTTTCAGGTACACCAATCAGATGTAGATTTGGTCTTTTCACATAGTCCCATATTTCTTGGAGGCTTTGCTCATTTCTTTTTATTCTTTTTTCTCTAGACTTCCCTTCTCGCTTAGTTTCATTCATTTCATCTTCCATTGCTGATACCCTTTCTTCCAGTTGATCGCATCGGCTCCTGAGGCTTCTGCATTCTTCACGTAGTTCTCGAGCCTTGGTTTTCAGCTCCATCAGCTCCTTTAAGCACTTCTCTGTATTGGTTATTCTAGTTATACATTCTTCTAAATTTTTTTCAAAGTTTTCAACTTCTTTTCCTTTGGTTTGAATGTCCTCCCGTAGCTCAGAGTAATTTGATCGTCTGAAGCCTTCTTCTCTCAGCTCGTCAAAATCATTCTCCATCCAGCTTTGTTCCGTTGCTGGTGAGGAACTGCGTTCCTTTGGAGGAGGAGAGGCGCTCTGCATTTTAGAGTTTCCTGTTTTTCTGTTCTGTTTTTTCCCCATCTTTGTGGTTTTATCTACTTTTGGTCTTTGATGATGGTGATGTACAGATGGGTTTTCGGTGTGGATGTCCTTTCTGTTTGTTAGTTTTCCTTCTAACAGACAGGACCCTCAGCTGCAGGTCTGTTGGAATACCCTGCCGTGTGAGGTGTCAGTGTGCCCCTGCTGGGGGGTGCCTCCCAGTTAGGCTGCTCGGGGGTCAGGGGTCAGGGACCCACTTGAGGAGGCAGTCTGCCCGTTCTCAGATCTCCAGCTGCGTGCTGGGAGAACCACTGCTCTCTTCAAAGCTGTCAGACAGGGACATTTAAGTCTGCAGAGGTTACTGCTGTCTTTTTGTTTGTCTGTGCCCTGCCCCCAGAGGTGGAGCCTACAGAGGCAGGCAGGCCTCCTTGAGCTGTGGTGGGCTCCACCCAGTTCGAGCTTCCCGGCTGCTTTGTTTACCTAAGCAAGCCTGGGCAATGGCGGGCGCCCCTCCCCCAGCCTCGCTGCCGCCTTGCAGTTTGATCTCAGACTGCTGTGCTAGCAATCAGCGAGATTCCGAGGGCGTAGGACCCTCCGAGCCAGGTGTGGGATATAGTCTCGTGGTGCGCCGTTTTTTAAGCCGGTCTGAAACGCGCAATATTCGGGTGGGAGTGACCCGAGTTTTCCAGGTGCGTCCGTCACCCCTTTCTTTGACTCGGAAAGGGAACTCCCTGACCCCTTGCGCTTCCCAGGTGAGGCAATGCCTCGCCCTGCTTCGGCTCGCGCACGGTGCGCGCACCCACTGGCCTGCGCCCACTGTCTGGCACTCCCTAGTGAGATGAACCCGGTACCTCAGATGGAAATGCAGAAATCACCGTCTTCTGCGTCGCTCACGCTGGGAGCTGTAGACCGGAGCTGTTCCTATTCGGCCATCTTGGCTCCTCGTCCGAAACCTTGAAAGTTTTTAAGCCAAAGAGTGCAAAGGATTGGGCGAACAAAGTTATTTTTTGTCTAGATGCCAAATATTAAGTTCTTATATTTTCTTTTTGCATTTTCTTTTGTAACTATTTATTTCAAGAAAGATATTACATTTACTGTTGTCCTGCAAATTTTTCTAAGTAATTAAGTTAGCAATATTTTTCTGAGGATTATATAATTTACATTGTTTCTTAAGAAGTTTGCCATTTTCTTTATTATACTTTAAGTTCTAGGGTACATGTGCACAACGTGCAGGTTTGCTACATATGTATACATGTGCCATGTTGGTGTGCTGCATCCATTAACTCGTCATTAATATTAGGTATATCTCCTAATGCTATCCCTCCCCCCTCCCCCCACCCCACAACAGGCCCCAGTGTGTGATGTTCCCCTTCCTGTGTTCAAGTGTTCTCATTGTTCAATTCCCACCTATGAGTGAGAACATGCGTTGTTTGATTTTTTGTTCTCACGATAGTTTGCTGAGAATGATGGTTTCCAGCTTCATCCATGTCCCTACAAAGGACATGAACTCATTATTTTTTATGGCTGCATAGTGTTCCATGGTGTATATTTGCCACATTTTCTTAATCCAGTCTATCATTGTTAGACATTTGGGTTGATTCCAAGTCTTTGCTATCGTGAATAGTACCACAATAAACATACGTGTGCATGTGTCTTTATAGCAGCATGATTTATATTCCCTTGCCATTTTCTAATCATTAACCACCCAGAATATGTGATGATGCCTTCACTAGATCAGAAGACCTGGGCTGTAGTCCCAGCATTGCCAAAACTCCATGGCTTTGGGAATTACCCTTTACTTTGCTGGGCCTTAGTTTCCACACCTGTAAACAACAACAACAAAGAAATTTACACTAGATGGAATCGAATTTCCCTAAAGGGCCAGACACTATACGAG
Organism: Pan troglodytes; assembly: GCF_028858775.2. NCBI lineage: Eukaryota > Metazoa > Chordata > Mammalia > Primates > Hominidae > Pan > Pan troglodytes. The sequence continues at coordinate 164,355,740 of NC_072398.2, read as the reverse complement.
TCATATAAGGGAAGGCATTATAGGACTCATATAGTGCCAGGTGTTTTGTGGGACACTATTCGATGGATCTCAGGAGAACATCGTTCATGGAAACCAAATCCATTTCTGAATGAAGACAATGTCTGTAATTGACTGCACCAGAGATTTCTGGCATGTGAGGAAAGTTGGAATGGAAAAAAGCTTTCTCAAGAGAGAAAAGGTTGAACAACCTCTACAGGGCAGGCTGAACTAATTTACATGTAGCCAAAGCACTACTCTTCCATCATCATTTCTAAAGTTATTAAAATAACTGAGTTATTCCTCACAGCTACGGGTAGAGGCCCAATATCTCTCTGAGGTACTCTAACGAGACATTTGTTTAAAGAATCCCAAGTATCCTTCCTTAACTTCTTATCATTTGAGAGTCCCAAATTACTTATGTGATAGCAAAATAGCTGAAGCTGGTTCCACCGTCAGTGATGGTCAAAGGACAAGCTGTTTAGTATGTTCAGTATAAGCCTTTGCTTTTCATGAACTCCCTAATGCTTTCATGAACTCTGTAATTGGATCACATATCATTCTCAGAAAAGAAATCATAAATGCCAAGGGGTTGGGAAAGCACTCTAGCAATTTGCTGTCCCTTCAGCTTTAGTAAATGCTTGTGTTTGTCTGTGATCATTGAAGCTTTGTTCATGCAAACTGTTTTCAGGGCTGCTACAACTCACTGCGGGTTGCTCAGCAACCTGCTAGGGTAGATACACCAGCACCAACTTCAGCTGATTGAATCTCCTAAGATATACAGTGGGGTTAGGACCAGAGTTTCCTGATGTGGTCATCATTACAGCAGCTGATAGAGGAAGGGAGCGAGCTTGTGCTAAGTGGAAGGCCCTGTGCAGGACGTATGTTGCGCTGATATCCTTTTTAGTCTTCCTAGTAATTAAATAAGGTTAGCAGTAATACATCAATTTTAAAGAGAAATATCAGTGCCAAAGGGGGTTAAGTAACTTTCTGAAGGCTACCCACAAACTAAGACTTGGAGGCCACATTCTAGTCTAAAATCCAGTGTCTGTGCTTTCATCACCCAAAAGAAAAGATATCAATGGGTAGAATTAAAATCCAGACAGATAGGAGGGTAAAAAAAAAAAAGACAGTAGTTACAAAAGGTAACTGAAACTTTAAAATATAGATGCCAAAAGTCCATGGTAGATGATTGTTTTTAAAATAGAAGTCAGCAAATACAATAAGTCTGCCATGAAAAAGAAAAAAATTATTTTAAAATACAATATAAAACCTCATTAGAGGGGGTTAGAAAGTGGAATTAGAACACATGCCCAAGTGTCTGAGGCTGCTAAAATCTCTTCACTCCCTAACCTGGGTCATATTGTATAAAAATTATTATTCTAGAAAACATTTAATGAGCATTTACTATGTTCTAGAGACTGTCTCAGGTTCTTCACTTATGTTAGTCCACTGAATCCTCTAATGGCCCTATGGGATATATGCTGTTATGATGGCTATTTTATAGATGAAGAAACTGAGAAACAAAGAGGTGAAGTAACTTGCCCAAGCTTCTGCAGCTAGGAAATCCACATTGGTTGATCCCATGCAGTCTGGCACTGGAGCCAGTGCCCTTAGCCACCATGCTGACTGACTCCACAGGACACATGAGCCACATTTCCATCAGTCGAGAAGACAAAGGATCAGAATAGGACTCCAGTGCTGCTATGTACAATCACAGTTTCTCTGATTAAAAATTGTGAAAGACCATCCCAACAGCTGCAATAAGCATGAGGTCAAGTGCCTCCCATTTAAGATCCCCTACTGATATGACCTTGTACCTGGATTCACAGTGAGCAACACCACAGCCAGGCCAATCTCCGAGCTTTTGCCGCATCTATTTCTTGCTGTTCCCAAAGGCATCCCCACATGGATCAATGCCTCTAAACACATCCTACCCAAAAGTTTATGCAATCACTTCTCTCCCAGCTCCGTTAGCGGAGGTTGAAGTCCTAGTAAGAATTACTCATATGTGGAGATACTAAGTCCTAGTAAGTTGAAGTCCTAGTAAGAAATACTCAGTATATTGGCCAGGCACCGTGGCTCACACCTGTAATTCCAGCACTTTGGGAAGCTGAGGTAGGTGGATTACCTGAGGTCAAGAGTTCGAGACCAGCCTCGCCAACATGGTGAAACTGCTTCTCTACTAAAAATACAAAATTAGCTGGGCGTGGTGATGCATGCCTATAATCTCAGCTACTTGGGAGGCTGAGCCAGGAGAATCACTTGAGCCTGGGAGGCAGAGATTGCAGTGAGCTGAGATTGTGCCATTGCACACCAGCCTGGGTGACAAGAGCAAAACTCCAGAAAGAAAGAAAGAAAGAAAGAAAGAAAGAAAGAAAGAAAGAAAGAAAGAAAGAAAGAAAGAAAGAAAGAAGAAAGAAAGAGAAAGAAAGAGAAAGAAAGAAAGAAAGAGAGAAAGAGAAAGAAAGAAAGAGAAAGAAAGAAAGAAAGAAAGAAAGAAAGAAAGAAAGAAAGAAAGAAAGAAATAAAGAGAAAAAGAATGACTCAGTATATAGATACAAAAAGAGAATTGGCTTTGATGAGTATGGATTGGTACCTATCCTCAGTGCTCTCCTGCTAGCCTGGGCTTACTATGACCATGATAACCCACTGGATTTACTCACCCGTTTCATTCTCTCTTAGATTAATATGTTTTCATTATTTTTATCCTTTGGTCCTAACCAATCACCTGGCTCATTACAAGCACTTTTGTTGGCCAAGATTCTTCCTATCATTCTATTTTAAATAAAATGTTTTCAAACTGGTTAATTTCCACATCCAGGTAATGTCCAAAAGTCTCAAGATTTCTGTCAATTCCCATGGTCTTTCAATATCAGAATCTTCTCTGTTTCTTGTCCCTGTATCACTGATTCACCTCTGCATCTGTGTGGACACAGAACTCACTAGTTATGAAAAATATGCACTCTGTCAAGTGTATTATAATCCAAGTAGAATATTCTGCTAATTTTGAAGGGATGTTGGTGGGGAAAGGGAATCACACCTTGGAGTCCACATGGCATCCTACCAACTCTCTGCATTGCTCTCTCTCTCTCTCTTTCTCTCTCTCTCTCTCTCTCTCTTCTCACTGCCTCCCTGTCATGAAGCAATAATTTTCTTACCTGATTGCACCTTCTGAAGAATGGTTCCAACCCCACACCAAACTCCTCAAGACATCAAAGTTCACCTCAGGCACTTATTAAGGTTTTCTTCCAAATAATGAGGCTCCCTTTCCAAGCATAATACGTATCGCTGTATGTTTTAGCCTCTTAAAAACTGAATTAAAATGGGAAGTTATAAAATTACTGTGGCTACCTTTTAGTTTCTCCCTCTGCTCTTCTAATCCTAATCCAGTTTTCCAAAATACCTCTAATACCTCTCCTACACTGCCCTAAAGTCCAGTGTGGCTGTAAGTGGGCAGTTTTGTGTTCCTAGTGAAGAGACATCTTGGAAGAGAAAAGAAATTATAATCAACTCACAGTTTTGAATACCATGTGTCAGGAACTATTGTAAGTTCTGTCTATATATTACCTTATTTAAACTGGCTTAGAGAGGTTAAGTGTTCAAGGTCATAGAACTATTTGGACACCCAGCTTCATCTTACTCGAAAGCCCTTGCTCTTGACCACTGCAGCATAGTGCCACCATAGAATAGTTGCCCCGGGCTTTAGTCTTCAGAAGGAGACATTTAGCAAAATGTTGTTCTCCATTTCCTGCTCTTCTATAATGGAAGGAGAGGTAAACAGAGAAATATGGAGGAAAGCACCAATTCTCAAAATAAAGTTGAAAAATACCACAGAAGCTTTTTCATCTAGGAGGCAATTCAGGACCATTCGCAGAAGAAAAGATAAAACGGCTGGGCTCAGTGATGCTCTCCTGCAATCTCAGCTTCTCGGGAGGCTGGAGCAGAGGTTCGCTGGAGCCCAGCAGTTCAAGGCTGGGTAGTACGCTTTTGATTGCGCCTGTGAATAGCCACTGCACTCCAGCCTGGGCAACATAACAAGACCCCATCTCTTAAAAATACATAGATGAGAGAGCAAATTGGTTTACTTGCCTCATGATAGTTTTAAATGGAGCCAGCTAGAGTGGGACAGTTAGCCAGCTAGAGTGGGATAGTTTTAAATGGAGCCAGCTAGAGTGGAGTCTCTTTAATAAACTCTCCTCTCAAAAATGAACCAAGGCACTACCCTTCCCACATGTGGCTTTGGGCTGCAATTTTTTAATGAGAATTTCCTTCCCACATACACATACCCCACACTTAAATACCACTCAACCAATTTGTTTTGATTTAGTTTTCATTAGCCAGGTTTACTGGGGTGGGAATGCTGGGGAAGGGGAGGATGGTGGTTAATGGTTCTTACTGTTGTACTTTAGTCTATGTGGCAAGAATGATTCCTTATCATAATAGCTATCAATTTCTTTTTGTTACAGAGGTTCACCAGATAGAGATGGAATTGTAAGTATTTAAATAACCATTTTTACTGAGTTTGTGCTTCAATATATGCTATGTTTAAATTTCTCAAAGCCCTTTTTTTTCCTATAGGGAAAAAAATAGCTTGAATGACTTTTTGGACCTCTCACTATTGGAATTTTCTATATTAATTGCATGGGACATAAACATAGTCTTGGTCAAGCTAGACTTATTTATGGCATTTACCTAAAACCCTGCCCCAGAGCAGGCAGGAAAACAGATGGTGGGTCACAAGCCAGACAGTTCACGCAGGGGCTGCTCCCATCAACTGTTATTTCATTTCCAATTTAATGATGTAAAAGCTCATTATGGGAGAATGTTTTTCTCCAACAGAGGCCACAAAGTTGTAATGAAGCTGAGATCCAAGAAAATTGAAAGAAGCTTTTCCCCTTTAGTAGTTGTGCTGCAGATACATTTTCTATATTAAATTCAAAAGTAGGAGATGGTCTTGAAAACCACTTAAGCCTGAATTTACAGCCTGAAAGAGGAAAATGTGTCCACTGGGTTTAGATTTAACAGTTAACTCTGACTCCTTGCTGGCCGCCAGAATTCTTGCTTTTTAAAGAAGTCCGTGGTGCATGGGCTTAGATTTATCCGAGTTGTGCTTACGGGAGTCTGCACCGACTCCTAAAATGACTTCCTTCAAATCTAAATCAGATGCCTATTCAGAAGGTTCAAAAGAACAGCTGTTACTGAAAAAAAAAAATGGACTTACATTAGGCTCATTGGGCTGGAGTGGGAACTAAAATAAACCTGATGGTTAAAAAATTTTTTAAATCACCCTTCACAATATTATACATAAACTGGGGTGTTAATTGCAGCTATAGCAGGAATTTTCCTTCCACACTTGACTCAAGGTTCTTAGCTTTGGGGTGCCTTTTGCTTTCATGTGGTTCTTACCATGAAATGTTAAGAAAATAGACTGAAATTGATCAGACATTGGGTAACACTATAATCAAGGCTCTATTCAGCAGGGGAAAAAAAAGACCCAGAAGACTCAGCTTCTCCTCACCTCTTGCTTCTGGCTCAGAGCCCTCTCGTTAACTCTGTCTCAGGTACTCTCTGCTTCTGTGTCTCTTCTTTGCTTCCGGCTTGGTCCCCTCCCTGGGTTCTCTGGTCGCCTCTGACCTTTGCAAAGCTCTGTTAGCTACTCTGCTTTCTATCCTTGCTGCTCCCAGACTGGATTGCTATTCCTTGCTTCTCTACCTCTGCCACTCTCAGTCTTGTCCTTATTTTCTTTCTCCAAACCCCTGCTCATTGTCTCTAAGGCCCCCTTGCTGCTTCACTATTCTCTGTGTTCTGAGCAGCACCAGTTTAAATCTCTGGTAGAATGTGCACCCTGGTACCTGGTACAGCAGCTGACACGTGGCAGGCAATGATGAGTATGTGCTGCATTAATGAACCCAGCAGTCATTCTGGGGACGCATCCCCCCAGGGCAGGGCTTCATGCCTGAGTTCCCCGAGTCCTTCACCATTCCAAATCATATGAAGTTCTTTATTAGCAGTTGTGCCCACTTTGTTACTTAATTAGAAATGCCATAAATATCACTGATCATGATTATTAGGAAAGATAAATTAGTTAATTTTGATTTCTTAGGAAATAACACAGACCTGTTCTGGAAAAGGCTACGTTCAAAATAAATGCACTTCCTCAGAAACAGGCTTTATATGTAATTGGACATTATTAGCCAGGGGCTGGTTTTACCGTTTAGAAATGTTCTCCAAGTTTTCCATGTTTACTATGGTCACTGAATTTTGGAAACCAGTGCTAACTGAGTTTCTGTCTGCATTCAGTTCTCAGAGATACCAACGTGATTTTCCTTCAAACTCAGACTGATTTCCTTCAGCCCTTGTTTCTATAGACCCAGTTCACTTTTGCTTGGCTGATATAGCTTTCAAATTATTGCCTTTTGAATGTCAAGTGTTGAAATGTGTGGTTTCATTAATGTAGTTCCACAAACTACAGGTGGTGGTGCACCTACCTAATGCTTATAAACTACTTGGTAAACACAAGCTTTAATGTACTGTTGTTTATTTAATGCCAGTTTCTCAAAATCGAATGAAGCTCATCTCTGGTGACAATGCTTCTGAGGTTTAACCTATAGAGGCTTCGCAGCAGGGCTGCATGCATGAAGGTGGGCCTTGCTCCCCACTGGCTGAATGTACCCATCACTGGCAGAGCTGTCTGTCATGGTGTCCGAGTGTGACAATGCATCCTAACCTAGACACAAACTCTAATTTATGCAGGGCAAACTAACTTTTTTCCAAGCAGTTCCAGTTTCCCTCCACACATAGACTTGGAACATCAGGGTCATAGCCTTTGCTGTGAGAAGGTCATTTTTTATCACCCTGAACAGGTGTGCAGGAAAGGGCACAGATTTGGAGCTATCAGCTGTGTGTGCTGTATGTATTTGTGACCCACAGGAAGGCTTTGATCCAGGCTAAACTGAACTTTTCCTACTTACGTTAGAAATACAAACATTTTTATTCAGTCTCTTCTTGTGTGTCCTTGTGCCTGTTCTCTACGTGTAAATTAAATGCTGGCTGTATGAGAAATAGATCCACATGGTCCCTAGTGCCTGGGACATATCTTCCTCCTCCTCCCTTCTTCTCTTGGCCTAACCAAGCTGGCCTGCTGAATAGAGCCTCATTATGGGCCCCAAAGTCCACTCTTTGCTTAAGGAACCCTGCCAAGATTGGTAGGCCGTATGATTTGACCTAGAGATGGTTTCTTCTATGGTATGTTTGCTGACTCCATGTAATTCTTTATATGTGTCTTGAAGAACAAGCAGATCTTTTAACCACTTTTTTCTACATGAAAACAATCAATTCCAGCAGCCCAGCCCACACGAACCACCCTACAATAGCAAAGCAGAGTGTGCGCGTGAAGGAGGAAAAAAAGTTTCGGTAAGGAAACAGATTTTAGTTTAAAATTTCCAAAGGGTTATAAAAAACAGTGAGTAAAATCCCAATTTAAAATTTGGAAAACACAGTAGTTTTCATTTACTCCGTTTAAGAAAACTCTTAGGTATTTCCAAATGACTTCTTGAATATCTGGGGCCAATTTTTAAATTAACCATATAGACTTCATGGACTGACATCTGAATATACTTTTAAAGAGTGATCACACATAAAAGATGTGTGTTACCTGTTTCATCGACAAAGGACAGGAATTCAAATTTTAAAAAGAATCTACTATCTATAAAGAAGCCTTTGGCTATAATAGAAATATTACCACATAAATTGAGTAGTCATTTCTTAGGATAAGCACTGTCTCAATAACATCAGGAATTTGGCAGAAACTTGATCTGTAGGAGCCAGTGTATTTGACCAAAGGACATTGAGTCGGGGATGCTGACCCTAGCCCAAACTCTGTAGTACCTATAGCCGTGTTGTACATTATGGTAGCCACATGTGACTATTTAATTAAAATTCAGTTCCTCAGTTGCACTTGACACATTTCAAGTACTTCATAGCCACTTGTGGCTAGTGGCTACCATCTTGGATAGCACACAGGTAGAACATTGCCATCTTCACAGATATTTCTATTGGGCCATGCTGTTCTATAGAATTATTTACAAAGTGAGTCAAGTCTACCCCAGTGGAGAAAAGATAATATTTAGGCAGTACGTCACGTACCTTTAACACGCCCCACCCAAGGATTATTACCTGGCCATGAGCTGACTTTGAAAGCCAGAGGCATTCCCAATGGAAACTGAGAATTTTGATGAATGTATAATTGAACTTAACTGTCACTATATTTATCTATTTAGCCCATCATATTATCTAAGAACAGATAATGTATGCCTAACCAAAGTAAAATACCTATGAAGACATGATTAGCATCACTGTGAGCCTCAGTTATCTTTAAATAATAATCATATTCAAGTTATAAAAGTTACTTATGTTAAGGTAGGATTTTTGAATTTTAAGAAATACAAAAAAAAGGAAAAGGTAAAAATCTATATAATTACAATTCCAAGAGAAAAATCATTTTTATATGTTGGTGCCTAACTGATATTTCCTTCACTCTTAAGCCTGGTTTTTAAGTGGTGTTTCCCCACTTCACTGATATTCTTCCTTGCTTCTTCTTCTTGAAAGTTTTCCATTTGAAAATCAATAGACTCATTATCTTCACTATTACTAGTACTACAGTTGCACCTTTCTCAATGGTTAAACCAACAAAGAATTGTTTTTTTCTTGGGTTTGAGCCGAATAATTCCATCCAGGCTCTGGCCTAGCTTTAACTTGATAATTTTCACTTGGGAAACCAAAGATATTCGTAAGAATCCACTGGCATAACTGAGACCAAATTCCTCTAATAAAGCCGTGTGTGTGTGTGTGTGTGTGTGTGTGTGTGTGTGTGTGTGTTGAATATCTGCCAAAAATAATGTATTGTTATGATTTGTTGTTTGTTTTTAGTATTCGTTTTTAAAGTGTCCCTATTTTTGAAGAAAAAATTTCTACAAGTTTTGTTTTCCCTTTATCTCAATATTCCTTTGGTTTTCATGCAAACTGGGAAATTTTCACTCTGCTTAGATCGTCAAATTTAGAACTCACCTTTCTTTCTACAGTATTAGATACATGTTGTCAGGAAGGAAAGAAAAACAAGTATACATATATATACATATATCTGTGTGTGTGTGTAGGTATCTGTGTATGTATATTTATATATATGCATGTGTATGTATGTATGTGTGTATGTATATATGTGTGTACATATACATACACACATACATACACACAAATATATATATATATATACATACTGTTTAGCTGAACATATAAGCCATCTTGGTTTTTAAGGGCCTTAGTTACGAAGATGAGATTATCATGGAAGCAAACTGTAGAACTTTGAAAATTTTGAACTCATTAATTTATCTAATCTGTGGTTTTGGGTAACAATCCTAGATCACAAAATTCATGAGTTTACTTCTCTGGAATCTGCTTAGTCCTTTTGATCTCCTATCAATATAAATTAAATGTCTATATTGAACTTGTTTATTATATATACTTTCTAAGAAGGAGTGGAGCACTTTGCAAAGAAGTCATATACAAACAGACTGGTAAAGCAGAAATTAAAAGAGAAAGTAAATATGATAAAGAGAAAATAGGAGCCCTGTCTATTCCCAAGTGAGAGAATAATTTTTATTAAGTGGTACATTATATAATGGACCAGTTCTCAACAGTGGCTTCGTAACGTACACATAGGCAGAGTTCGTATGACAGGTTTTACAAAGACCTTTGTTCAAAGTAGAAAAAATACCACTGAAGCACTAATTTAATGAAGGCAATTATATGGGAAGATTAAAATGATGTAGTCTGCATACAAATAATCTATGTCAGAAGTGGGACAAAGAGGGAGATGGTCACAGACCTTATGTCCATGGATGCTGGTCTGTGGAGGCATGGCCCAGTTCTTGTATTTGTAAATTCTACTGCAGTGGTAGTATATTGGAAGAAAGAGGGGATGAACACATTATCTATTTCTTGTGCATTATTCACCCTTGCCAAAGCCCTGCTAGTCCATAGAATGCCCAGTCAATATTCACTGTTATTCAATGATAATGATTATTCTGGGTTATCTAGTGATCCTATGTGCAAACATAAAAATCTAATTTCTCCACCCATTTGTCAAATTGGGTATTAGTTGTTTACATTGCAGTTCAAGTGGCCTTTATTTGTTATTGCAAAATTAGAGGTCCTGTGTCCAAGCCTCATGCGTCACCATTTGATGTGTGTTGTTCTGAGATCTGCTATGCGCAGTGACATACCCTTGCTCCATGTGCTAAATATAAGAATGTTGAATGAACCCTCCATTACCAACGTGATTTGTGTTTGTCGTTTGCTCACAAGACATAGAAAATCTTGGCAATATCTATTTGGGTGATGCCACATCTTTGCTCAAGTGCTTGTGGCCATGTGTCATGGTTGTACTAGGGGACAAAGAAAACTTTAAGAAGAGAGTAGTGCTGATATCCAGTAAACTTGCAATGATGCGTGCTCATGGAGGGACAGATCACATGGATGACAAAAATCCACCATTAATCCTCAAATTCTATTTTTAAAATTTGATAAGAAAAGCCATTTGAAAAAAACATTATTTTTAATAACTAGGAACTGAATGAACTGATTTAGAGCTGACTTACTCTGTGTTTTATCAAAGGGGTAGTTACAAAAAAATTGAGTCAGTGCTAAAATGCTAAAAGACTAGTTAATGACTTGGATGAGTACTCTTTGAATATGTTGTAACTAATTGTATATAATAGCAGCATGGAGGTAAAAGTGTTACTATTTAAAATACATATATACAAGGCTATATCTCCTGCAGATTTAGAGGATTCCATTATAATAAAGGTGCTGCTAATTCTTCAGTAACTGAATAAAATTTGAACAGTTCATCGTTAATATCCCTGTGCCTCAGTATCCTACAATCTTTTGTGAAATAAGTACATAGGCCCTTTTATGCAGTGTCACAGCAGCTAGATTTACCATTCCATTACACAAATGTGGCTCCTTAATAAACTGCTCTAATATGTCTTTCCAGTGCTGGATTTTGATAGCTTTTGCTAAATGCAGATAAGAGTTAAATGTTCTTTGTCCCTTTGTTTTTATTCAAATGTTTTCCTTCTAAATTCATTTTCAAATTTATTACAGAAGAAAAGCAATGGGGCACCAAATGGATTTTATGCGGAAATTGATTGGGAAAGATATGTGAGTATCAGAAGAGTGTTTCTCTTTATTAAGTATTTTACAGTTTAAAAATGAGTTGAGGCATTCTTATAATAGGACTTAGAAATAAGTGAAATGCTCTCCATGTCATTAGGAAGTGTCTGGCATATTTAGGATGGGGCTAAGAACAATAGAGTCTGTCAGAACTGGGTTTAAGATCTTGTCCAAGCTTGTCTAACTTTATGAGATTTTTTGTGATTTATTTATTTATTTTAGCTGATCAGCTATTGTTAATGTTAATGTATTTTATGTGTGGCCCAAGACGATTCTTCTTCTTCCAATGTGGGCTAGGGAAGCCAAAAGATTGGACACCCCGATCTAGCCCCCACACATATCAGCTGTGTGGCCTTGGAGTAGTTATTTGCTGGGTAGCAAAAAAGAAGTCAGTAGTTACCGCGTGTCATTGTTGCAAGGATTCAAGGAGCTAATTATTTGCAAAACATTTCAGTAACCTACCTAGCCTGTAGTATTTGTTCAAAAAATGCTTTTTTAATATTAAATCTGGGTGTTTCAGCCCTGGTTCTACTTCTTAGAAGCTTTGAGAATAGAGGCAAGTCAACCTGATTTTGGCAGGAAAGGCTTCAGGGAGGATGTGCCCTCTGGGCAAAGGCCTAACATATACATAGAGGCTAACAGGCTGAACATTTGGGGGAAGAGAATTGCAGGCAGGGGGAACAGAGTTGATGAGGTCCCTGAAATGAGACAGTGCTTGAAGCACCCAAATCACAAACGTTGGGAAGGAGAGAACATGTGGCTGAGAGGGGATCAATGGAAGATAATTACAAATGCGAAGCTAGAGAGAGGGGCAGGAGCCAGCCCTGCTGGGCCTTATTGGCTACACAGAGGCACTTGACTTTTGTTCTAAATGCAGCGAGAAGCCAGGGACGGGTTTTTAGCAGGTAAGTTACCTCAGTACACTTGTATTTAAAAAAAAAAAAAAAAAAAGCAACTCTGAGAACTGAAGAAGGAGGAAAAGAGGAAGACCACAATAAATGCTCAAAAAAATGGTGAGTTTCAGACATAGAAAGAAAAATACTGTATGATCTTGCTTATATGCAGAATCTAAAAAGAAGCCAAATATGGGAGGCTGAGGCAGGAGAATTGCTTGAACCCGGGAGGCAGAGGTTGCAGTGAGCTGAGATCGCACCACTGCACTCCAGCCTGAGCAACACAGAGACTTTGTCTCAAAAAACAAAAAGAAGTCAAATACATAGAAACAGTAGAAAAGTAGTCAGCAGGGATAGAAAGAGAAAGGAAATGGAAGAAGTAGGTCAAAGAGTACAAATTTGCAGTCAGGTGAGATGAAGTCTAGACATCTAATGTACTAAAAATTTGCTAAGAGTTTAAGTGCTCTTATACACACACACATAAAAAGGGCAACTATGGAAGGTAACAGAAATGTAAATTTAACCATAGTAGTCATTTTACTATGTATATGCATATCAAAACATATTGTACACCTTAAATATAGACAAAAAAAAGATTTTTTTAATGGGGGCTTTTTCCATGGTATGTAGACCCTCTTCTCTCTCCATGGTTATGACATTTTTACTGCTTTATTAACTCCCAAAACGAACTCTCCAACTCTGCCTTCTCTCACTGACAGACCTATAACCTCAACTTCAACAGGGCCACCTACAAATGCTTCATCTTCCTCCCCTCTAGGACATAGGGTATAGTCTGAAACACCTGGGGTCAAAACCTAGATCTGAAATTTGTTGGGTGTGTTTCCTTGAGAAATGGCGTCTGATTTCTCTTATTTTCCCCCTTGATAAATGGGATAATTCTTTTCACATATGCTTGTTATATGGCTCAGTGAGGTAAAATATGGGTCACAATGCTTACCATATAATAAGAATCCAAATATGATCATTCTAATCCCAACAATGCAAACTGCCTTTTTATGTTTTCTGCTTCTTTCCAAAAAATGTTAGTTGTCTGCTGTTAGAATTAGTTCAACTGGGAGTACCAGCACTCTCCCACAATTTGAGGGTAGAAATCTTGGATTCCTCTTTAACCTTCCCTCTGCTTTTTCTCCTATGACTGACTGATCTGTTACCAAGAACCAGCAATCCATCCTTTCAAACATCCTTGATTCATCCCATCCCACCAATAACTCGATCCATATCCTTAGCACATCTTGCCTGAATCGATGCACATGTTTTAAATTAGTTTTTCTTTCTCCAGTTCTTCTGCCCCAAGGCTATCCTGGAACATACTTCCAGAACTCCTTAAGATTCTGCTTTCAGTATGCACCACCCTAGCTGAGAAGCTGCAGTAGCTACCTCAAGTCCAAACTCTTCCCCTGGCCTGTTGGCCTCCGTAGTCTCATCTCCCCATCTCCCGCTGTGCAGCTTCTTCTCTAGCCATGTCATCCTTGCTGTTGCCCCTCTGTTTCCCCATCTGAGTCACCCAGTGTCCACTCCCATCTTGGTGTCTCTGAACAGGCTCTTCCTTACCACCTAGAAGGAGCTCCTACTCTGCCCTCTCCTGTCTGTCCTGAAAGACCCATAAAGACCTCCCTGATTCTTTTAAACCTCACTAATTTCCTTTTCTTGGAACCCTGTCTAACACAAGTGTTTTGTGTTCTGTATTTTCTTTTTAATTTTTACCTACCGAAACACACTTCAATTTCCCTGAGGACAAATAATCTGCATTTCTTATCACCCATGTTGCTTAGCACAGTCCTTGGCTTACAGGAAATGCATGTTAATTTCTGCTTGAATGCTTTCTTTCATTGACAGTTGATTCCTCCTCGTTTATTTTCCCAGTAGGAGGACTCTCCAAGTATCCTTGAGTAAATATCTAAACATATTGCTCAGAATTCACTTCCAAAAGTAAAAACTTCATCTCCTAAAAGAAAAGAAAAGACTTTTCTATATCCTTAAATAGAAGACTCTAGAAAAAAAATAATTTCTTGATCACTGTTAGGATAATAATTACTTCATGTGCACTTGTGTTTTATAGAACTCACCTGAGCTGGATGAAGAAGGCTACAGCATCAGACCCGAGGAACCCGGCTATATCCTTTCTTTATTTTTTTATTTTAATTTTCATTCACTCTCAGAAAACAGTAGGATAAATTCAGATTTTACAAAAGTAATAAAATAACCGAATCTTCACAAGTCCTGTTATCCCTAATATTAGAGATGAATAAACAGCACTGAGAACACCCTGAGCTCTAGCAAGCAGGCATTTTGCCTTAATCTATTCATAGAAAAGAGAGAGGAGAAAGAGAAAAACGTGCTAAAAAAACAACTGTGGAAATGGTGGGTACTGAGCTGTCCGCTAATCCCTGATATGACTGTCATTTACAGTGACTAGAAAATAGCTCTTACTGTCCTCTCCCTACAATTCAACTCTGGGCAAAGCATGTCACACTGATGCATTTAAAACTCATCGAGGATCATTCATAAAGCAGCCTTCCTCTCTCTGTAGATGAGTAAGCTCACATGTGCTTGTCTGTGTGTGCTGAGTATGACACAACAAATGGTCAACTGCAGCAAAAATGTAGGATATTAGAACCATTGCTTCTTGAAATTCACCATCCTTGATCATGTTCTGAGGAAAGGTGAATAAATTCTAACCCCTTCCTCCTTTACTTTTGTATGTTTTGCTTTGATTTTCTGCCATCTAAGGATACTTTTGCTGTCTCTATATGCAATTGCTCTTGTCTTGGAGTCGTTGCCTCCCAGTAGAGGAAAGAGTTATGTATCTTTAACTGTGTTCTACCTACCAAAGGAAAGCACTTTTATTCTTCAAGTGAATCGGAAGAAGAAGAAGAATCACATAAGAAATTTAATATCAAGATTAAACCATTGCAATCTAAAGACATTCTTAAGAATGCTGCAACTGTAGATGAATTGAAGGCATCAATAGGCAACATCGCACTTTCCCCATCACCAGTGGTGAGTGTTGTGTGTGTGTGTGTGTTAAGCTTTAGTGAGATTGAACAGGGCTATGTTCTGCCTATATGCATTAAGTCAATCAGAAACTCCTTAAATTGAAGCCTGCATATGGTCACCATATCATGAATTCTATAAATCTAAGAAGCTCATTCTAGCTTGAGAAAATTGTACTTATTTTATATTGCAGTCCTTGTGCTTTTCAAAAAGGTGAAAAATATATGGAACCACATTTTCTTTTGACTTATTTTCCTGCAAGCATTTTAAAAAGAAAAATAAAATAAAAAGATTATCCAGAATTATCTCTCATGCAGACTTAGCAACTAGAAACAACATGAAGTTCACAGATTTGCTAACAGTGATTTTTAAAAACACATCTTAGTTTCCTTTTCTATGATACACCACATGAAAATACGTGGAAGGAAACTGGTTATTTTTTGTATTGCTATGCTCTAAAACCAAAAACTAATCCAAATCATAGTCTAAATCAAATTTAAAACTCATATCCTTCATTCTATTGTATTATCAAATTGACTTAAATAATCTCATCTTTAAGGTACCTCAGATATAAGTATTGTCCTATTTATATTGTTCAAGTAGGTATTTTCCTACAGACAAGCTAAGATTTGGGATAAAAAAAAAAAGAGATTATTTTTGCACAATTTGCACTTTCATTCCCCAATTCCCAGCTACTAAGTTTCTTTAATTGCTGAATTCTGGGTTCCAACATGTACAGCCTTTTCTCTGTTTGATAAATGCCACCATTGTTTTCTAAAAATGGTTGTGAGGAACAGATGAAGGCTCTCAAACTGGCAGCTAATATGTTCTTGGCATCTTCTTTAGAGAGATGTGATCTCCGTACAGCATTCCCCCTGAACAGAGCAGTTAATAAATGCTGAACCATTTTCGAGATACTT
The DNA here is from genome assembly GCF_028858775.2 of Pan troglodytes. Lineage (NCBI taxonomy): Eukaryota > Metazoa > Chordata > Mammalia > Primates > Hominidae > Pan > Pan troglodytes. The sequence goes on along the minus strand of NC_072398.2, from coordinate 164,339,680 downwards.
CAGGAAACATCTCAACTAACTTTTCTAAATGAATTGTAATCATCCATCTTTTGAGAATAAACTTTTGCCTCCCTGGGATGAAAAGTGTCTATAATGACGCTTTCTTTAGTGTTTAATGCTTATAATGGACTTGATCGCTACTGTTGGTAACAACCAAAATGATTGCTAAGAGAAACTAACCACAGTAAATAATATTTAAGGTAATTTTTAATCATATACTCCCCTGCTACTTTAAGATGTCTTCTTGAAAAGGGAAGCATGAAATGTATTAGTTTTCTTTTCCTTCTATAATGGAAGGTGCGGATTTTAAAGTTACATATTGGCCTGTGAGTTCTAGTAATGGTGGTATTTTAAAAGCACACTCTTTCACTTTTCAGTGGCATCTTTCAAATTATTTTTCACTTACTGAATAATATTTTTTACTGAAAATCTCCTTAAATGTCTAAAACCAGTTTACAGCCATGTCTGTGCAGTTTATTTTATTCACTTCTCTGAGTTTGTTCTCTGTGTAATAAACTGACCCTTTGGAAGCTACCTGGGGTAAGTAAAAGAAGGCAAGTTCAGAGGATTAAGTGAACACATTTATGTGAAAGCAAATGTACTGGCACAGTCCCAGAAACATAGTGGATGTTTGCCGGAATGTAGCTGAATCCAGGAAGGAAGAGATTCCCTCTTTTGAATGGAATATGTATGCCTAAGTTTTCTGGTAGCTATTCCTCCAACCAGATACATTGCTAAGGATGCAGCAAAATGTGGTGGTTTACTCTAAGTTCTTCTCAACATCTATTTTTAAGGAAATATATTGACATGATGTGGTTAAGATTCTGATGAAAAAATGTTAAGGGAAGCAGAGTGAAAACTAGATGGAGACACCCAGAGAGAGTGACCTCGGAGTTACTCTGTTTCTGCAAACCAACAACGCCGCAGACCAAGGGACCCTCAGCTCCCATTTCTGCACCCACACCTCCAGTTTGTTCCCTGTAATGTGAGAACCTGGATCTCCTATTTTTGTGATTCCTAAATATTTATAATTTTTCATAGTTGGTGTGGAAGAGTGAGCTGTTACTACTTTAGGAAAAGGTGAGCAGGTTTCTGGATGTACATGAGTTTAAAGAGAGGTTGTAACTGAAAACATATTCTTGGCTTTAGAATCCTTGCCCTCTCCTTGATAACCCATGTGTAAATATAGATAGATATAGATATAGATAGTTTTGTTGTTGTTGTTGTTTAGACAGAGTCTTGCTCCGTTGCTCAGGCTGGAGTGCAATGGTATGATGTCGGCTGACTGCAACCTCCACCTCACGGGTTCAAGTGATTCTCTTTCCTCAGCCTCCCAAGTAGCTGGGATTACAGGCACGTGCCTCCACGCCTGGCTACTTTTGGTGTTTTCAGTAGAGACAGTGTTTCACCACATTGGCCAGGCTGGTCTCGAACTGCTGACCTCAGGTGATTCGTCCGCCTTAGCTTCCCAAAGTGCTGGGATTACAGGTGTGAGCCACCGCACCCAGCCATGTACATATATTTTATAAATGACATATGCAGCACTTCCTCTCCAGAGCCAGATAAGCAGAAATAACCTAAAATCCAGCTGGTGCCATGATCAAAATGACAATGATTTTGGACTTTCATGTTTCCAGCCAAAAGAGCAGATAATTATACATCTATACTTTCTTCAGGCACTAAAAAGGAAATAGGGTCTACACCAGTTAATGATATATCAGAATATTTTATTTAAACTATGGTTTTTATACTACAAAAGCATCAATCATTACATTAATAGAAATGAGGAAATTTCAAATAATAAATTATTCGTAACAATGGTTTATGTTGGACTTCTGATTTATGTTTCTTTTGAAGTTTTTAAGACAAAGTCGTGCCTCACTTATTCTTTTCATTTATTTGTTAATATGTATCCATGAACTATAACCAATTTGATCTCTTTTATCATGAATTGGTTTTATTATACTTGAATAGTTTCACTATATATATTGGGCGGTCAAATTAATGAATGAAATGAAATGGGAGGAATGAATGAATCATATAATTATGTGTATATACAATGTAAACTTATCTGAAATTTACTTCTCAAGACAAAGTGTCAGCAGCAAGACAAATCAAGATTTTAATTGCTGGCAACAATCCTACTGTACAGTTAGACAAATAAACAAAATTTTAGTCCAGATTTTGCCTTAGCCCTTGATTTTGATATAGAAATAAAATATAATGTTGGCCAGGACAAGGCAGAGCACCAAAAAGGCAGAAGGCTAATGCAGGAGTTAACTCACAGGTAAAGGATAATAATTCTTTTTCTTATCATGTTCCAGCCTGCTGAAAAGATACCATGCTTACAGGGCAAAGAATGAACATCACCAAGGTTTGACATCTGGTCAGGTTGATTTGGCATCTGTGTAAGTTAGAATATTTGTTAAGCTCTTTTAACAGAGACCAAAATAATAATGGCTTAAACAATATAGGTGGTTTCTTTCTCTCCCAAGTGAAAGTCAAAGCTGATAGACAGTCCAGAGGTAAAAGAGTCTTACTCCAGTGGTCATTCAGAAACCCAGGAATTTTCTGCATTATTGCTTCCCCTTTCCTAGAGTAGCACTGCTGCCTTACCACTGCAAGTACTTCCATGTACCAGCCTTGGGATGGAGGAAAGAAGAAATAAAAAGCAAGTGGTTTTCTTTAAGAGTTTAACTCAGAAGTTGCGCGCATCACTACCACCCAGATCCCACTACCACAATTTAATCACATGGACACATTCACTGCAAGGGAGTCTGGAAGATGTAGTGTTTTGCTAGATAAACATGTAGCCAGCTAACATTCGGGGTTTTATTACTAAAAGACAAAAGAACAAATGGTTATTGGTAGACTTTGACAGTTTCTGCCACTGGGTCCTGAATTATATTGTATCTGCATCTTAAGGTTAGAATTAAGTAATCTCAGATTATTTCAGAGAGTTCATTAGGAAATGGGATTTCTTCCCATACATGTTTAAAAATATTCCCAGTACCTATTAAATCCAGAATGTTCTAAAATAATTTTCTAATCACTAATTTATAAATACTAGTGATACCGTGCTGCTTGTTAGCTAACAACAGGTTGAACAGAGACACTCCAGTGTCCCTCTGTTTATGCAGGTTCACTGTTTTTTGAGGCAGGCTGTTCCATTGCTGAAAGAAAAGTCTTCCTTTTATTAAACCAAATATGTAATTTTGTCCTTGATTGTAGTTGTACTCTTTAAAGGATGAACAAAGAGTAAAGCCCCTTCTTTTACCAGTGAGTTTTCCATGAAGCAGAATGACTCCAACTCCAAGTTCAGTGTGCAAGATGTTTTTTAAGGAGTGATCTTGGACTTAATACCTGTGATGTGGGGTGGGCAGAGGGAGAAGTTGAGCTGTTTTACACAACGAACAACAGCCTGAGCTGATCCCAGGGAAACTCAGGAACTAGTAGGAGCCTTCAGAGTTAGTGTGAGTTTGGCTAAGATGAATAACCTTGATACTGCTCAACCAGTCAGTGCTCTGATGTGGGCCACACTAGGAAGGGGCATGCTCTTGGGTTAGGTAGCTCTCTGCAGTTGAGGCAGATCCTGAGGTGCTGACAGTTGAAGGCTGCCAATAGCCCTCCCAGCAACTGGTGCAAGTAAACCTTCTGAAGAAGATTCTGCATGGTGCATTTTGGTGTCCATCCCAAATTCTCTGTTCTTGACATAAGGCCTAGTGTGTCATTGCCATTCAATTAATGCTTGCAAGTGAGTGAGTGAATGAGTGAACAAATACATGAATGGAACCAGGCCAAGGACAGAGAACCATGGCATGCCACCACCCTCCAGTTTTACAACCATCCACTGATAACACCCTTCAGCCTCCTTTGTTCACCACACAATGATTCTCCTAACTGTGCCCTAATTCTGGGCACATATTTTCATTCTTTTTTTCCAGAACAACACTGCATTTGAGAGACCTGGGGTGTCTATGGCATTGCCTGGATCTACCAGGCCAGAAACCCTATCAGAGAGAGTGATAGGTTCAGTTTGCCCTGTTTCTTTGCGCTGGTACCTAGGGTTATCACCTTCTTTTCCAAGTGCTTTCTGGCTATCTGTTTAAATATTTTGTTCTAGAATTTTGGGTTAATCACAAGCCAGTGTGTAGTAACAGAAGGCACATATCACATAGATTCAGATTGTCCTGGGCCCCAGCCCAGGTCGACCACTTTCTACCTGTGTAACCTTAGACAAGCCCCATAACTGTTCCGATCCTCCATTTCTGCCACTGTAAAGGAAGGATGATAAGAATCCTTAAGGACTTTTTGTGCAGAAGATCCTAATAACAGTACATGATGTGTAATTGGTACTCTGCAATTGTTCATTTCTTCATTACTTAAGCTAGATTCTTTTTAAAAAAAACAACTTCTCCTTTTTTGAGGGTCATGCTCTGCTTCCCCATGTTCAGCCTTCTGACCTAACAGCATACTGTGTTTTCATGTCCTGGGTTAAAATGTATCTACATCTCGAGGCTAGAATTCTGTTAAAGCAGCTTGGAATTCTCTTGCCTGTCTCAGACTTTAATTCTGAGCCAAATCTGGTCCGCCTTTTAGAGGAACTACTTTTAAGTTAGTTTTCTCCATCTTGGACAATTATGGTTGATTTCTCTTTAAACACAAACAGAAACTTTGTACATACCCCCTGAAGGAACTGAGGTACAGTGGGAAAAGTGCCAGCCCTGACCTCAGCCTCTTGCTAGCAGTACTGCTTAGGTAAGGTACTTAAACCTCAGTGAGAGTCTCAGTTTCTTTCTGTCTGAAATGGGACAAACAAACAGCTACCTTACAGGGTGGTTGTTGCCATGGTCATCTCTTTCTGCTCGTGCAGTGTAAAGACCACTCTCCCTAAAGGAGGAGATAGAGACAGATGCAACACGAACAGTTCTGTGGTTTGCTTGCCTTTACACCACACTCCTTACATTTAGGGTAGAAGCAAACCTCCATTATATCATACAAGAAATGGCTTTGTTCTTAAAGAGTAAAATAATTTTTGAAGGAGGCTAAATAAAATAATCAGTGCAGGAATGAATTATAAGGAAATATGACTTCACACACACACATGCACACACACAAAAAAATAACCAAAGTCAGAATTCAACATACAATTGAATTGAATTGAATACAATTCCCTTTAAGATAATTTGAGGGAAAAAGAAATGACACTTATTCCAATGATGTCCCAATTACTCAAACTAGAGGTTTCTACCTCCTTTTAGTTGATGACTTTTGGTATGTTGCAAACCCAGTGCCTTGGTTTCTTCATCTATTAATGGGATGACTCCCATACCTTCTTCATTGGGCTATTTTGAGGGTTGAATGATTTAATGTATGTAAAGTACTCCTAATAGAAGCTACATGTAAAGATTGTCTCATTGCTATAGAGCCTAGGGCACATTTTAAAGAATATCATTAATAGTGATAAATAACTCAAATTTCCAAAAGTAATTTACAGCCAAGACCAGTAATTAATTACCCATTAATTACCCTAAGCATCAAACTGGGAAAAGGTGTTTTTTGTGATGCTTTTTGAAGATAATTCCAGAAGGAAGCATCCCTAAATTGTTCTGCGTACCATCAACATCCCCTGAATACATATGTTACTTCTTCGGGAGACTTATTGAAGGCTAACATTCACAATGGCACACTTCACTGTGCATCATGGATAATTGACTTTATTTCTAACTCCCCCTTCAAATCATTTCACAAAATATATGTTGAGCACCCTCCATGTAGCAGGCACTGAGAGCTAATACCAGAAATACTGAACAGTCTGAGAAAACAACATCTAGCAGCAACCAGAAGCTGAAATTTTTCTTGTGGTTCAAACGCTTGCCTGTCTTCGCTTCAGTTTCCTGATTGGTTTTCTGCAGTCCACATTCCCTCTGGCCTCCATTTCTAGGTCTCCTGGCTTGCTCACCCTTCCTAGGGTCTCAGATACGGACATCTCCATTCCTTCCAAATCCCACACGGAGCACTGTCTGACACATCTGCACCATGTGCTGTGCTCAGCAGGTACCTTAAAACCTGTGGCTCCCATGGCTTTTGTGGAAGTGAGAAGACAAATGCTATGGTTTAATCTTTGATGTGATCTTTTCCTTTTAAAATGTGCTCCCATGGATTCCTTTATTTTTGTTTTTCAGAGAGCCAATAATCCCTTCTGGCTTACCTTGAGAAGGTGTCTTTTAACTACAAGTATTTTGTTCCTTACTGATTAAGATACTGTGCTCTGGAGTAAGTCAGAACTAAGTTTGCATTCTGACTTTGCGTTTATTATCCATGTAGCCCTGAGCAAATTGCTTAACTCTTTAAGCCTCAGTCAAGGCTTAATCAAGTGTAAAATAAGGTTAATAATACTGCCCACTTCATAGGATATTTGTAAGAATTAAGGAATGCATATAAGGTGCTTAGTACTTTGTAAGTAAATTTATGTAAGGTCTAAAAGAGGTGCTTAGTAAATGATAGCTATTATTAATCAGGATAACAATAAAATATCAAAGTCATCCTTTAAGCTCATTGATGACTTTGAGAACTTATCATGGTGATGAATTTGGTAGTGGCAACTGTGAACACGAGTGCTGTGTGTCACATACATTAATTCATTCATGCTCCCAACAACCTGTGAGATCAGTATTATTGATATCCCCACTTTACAGATGAGAAAATTGAGACATTGAGGGATTTATTATCTCACTCGAAGCATCACAGCTAGTAACTGAAGTTGCTGGGATTTAAACTCAGAAAGTTCAGTTTCTAATTGAGAACTCTTAACCACTATATTACACTACTTTTGATGAAAGCCATTGACTCTCTTTCTAGAAAAAAAGTTCACTAGCTCATTCAAAATATTTTACATACAATTTCTGAATGCTCACATGAAATAAACTCTTTGAAGGATATCGATGGATGCTCAAAGGGCCCATAATCCCAGCCCAAAGGGCCCACCTCACAGACTTTCTCCCCACTGAGTTCATCCACATCCACCCATAGAAGACCATCCAGTCTTCTATGGTACAGCACTTCCTATATTGTACCACATGACAGGAGAGCGAGGCTGAGCTGACACCTTGCCAGGTCAGGCTTAAATGCTGTTGTGTGATATGTGATTTCTCATTTATTAAAATTATCTTATTATATATGCAGATTGTTTGCACTTTTGTTTTAAATGTTAAGGAATGATGTCCATTTTTATATGACTCATTTATTTCAGTTCCCCTAATCAATTAATCAATTGGCAAGCACTTTTTATGTCAATGGCATATTATAATAATGCTATATGTTTTATAAATGCCCAGTCATGATCAAAAGGATGAAATGAGTAGCAGCACTATTAAGCAATCTGGGAGGTAGTGATGCCCCTATTTTATGGAGAAACCAGCACAGAAAGATCAAGAGACAAGGATAAATAGAATGAACACAGGCTTTTGAGTATATATCTTATTATCTGTGTGGTCATAGGCGAGTTCCTCAACTCGGAGCTTCAGATCTCATGGCTGTAAAATGGGAAAAAAATTGTGTCTACCTTCTTATGACATGAGAAAATATTGTAAAATACCCAGTTCAGTGCTGTCTCCCAGAAGAGGTGCCATTAAATATCAATCACCTTCTCAGCTTTTCTTTCCTTTTCCTTAAGTTCAGAGACTTGTAGGAGGCAGAAGGAAAATAAAAATAGCGAGGGAGGACTTGAGCAAACTCACAAGGGCTGAGAGAAATGATGTGAGAGCAGGAGCTGACCTACCCTGGCGTGTAGGCTAGTGCCTTCTCCCTTCCTCTGGAAAGTAAGTGGTACAGTGAAGTAAAGAATCTGACATTGAGTCATGAAGGAACAATTAGTTTAATCTTCATCCTAGAGATTCGCAATGCATAACTTTTTAACCAAAAAAATATGAGGAGGGGGAAATAGCTTTGAACTGGAGGCAGTCTGGTGTTGTTTGCCTGTTCCATGTGGCCCACCCACCCTTCCACCCCCAAATTAGCCTGCCAGAGAGCAAAATTCATGAATTTGCTGCTGCTTGGTAACACCACCCCCTTTCCTGTCCTCACTTCAGCAGAAGGTTCAGCACCCCATTGAGTTCAGTGAAAACAAAGAGTCATCAGTGGAGGAGGTGAGCTCCAGTCTCCTACACACCAGCATTCTCTCCTGGTAGAAGCAGTGCACAGTGCAAGGAGAGGCTAAAGATTGCATGCATTCTGATGCAAGGCACTCAGCCCAGACCTCTTATTCAGTAAATTAGAAGGCAGAGGTTCAGCTTGAGTTCTACTCATCAAGGAAAGCTTTGTAGGGCAAATGTGATTTGTATTGGTCTATACCAGGGATATCAAACATGGGGCATATAAACTGCCACTCCATCCCCAAATCTTCCACAGACATTGCCACTAAATCCCAGACATGGGCTTAGAAGCCAGCCCCCTCTAGACAGACCTGCAGGCAGCTGGACCAAAATCAGCTAGAGTTAACACATGAGATGCAACTTTTGTTTTTCCCAGGACTCATAGAGGATAGATCGGAAAATAGGTGGAAATTTTCTTTTTCAAAATATATTTTTTTCTTCTCAACATTTTAATAAACCATGGACTGTGTGTAGAAAATTAGTTTTGTATCTGATACATGTTTTTTCTTTCCTTCATTACTGATTTTTTTTTCCCTAGGAAATTTTCTGTTGCTTCCATTTCCTGACATTTAAAATCCACACCTTTCATGCCCACCTTACTCTGGTAAAAAGAAATCCCTGAGCTGTATGAATATTTAGTATTCAACCTGGAGTGCCTTTGTCATGATTTCTCCAATTAATGTTGGTTGTACCTTCTCAGTAGATGGTATTTTGCTCTCTTCCTGAAATGTAAGGGTTAGATTTTTCTTGCATAAACACAATTCCTACATCGTTTTATACTGTCTGGGCAAGCTGACCTGATTTGAGGGTTCTGGAAACATGATCACCATGGTTGGAGATCACAAACACTCAATTTCTGTAACAAAATCAAAATTTCATTGAATAAGGCTATGTACTCACAATATGACACATTGTATAAAATGTTAGGATGGCCTCAGTAGAAGTAGCAAATTATTGAATTACATGTTTTTTATTATAATGTTAATTGCAATCAAAAAACGCTAACTTTTATACCTTTAAGGTCTGCCTTGATGTTAAATGTTAGTAGCATTTAGAATTTAAAACTATTTTGATTAGCTAAGGGCCATAATCAGGGTAGAATATGCTCTGTAAAGAAGCAACCAATTTTGAAAGTAAGTTTTTTACAGAAGCCTACTTTGTGAACAGTTTACTGAATGTTGGGTTTCTAACAACTAATCTTGCACCCAGAGCTTGTAGGTTGTCTACTTTTTCTCTAAGGAGGCATTTTCTCTAGGGCCCACAGCAGTGAATGACACATAGTAGGTACTTAGAAAATAATTGTTGATTGTCTGGGTGGATGGATGCACCACGGGACATTATATAAATTGTATGCCGTATCTAGCTCTGCTATAATGCAACTTACATTACTTGCATTATTTTACAAATAGAGCAAATTTATGGTTCTCAGTTGCTTTGATCTTTTCCTCTTCAACTTAACCACGTTTCTTTTTTCACTACTTGATGGGTGAACAATAAGATCAATAATTTCCTGTTTCTTCCTCTACAATGTGTAGGTTCTTTTAAAAAGTTTGTTAATGTGTTCTTTTCTGTGGGTCCTAGTGCACATCCAGTGAGATTGTTTTCTCATCTAAAGCCTGAGGTTTTCAGTCATTTAGTTGTCTTCAACCTTGAGGGTCACATTATCAATGATTATCTTTCTTGTACAATTATACTTATTTTTTTACTAAGGAGTTTCTACAAATATGTGAATAATAGTATAAATAAGCGTAACAGTATAAGAAAAAAAAAATCTATCCCTTTGCCCTCTGAAGGAGATTTTGTTTTAGTGGCAGCAGTCTACAGTAGTAAATGTACTTTTTATTGTTTTAGAAAAAAAAATCTTACAGTGTGAATCACTCATATTAATTATGTCAAAAAAATTTTTCCTCAAAGACTGGGGAGAATGTCGTTTCTAAACAGAATGAAGGTGATATTTCCTTCCGACTTCTGTCTGTCTAAAGGACAGCCTCTAACTGCCCATGGACCTTGGAGCTGTAGCTTGAAATAGCAGCCAGCACAGAAGAGGTGCAGAGCTGTGCCTGCCAGCCAAGCTGCCTGTCCCAATGTGGGCAACAGAGACAGAGGGCAGATGGACTGGCCTCAGTGTGTTTTGCTCAATTGAAACTCCTTTCCACTTTGTAACCTATTTGAAGCCCATCTTTATTTCATTATTTTTTAAACACAGCACAGGGAGAATCAAAATGAGTTTCCAAAGAGGAATGACAAATGACAGCACATATCATAACCAGGTATTTTCTGATATTTTTTCATCCATGCCTCTTCTCAACACCAACAGTTACTAAATGTCCACACCTCAGAATTCCTGATAAGTAACAGCAATAAGCTGCATTGGAGCAGAGTAAAGCCAAAATCTTCACGGTGGTCTTCACGAGCCTCATTGTCAAGATTCCCCCATCCCTAGACTAACGCCTGCCATTCTTCCCTCTCCTTCCACTACTCCCTGGCTCCCTGGGAGCCCTCTTCCCCTAGATAGCTGTATTGTGACCTCCCTCATCAACTTCATCTGTTTGCTCAGTCACTTTCTCAAGGAAGCCTACCCTGCCCACCTTATATAAAATCGTAAAACCCTTTGCCCTGGAATTCCTGAACCCCTTTATTTGCTCTACTTTTTAAAATTGCATTTGTCGTCTTCTAAAATACTAAATACTTTCCTTATTTAATTATTACACAGCCGTGTGTTGCTTAATTGTTGTTAGGCAATTTTATCGTTGTGTGCACAACACAGAGTGCACTTACACAAACCTAGATGGTGTAGCCTACCACACACCTAGGCTGTATGGTATAGCCTATTGCTCCTAGGCTACAAATATGTATAGCATGTTACTATGTTGAATACCATAGGCAAATGTAACACAATGGTATCTGTGTATCCAAACATAGAAAAAGTACAGTAAAAATATGGTATGAAAGATTTGTTTAAATGGTACGCCTGTATAAGGCATTTACCATGATTGGAGTTTGCAGGGCTCAAAGTTGCTCTCGGTGAGCCAGTGAGTGGATGTGAAGGCCTAGGACATAACTGGACACTACTGCAGACTTTGTGAACACTGTACAATTAGGCTACCCTAAATTTATAAAATTAGCCTTATAACTCTTTTACTTTGTAAACTTCTAAATTTTTTAAAACATATTGACTCTTTTGTTATAACATTTAACGCAAAAACATTATACAGCTGTACGAAAATACTTTATACTCTTTCTTTGTAGTATTTAAGGTATTTTAATACTTTATAATAGTTAAAGTAAATTCTTTATACTCTATTCTACAAGCTTTTTTCTATTAAAAATTTTTCTTTTCACTTTTTAAACTTTTTAGTTAAAAACTGAGACACAAACACAAACATTAACCTAGACCTACACAGGGTCAGGACCAGCAACATCACTGTCTTTCCCCTCCACCTTTTATCCCACTGGAAGGCCTTCAGGGGCAATAACACACATGGAGCTGTCACCTCCTCTGGTGACAATGCCTTCTTCTGAAAAACCTCCTGAAGGACCTGCGCAAGGCTGTTTTACAGTTAGTTAACTTGTTTTTTATAAGTGGAAGGAGTATACTCAAAAAGTAACAATAAATAGTATAGTAAATACATAAACCAGTAACAGCCATTTATATAATCAAGTATTTGTACTTAATAATACCGCAGCACAGGAGGTTTGTTTACGCCAGCATCACCACAAGCACATGGGTAATGCATTGCACTATGACATCACTAGGCCATAGAAATTTTTCAACTCTGTCATAATCTTATGGGACCACCATCGTATACGCAGTCCATCATTGACCAAAGCATCCATATACAATGCATGACAGTATTTATTACTGATTATCTTTCTCCTTCCCCTGCTCCCAGATGTAAACCCATTGGAGCTTTTATGGCCTTTTCTGTTGTTCACTAATGTCCCTAAAATAGTGTCTGGTATTTACTAGGTGCTCAATAAATATCTGTTAATGGCTTAATAAATGAATAATCCTTTTGCTCCTTGTGAATTCCCAACCAGTCGTAAATAACTGAGACAAAGTGATTATTTTATAATAGAATCCCATTTATTAAAATATAAAGATTCAGATTGGGCATAGTGGCTCATGCCTATAATCCCAGTGCTTTGGGAAGCAACGTTGGGAGGATAGCTTGGGCCCAGGAGTTTGAGACCAGCCTGAGCAACATAGCGAGACCCCGTCTTTACAAAAAATAAAATAAAAATAAAATTACCCAGGCGCAGTGGCATACACCTATAATCCCAGCTACTCAGGAGGCTGAGATGGGAGGATCGCTTGAGCCCAGGAGTTCAAGGTTAGAGTGAGCTATGATTACACCACTGCCCTTCAGCCTGGGGAATAAAACTAGACCCTATCTCTAAAAATACATCATATAAATGAAAATAAAAAGAGGAAGATTCAGGATGCAGCCATCCTATTTTTAAGGTTCAATGATTGCAGACTCTTAAAAGGCTTACAGATTCAACCTGACTTTTATGTCTTGATCCCACTCTATGATGCCTGATGTCAAAATTTCCCATGGCAGCTCAATTCCTTGTTAAGCTAGGAAGCAAGCAGGGATGTAATCAGAGCACGAAACCTTCATGTAAGTGACCATCAAAACTGGTTTATATTTTCTTCATTCACCTCTATTAGCTTTGATTCTCAAACACAATTCAATTTTGAATTGGTTTCTAACCCCTCATGCAAAAATGTAGTCCTCAACAAAACCTGAGTGCATACTTGCATTTTACCATGTTATTTGGAGTAATAACAGCCAGAGAGAGACAGAGAGAGAGACTCTCCAGCTGCAGAGGATAAGGGTCTATGAGTTCCTTGAAACTGTTGATAATGGGATAAGCCACTTTTCAACAAGCTTTGTCAGTCAGAAATTGTGTTTTCTTAGACTATTGGACAAAAAAAATCCCTGTACTTCGTAACCATTCAATGGTTATATTTTAGGTAAATTTATATTTTACTCCAAAAATTCACTTACTCTATTTCTATTTACAAGTAAGCCCAGAGGGATATCACTCTCATTTCTCTTATTTATCTTTTCCATAATTAAAAATAAACTCTGATGCTATTAGCCCATTTTAAATCGAAAACATCTTTGTTTTTTCCTATCTTTGTTTTTATTGTTTTTTTCAACATTCTGAAGAAACCTTTAAGCTAAGAGGTCAGGATAATAGCCTAGGTGTTGATAGCTGCTGCCATAGCAAAACAACATATTAAATAAAGATGGTTTAATATATGATGTAGCCTGAGGTGGAGAGATGTAGAGGAGGGGAGGGGTAACCTTTATCATTTGTGTGTTCATGTTTAGTCTTCTGATTTTAATTAAATAAGATGCATTTTATTTTAGAAAAGGCTGAGAAATTTACCTTATAAATAAGAGTTTTAGTTCAAGGACTGAAAACTACAAGGATGTAGTCCCTTTCTTGGCCCTTAACTATTCTGAAGCATTAGTTTTTGCTCTAGGAGAAAATTCTGCCCTGGAGATCTGAACACATAATCTACACTAATGTTGTACAAAGCTGTGCCACTTCTTTAGAACATTTGCAACATGTGTAAGCACCTGAGGTCACTAATAGGCAGAGAAATTAACAGTTAAGTAGGAACTAACTGAAATATTTATGGAGCTGGTGAAAGAAACATTACAACTGAGGATACATAGCTTGTGCCATATATAATTCAACCTTATTGCACACAACAATTTATTTTTTATATTTCAAAAGAGACTGTGCTTCAAACATTTGTATAATGTTTCAATGGCTCCCCAAAAAGGGAATTTATAAACATGTGTTGAGTGCCTCACTCTATGTTTGGGGCTAGAGAGAATCCATGCATAGCCATTACTGTGAGCTAATAATCAAGTGGAGATATCTAAATAATACAGAACAAAATAAAAATTGCAGAAATGTACTAGCAATGTGTACCTTTGTTCCCTGAGGCTAATAAATGTCAGGCCAATAGAAAGGACTTCAATATTTGTTTATTATTTTGAACAAAAGGAATGGGTCACAATCAAACCAGAGAAGGGAACAATTTATTTTGGCAGGCGAATCTGGGAAAGGTCTCATGGAAGAAATGTTACTGACCTTGAAGAATGAGTAATTTTGATTGGGGGAGAGGGAGAAGCAGCATGGGCAGGAGACAGGGAAGCGTGTAAGTGCACGGCACATCCAAGAGAGCCAGGAGAGTGCAGCGAAGTGCAGGCTTCATAGAAAGCCAACGGAGGAAGATGAGGGTGGGAAGGGAAGTTGGAGCCCATCACCAAAGCATTAAATTCCATAGAATGGAGTTGGCATTCTATTTTCCGGATAATAAGGAGGTTTTTTAAGGGCAGAATGATATATTCACTTCACTATTTTTGGAAAATGATTCCGAGGATAGTGTGAAGGATGGATTAGGAGATGAAGCTGGAAATAGGACCATCAGCTAGGAAGCTCATGTGCTGTCAGTGAAAGATAATGAAGGCCTCATTAAGACAGGTGCTGAGGAAGTAACAGGGCATTCTGAGGGGCCATTGACCACTCACAGGGAGAAGAATTCATAATTGTCTATGAAGAACAGGGGAAAATTAAGGATGGGATCAAAGAAGAACTGACGGCTCTAGCCATGGTGACTTGGGAGAAGATGATAGGTTCTGGGTTCCCTGGAGAAACTGGAGCTTCTGGAAAGTCTCATGCTTTCATTTCATGACCGTGCCCAGCTACAATGCATGAGTAGTATTTTCCAACTCCTCTCAATATTACAAGGCATAATTTTTTTATTGTCAAGCCACAGATCTGTTTGATAAAAGTAAACCATTCAAAAGAAAGATTAGGCCAGGCACGGTGGTTTACACCTGTAATCCCAGAACTTTAAGAGGCTGAGGTGGGAGGATCACTTGAGACCAGAAGTTCAAGACTAGCCTGGGCAATATAGCAAGACCCTATCTTTACAAAAATAAAAATAATTAGCCAGAGACTGTTGTACATGCCTGTAGTCCTAGCTACATGGGAGGCTGAGGTGGGAGGATCTCTTGAAACCAGGAGTTGAGGGTTTCAGTGAGCTATGATTATGCCACTGCACTCCTCCCGGGGCACAGAGCAAGACAGACTCTGTCAGAAACAGAAAGAGAGAAAGAAAAAGAAAGAAAGAAAGAAAGAAAGAAAGAAAGAAAGAAAGAAAGAAAGACAGACAGACAGGAAGGAAGGAAGGAAAGAAAGAAAGAAAGACAGACAGACAGGAAGGAAGAAAGAAAGACAGGAAGGAAGGAAGGAGGAAGGAAGGAAGGAAAAAGAAAGAAAGAAAGAAAGAAAGAAAGGAAGGAAGGAAGGAAGGAAGGAAAGAAAGAAAGAAAGGAAGGAAGGAGGGAGGGAGGGAGGGAGGGAAGGAAGGAAGAAGGAAGGAAGGAAAGAAAGAAAAAAGAAAGAAAGAAAGAGAGAGAGAGAAAGAAAGAAAGAGGGAGGGAGGGAGGGAGGGAGGAAGGAAGGAAGGGAGGAAAGAGCAAGTTTAGAATGTGCTCAGATGCCCAGATGAAGTCCACACCTATGCCCTCTGTAGCTTGAACTAAGGACAGCAGCCTAGGAATGACCATATCAGACCCCCACAGGAAGCATTTATAAAAGCAGTGCCTTCGAGAGCTCCCTTAAGTAAGGTTATCCTGAGCCTTGACCTGTTTCTTCTTGAAAATACATTTCACCTCTCTCATTTTCTCTTTATTCTTCCTCCCCATGCCTACGCTTTTAGAGGAAAAGTCCGGTAAGAAATAAGTCCTTCCCGCTTTTGGGGCAAACATTATTTATTCTGTTTATTTTCATTATCTGCATATCTAATGACTGACTGTGTTTAACACCTAAACAAGGTTTTGAACTTTAAAAACAAATCTTTGCGAACCATGACCAGGTCTCATTATGCCACGTGGGAAAAAAGGAAGTTGGTTGCTAAGTGATTTTACAACCCCGTTATTAAGGGCCCTGGGGTAATTTTGTAAAGATTCACCTCTGGTTCAATCACAGCCACACGATCAAATATTTTTGGTACTAAGTTTCATTTATTGTAGTTTCCACTGGAATTAGTCAAGCTACTTATACATATCATGAGCTAAGCAAATGTTTTATAAGTTAATTTTTGATTAGTGTACAACATAGTAGCATCTGGAATGCCTATGAAGCTGGCCCGGGAATGGGGAGTTGTAGGGAAGCCGGGGGGTTTTATTTTGTTTTTGTTTTAGTAAATCAAAATATTCCCTCCTGGAATTGTCAGAGTCTGGAAAAGAGAATCTTTATAAAATGTAAATTACCTCCTGGATGTTAATTTTTAGTAGCAGTGGGTGATTTTTAGTGGCAACACAAGTCTGATACGATGTACCTACATCGTTTTATTTTAGAGCAACACGAGGAACAGATTTCAAAAAATAAAATGAATTTGTTCTCTTCTTGGTTGCCTGGTTTGTTGGGAACATGTTCTCAGGATGCTGATGCATGGCTGACAGAGGTGACCTCTCTGCTGGAAAATAGGAAGATATTATGTTCCATGTTCACAGCACCAACAAGTGACTGGTTTGTTGTTAACGCACCTAGGTGGATGGTGCAATAAGTGCTTTCACCTCTTATTCTTCCCGCTGACCAAATCCTGGCAGCCACTGCACCACATACAGGATACGGTGCTTACAGAAAAGCTATAGGATAGGAGGGAGGCAGAACAGAGACACAGGAAGGACAAAAATATGAGACCAAAACATTAAAATGTCTCAAAATGTGAGCCCAACTCTTTTGGTTTCCAAAAATAAAATAAGCAGCTACAATTACGATTATAACTAAGCTAAATGGCCTGCTTCTGAGTAATTCAGAGTCAACTATGCATCGCCTGTTCTGTGGCAGCAAAATATTACTGGTGCTCTTTAACAGCCTTTCCTTACACTTTGCCAATTTCATTTATTCTTGTAGACCCTGAATATTTTCCTGAATTAACCAAATTTGGCCACCTCAAATATCCACAGGACTGTGTGGCCTGAAGTTTGCCTATGGTGCTTTAAAAATTCTCTCTTTTTCATTAATTTTTCTCCTGTTGTCCTTCACGGCAATTTTAACTACAAGAATATCCCCCCATCATTCCCTCACCTCATTTTTCTTTGGAAATGTCCATCTTGATTCCTCAGCCTGGTCATTTTGATGATACCTTGGTTACTAGCAGGTTCTTTGTTTCTCTTCCCAAATGAAGTTTTAGAAGATCATCTCAAATATGTCTGATTGAATATAGTAGACAGTCTCCGTAATCTAACTTGTAATATGTAGTCGACCCAAGTTTAAATACAGATAAACACCTACAATAGTGTGGCAAATTAATGCTTGCCAAATAGTTTGTCTTCACCCTAAAGCATTTAAAAAACAAATAGGAATCCTTGTAGGAATCTTAGTAATAAATGTAGTGATCATATATTCTAATCCTTTCCTAGAAAATTCTCTAACATTAATCACTCAATTTGCTAAAACGAGACTACAGAAAAATCGTATTTGTTTAGTGCTTTGTAGTTTATTGCCCATTTTCATCTTTGTTTCCTCATAGCACTAAATTTAGCAAATTAGGATGTCACAAAACTTCAAAATCTGGGTCATTTAATGAATGTGACAAGGGGGATAGACTGGTTAGTTGGAAATGATAAACATATTAAAACACTTTATTCACATTGACTAAGACTAAGGTATCATAGTTAACTGAATTTAAATTAATTCTGTTAAGCAAAAGGTAATAGAACTGCCGTGTCATAGAAGAACAGTGTGAAGGCTGAGGACATAGGCTGCAGTGTTTTCTTTTAGGTAGACATATTCATTTTGAAAATTATATAAATTTTAGAAATATACCACATTCTAGATCTTCATTCCAGTGACAAAAATCATAGATTAGCAGTGTTTATCCACTTTGAAAATAGTTTCAACATATAAAATAAGAGTTATCTCTAAGTTGAACACCAAAATAAAAGTAGAAGGGAAAATAAAATGTTTTCCGCATTGAAAGACCAACAGAAATCTAGGTATTGAACACAGTATTTAATTAGAAATGAAGGAAATTTGTTCAGAAAACAAGTAGAGACCATTTGCAAAGTCTCTGAGTAATCAGACATAGAAATATAGCAATAATAACAGCAGATAGAATTTACTGAGAGCTTATTATGTATGATACAAATGGCTGCAATCAGAGATGAATTAATCTCCTGCAGATTCTGAACAAATGAATAGGTGTTTTGTTTGGTTGTGCAGTTAAAAACGATTTTAGCCCACATTTCAAAACTAGAACATTTCAAATTAAAAAAAAAAAATCTGGATGCTCATCATCTCTCTGAAGACCTGGCAGGACTAAGCTCACATTCTCACATGGCGCACATGGGGTGCACTGAACAGTGGCAAGTTTTCCAGAATCTCACAATGTGTATGTGCCTGACTCCCAGCACCCCCTCCCCATCCCCCACCCACTTTTTACTCCTGCAAGCATTAGGGTTTGCAACTCTGGACATAGATCTCTCCGCTTATAGAATATATCAAGACCAGATACTAAATCAGTTTTCTTCTGCCTTTGAAGAAAATTCTGTATATTGGTAAACAAAAAATAGAACACTAAAGGCTTTGACATTCTTGGGAAATGATGGGAGAAAGGGTAAAGTAAAATTGTGAACAGGAAAAGACCCTTCCCTCCTGGCTGATAATAATTTTTCTGTCCTTGTCCGGCATAGCCTAAGCCAGTTTTTGCTCTTCGGTGGTGGTAACTGACATATATAAAGCCCTTCCATTTGCTCCTGGAATTATTTTCCTTTTGAAGCTTTCAGATAGCTCTTAATTACAGACCTTGAGGCTTTCTGGGTCTGCACTTTGCACAGCTTCTAGCTGTGTCTTTTGGGTTCTGTTTAATCAGCCCGTGACTACATGAATTTGAACAGCTATTCCCTGCTGAAGGCATTTTGCAAATGGAGTTTCCAAAATGCTATATTACAAGGTTGTCTTTTACTAGAAAAAAAATTAAACCTTGAACTTGTGATTAAAATATAGGTTTATAACTCATTGGAAATTAAGATACGACTCAATTTGGGTGGATTAATATATTTGAAATTATTTTGAAAAAGTGTTCTGTATAACCTTAAATTAAAAGTAATAGCAAAAAACCGCAATTACTTTTGCACCTACTTTAATAATAAAGTGTCTTATATGTAAGGTTTTGCCTCTGAATGCTTGCAATCTAGACTCTATTTTTCATATTTCTCATAATTTCATCTTGGGCCACTTTTAGTCCTCTAATTGCTATATTTTAAAAGTGAATTGTTTGTCATGAAATTCCCATACTTCTTTCTACACAAAAGAACTTTTTAATCTGGTCACTAAAGAATAATAAAGTCTAAATTTTCATATAAAAAAGTATTTGAATTTTCCTCAAAGCACAGTATGGATTAGTCAATAAGATAATTTAAGCACAGAAATAGGTATTTATGTGGCCTTTTTTTTCTAATTTCATTTAAGGTGCATCCAGGCAGGTTTATAAGAAAGGTGGATTCAATAGGTAGCAGTATCTGGAAAATAAGGCAAATAATAAAGTCTATAATATTACAAGTAAATTGACTAGAATAATATGTCTAGTATCCTAGCTACTTATAAACTGGTCTGAAAAATAACCACTCCTGGACGTTAATCACAATGACTCTCTGCTTTTGGAGTCATTCAACAATGCCAAGCTCGGCATCATAGAAGGAATGAGAAAATGAGAAATCAGGGATCTGAATTCTATGTCTGGTTCTACCTGCCTACTAGCTGTATATCTCAGAGCCTCACCTTCCTCCCTATAGCATGTAGCCAGTTGAACTAGACATTCCTGGAGGCCTACCAGATGTAAAAACTACAAGTTTTTGCTTCCTATCTATGTTCTAGAAAGAACATCTTCTACATTTGAACAAACTCCTAGCTTTCTTTGTGTTTGTGCTCCTAGTTTTGGTTTTGGGAGGTAGCCTCTGGTGAATCCATGCATTAGCCCACATATTGAAAGGGAAACTGACCAACAGCTCTTTCCCTACTCACATGCTAGTCACTCGTGTTTATATCAGAAAGCTCCTAAAGAGGCAGAGCTATTAGAGATTGTTGGAATAAATTGATAGCAGCCATAATCAAGATTTGAAAAGCAAAAGAAAGAGGTCATACATCTGCTTGTTGTGCTTTTGTTGTTGTTGTTGTTGTTGTTGTTGCTGTTTATCATACTTTAAGTTCTGGGATACATGTGCACAACGTGCAGGTTTGTTACATATGTATACATGGTGCCATGTTGGTTGCTGCACCCATTAACTCATCATTTACATTAAGTATTTCTCCTAATTCTATCCCTCCCCCATCCACCACCCCACGACAGGTCCTGATGTGTGATGTTCCCCACCCTGTGTCCAAGCATTCTCATAGTTCAATTCCCACCTAAGAGTGAGAACATCTGGTGTTTGGTTTTCTGTCCTTGCGATAGTTTGCTCAGAATGATGGTTTCCAGCTTCATCCATGTCCCTGCAAAGGACATGAACCCATCCTTTTTATGGCTGCATAGTATTCCATGGTGTATATGTGCCACACTTTCTTAATCCAGTCTATCATTGATGGACATTTGGATTGGTTCCAAGTCTTTGCTATTGTGAATAGTGCCACAATAAACATACGTGTGCATGTGTCTTTATAGCAGCATGATTTATAATCCTTTGGGTATATACCCAGTAATGGGATCACTGGGTCAAATGATATTTCTAGTTATAGATCCTTGAGGAATCGCCACACTGCCTTCCACAATGGTTGAACTCATTTACACTCCCACCAACAGTGTAAAAACATTCCTATTTCTCCACATCCTCTCCAGCACCTGTTGTTTCCTGACTTTTAGTGATTGCCATTCTAACTGGTGTGAGATGATATATCATTGTGGTTTTGATTTGCATTTCTGTGATGACCAGTGATGATGAACATTTTTTCATGTGTCTATTGGCTGCATAAATGTCTTCTTTTGAGAAGTGTCTGTTCATATCCTTTGCCCACTTTTTGATGGGGTTGTTTGATTTTTTCTTGTAAATTTGTGTAAGTTCTTTGTAGATTCTGGATATTAGCCCTTTGTCAGATGAGTAGACTACAAAAATTTTCTCCCATTCTGTAGGTTGCCTGTTCACTCTGATGGTAGTTTCTTTTCCTGTGCAGAAGCTCTTTAGTTTAATTAGATCCCATTTGTCTATTTTGGCTTTTGTTGTCATTGCTTTTGGTGTTTTAGTCATGAAGTCCTTGCCCATGCCTCTGTCCCGAATGGTATTACCTAGGTTTTCATCTAGGGTTTTTATGGTTTTAGGTCTAACATGTAAGTCTTTAATCCATCTTGAATTAATTTTTGTATAAGGTGTAAGGAAGGGATCCAGTTTCAGCTTTCTACATATGGCTAGCCAGTTTTCCCAGCACTATTTATTAAATAGGGATTCCTTTCCCCATTGCTTGTTTTTGTCAGGTTTGTCAAAGATCAGATGGTTGTAGATGTGTATTGTTATTTCTGAGACCTCTGTTCTGTTCCATTGGTCTGTATCTCTGTTTAGGTACCAGCAGCATGCTGTTTTGGTTACTGTAGCCTTGTAGCATAGTTTGAAGTCAGGCAGTGTGATGCCTCCAGCTTTGTTCTTTTTGCTTATGATTGTCTTGGCAATGAGGGCTCTTTTTTGGTTCCATATGAACTTTAAAGTAGTTTTTTCCAGTTTTGTGAAGAAAGTCATTGGTAGCTTGATGGGAATGGCATTGAATCTATAAATTACCTTAGGTAGTATGGCCATTTTCACGATATTGATTCTTCCTATCCATGAGCATGGAATGTTCTTCCATTTGTTTGTGTCCTCTTTTATTTCATTGAGCAGTGGTTTGTAGTTCTTCTTGAAGAGGTCCTTCACATCCCTTGTAAGTTGAATTCTTAGGCATTTTATTCTCTTTGAAGCAATTGTGAATGGGAGTTCACTCATGATTTGGCTCTCTGTTTGTCTGTAATTTGTGTATAGGAATGCTCATGATTTTTGCACATTGATTTGTGTTTTCTAAGGTCATCTGGTCCACCAGGGTTCTGTTGCTGCTGGACAGTTTTCGTCATTCCCGACTACGTTTGTCAGGGGCTCCTCATCTTCCCCATCACATTCTCATCATTCGCATCACATTGGTAGAGGCTGCCCAGATCACTAGGCCAAGAACATTCAAAAAATCCTTATAAGCACACCTTCCATAGAACACCAAAGAAAAAATCCAGACAAGGAAAAGGGGTCTCTAAATCCTGCCTCTGATTTTTTGTAAGCTCTTTTTGTACCCTAACTATGTGGGAAATGCATTATTGTCTATATTTGCTAACATCCTGCTCTGTAGGGAAACAGTTTACTTCTCTATTCTCTAAGTACCCCCCACCCAAACTATCTGGAGAAAAACTTCTACGGCAAGACATTAAACATTGTCAGTAAAGTTTTCTTGTATGTTTCTGCCTTGTTCTTATGTACACATAACTAAAACTTACATACCCACATTAGCAAAGCTGTATCGTACAATGGATAGCCTCTCTTTAAGGTTCTCCAAAGCCTCCTATGGTTTAAATAAGCCCTAAACACTAGGACTGCCTGTCTTCCTTTGGCCTGATTCTCTGGAGTGTATGTTTGGTTAGCTGCTTATAAAGTCTTCTGTTACCCAAGACTGTTGACTGATCCATCATTCTCTGACTAGGTGTCTGTTCTCTCTTCCTTTTTGCTGATCACAGAGGCGCAGCCCGGTAAGAACTCTCAACATTTTTACCTTAAACATGTATAGAGAAAATTGCTGCCAAGGCAAGGTGGCCAGGTTGGTTTCCCATTAAATTTATGATAACCCAGTGTGAATGAGGCAGATGAAATAGGTTTACTGATTGAAAGCCTCTGACCCTCTTAAGTATCAAGGACATATTTTAGAATTGTCAGAGCACTTTCCCATAAGTAACTAAATTAATAGATGAGAATCCCAACTCCTAGTACTAAACTTGGAAAATATATGGAGTGTGTGTGTATATATGTGTGTGTGTGTGTATGTGTATATAAAAGGCCTAGAGATTCACCAGAAAGTACCATAGAAGTTGATAGCAACGAGATAATAAAGAATAATAAAATGAATAAGAATGTAAGGACATCATTTTTAAGCCATCATTGTTTGTAAGCCTGAATTCAAAATATGTTCCTGGACCATAACTTACAATGATCAGAATATACTGATACATCATTATAATTTCCATCTTGGGAGAGGGAGACACACTTTCAAGTCAATATTCCTAGGCTATCACATAATTCTAAATAAATTTCATCACAGAAGACAAACTTTGGGAGGGTAGATCAATATTAATTTGCATTGTTCAAAGTGAAAACTGTCGTTTTCCTCAAGTTGAAAAGTATCATAAATTTTTTTTTTTCCTGTGACGGATCTCGCTCTGTTGCCCAGGCTGGAGTGCAGTGGCGTGATCTCTGCTCACTGCAACCTCCGCCTCTCGAGTTCAAGCAATTCTCCTGCCTCAGCCTCCCGAGTGGCTAGGATTACAGGCGCCTGCCACCACGCCCAGCTAATTTTTGTATTTTTAGTAGAGACAGGGTTTTGCCATGTTAGCCAGGATGGTCTTAATCTCCTGACCTCATGATCCACCTGCCTCGACCTCCCAAAGTGCTGGGATTACAGGCTGAGCCACTGCGCCCAGCTGAAGAGTATCATGAATTTAAAGCAACAAAAAGAAGGGTCTTTGTTAGGTTTGAAATGATCCCCATTTACCTGGTCAGTCTCTTAAGAGAGGAAATGGAACTGAAAACAGCGCTCTCTGAAATATCCCTAGGCCTGTGCCAATCCAATTAGTCAATTATTATTTGATGCAAATACCCTGCCCCAGGTGACCAGTTGGTGGTTCTCTGCTAAACTACATAGCTAATGCCATTCAAAGACGGTATCTGCAGAGACTGCTAATCTACGGATGATTCCAACCCAGCTGTTAAGTGACATCACAGATTATGAAAAGAGTGAATTCAATCATTCAAAGTGAGGAAATTTATTCACAACATACATATAACAACAAACAAGCATTGAAAGGGGGAAAATACAGTCGCTTGACAAAGGGAGGTTTTTGAATCCAATGGGCTTTTTTCCTGAATGTGGTTTGTGTGGTCGACATCACCTCAGTCTTTTTCTAGATATGTCATGCTGCAACATTAAGGTCATCAGAGATCTGTATGCCCATCCAGCAGATAGCAGGACTTTCTTTTCTGTTGCTGCTGAGTTGCTGCTGATCTTTCAAACATTTGTTGCTTTCTAAATTGATACTAGCTTTGTTCTTCCTAATTTCTAAACAGCAGAGTTTTCTTGAATATTTCTGCCATGTTTTGGTTGCACTTAACTTGAGATTGCTCATTCATGAAGACTATTTAATAAAAATGTTACAGGGGTTTCTTCTTTAGTGCCTTTCAACTGTGAATATCCATTGAATGAATTGACACACCTGGGAATTGATGACTACAAAAGGAGCTCTGTACCTTTCTTGGTTTCATGGATATTAACATTTGAAGGAGTAGGACAGAGGGACAAAAAGGTCTTCAATACAACCTCTGGGACCTCCTGGGTTTTAGGCCTCACAGTACTAGGTGGGCTGTGTTCCCTCAATGCCATTTATTAATCTTGTGATTGACTGCTTGGAACTAAAGCCCCTCTATCTCTTCCTTCAGATCTTATTAATGAAATTCTATCTGAGGGTTCATAACCCAGAAAAACATCTGTTATCTAATTATTTCTGTTATCTAATCATTTCTGTCTACAGAGCCTTCTTTTCCAAAAGCGAACCTGTATCCAAACTTCCATAATGTCCTCAGCAGATTTACGTGGCCATATTTATTAGAAAGTATTTATAAATAATGTAGTAATTCTCTATATGACACACTTAGTAGGGAAAAACAGATCACATCATTAGACAAAAAGCCAGAAAATGTAGTTTGAGAGATTGAGAAAGCATCAAATGGATCCTTGTTCAGATTGAAACTGCTCCTCTAGCATAAATGGGTTCAAAATGAGACAGAAAATGCTTATATAGCCTTAGGAACGAGGGAAAGAAGCTTCTTATAGGTCAATTACAGAGGTGCTAAACCTTGTCCTAAGCTGTTAATGTTATACTTTGAGAGAAGAAAATGTATCTGTGACCACCAGATTGAGCCTTCACTAAAATTAAAAACTAGGAAAAAATGTGTTTGGTGGCCATCCAACAAATGTGTTCATGGTCTCAACTTTTGGAATGCTTTCTTATATGTACTTCAGCTTTCCCTGTCCTCAACTCTGCCCCTGTCATTCTCTTACTGCAGGCATCCCAAGCCATGCTGTACCCCACGATGCAACCATCCTGGTGGTCTAGTTTTCTGGTGGCATCCCACACTAAGAACTTTTCACAACTTCTGGTTTTTAATCAAAACTCTTAATCTAATCAATCCTTCTACTATCTAAATAAGTTTATGCTAAGGCATTATAAAAACTGGAGATGACCTGCTCAGATTATTCCTGCCAGGGCTATTTGTATTCCAATAATATCACAATGCCTTGAGCTAAAGACATTACTTCCAATTCATGAATTGATGGGCCTAGCGGCAGGCAAGTGAAATAAATTGGGAGGATGAGTGCATAGGTGGAATTCCCTGGCTTTCTGAATAAAACAGTTCATTCAATGGCAGATGGTTCAAGTTTCCCCTGCCTTTTACACTTGCTATCTATACCTTTTAAAATCACATTTGTAAACTGATGACTGTTTCCATTAGCAACCTGGGGACCACACCTGACAAGGAGCATGCACTACTCCTAAACACATTCTGTAATTTTTAAGCATCAAATATATGCTAAACTTCGATTTACTTTCTTATCTACTAGAGTTCAAGAGGTTTTTTTTTAATGGACTAATCAATATTTGAATTTAATTTACCAAATCTACCCAGGTAAGGGGTTTTTCTTGTTCAGAAGACTTACGATTTACCCTTCCTTCCTCTCTATAATCTTTGAGTGAAATAAAAAACTGATTTCTGTGTGTGTATCTACAATTTCCTACTTAAATGCGGTTCTGAGAAAAATTTCATTTCCCTATCTGCATTTATTTGAGTTCAGTTTAATTGCAATGACAGAAATAATACATATTGTACATAACATATATGTGGTCTTAAACCTTATAGTGTCTATTTCTAATTCTAGGGTGCAATTAAAAGGAACTTATCCAGTAAGTATATCTTAGCTACCAGAAATAGCGTATGATTTAAAAGAAAGAACAGTTCCTTGGATCTTGGAGTATATGTACATATGAATTATACATTCCTGGGCTTAATTTTTAAGACTTACAAATTTTTTACTTTTACAGCAAAGAATTCTTGTAATGATAGAGGGCACTTGTGGGTTCTGAGTGATTAATGTTTAAGTTCTGAAAATAAATATGTTTTTGGAAAGACATTGCTATTTTCTTTCTACATTTGTCAACTCTTGCTGTATTATTTAACTTTAGAAATGAATTTAATCAAGTGTGTATTTGTTGCTGGGGGTGGGAAGAACAGGCGGGCAGAAGGAACTGAAAGTAGAAGCAACTTACCCATTCTTATGTTATTTGATATGAAAATTTTAGTCAACCAAAGTGATATGATATAGGTTATAATACACATAGGGCACAATTTTCCTCTGCTGCATACAACACTTCCTAGGAAATTCTAAATTCATGTTTCATAGTTAAAGATACAACATTTTCTTGGCATTTCAAGAAAAGAACAGGCAGAGAATGCTGGATTCATGTTTTACACATATGGCCTGGCTTAGTATTCTCTTAATTGGAAAGCAGAACCAGTCAAGGCAGCAGACATTCCAAGAATGGTGTGCTCTTTCACTAAGTGCTGCACTATACAAATCTCCTATTTGATGGCTTGTCACGGAAGTTCCTTAGTTAATGAGGTTTTACAAATGCCAGAGAAAACACCACTACATATGCCTAATATATGGCTGTTGCATTGCCAGGGAAGAAGGTTTGTTTTGCAAAGTTTTCATACTGGGTTGCTTATTGATGGGACTTAAATCTCTAAGTGTTTCCAAACATAGGTTATAAGACATATCAGAGAATGGTAAAAATTTGTCTAAAAAGTTCCTTTGTCCTGTGCATCAGGTGAAGAAGTGGCAAGACCCAGGCGTTCCACACCAACTCCAGAACTTATAAGGTGAGTGTGAAAGACATTAGTTGTGTTTTATGCAAGGCATCATGAACTTTTAACAATTAAGCAAATCTCCTTTGAGCTAAACTCTCAGCTCCCATTAACAAAGGCTCTACCAAAACATGTCAGTCCATATGTCCATAGCATGGTCCAAATATGTTATTATTTTTCATAAGTGCAGCCCAAGGGAGACCTTTAGGGAAATATTCTGCCCTTATCTGAAGTAACTGTCTATCAGAATGTGCAGGCCCCTTCCTGATGGGACAGCTAAAGTTTCTCTCTAAAGAGGTCTTTTGGTGTCTGGAATGCCGATCTTCAATATCATTATATTACCCTACGAAAAGAAGCCTATTTAGTTGGATACCATCTCACGATACATTCCACCTGCCACACACCAAAGGAATCTTCCATTCTGTTTTTAGTTTTTGGCAAAGCATTGTATTTTACAGTGTATTCTGTGGGTTAGGTAAGTATTGTACAAAAGGCATTGTTTTATAAAAAGACTGCTATTTCTATTTTGAAACTGGATTATTTTCAATCTTTATCCTCCTCCAAACTCTCCCCTCTCCTCTTCACCCCTTGCCCGTTACCATACCACATAGACCTCAGTGGGATCAATGAGGGGAATCAGATTTGGAGAAGAAATGAAGATAATTATGCATCATTTTCTTAATAATCAGTCTGGAGTAATAATTAAGAGAAGGGACGCGAGTTTAACTTATTATCCTCCTGTTCCCCCTGATTTCTCAATACTTCTCTTTCTGAGATTTACTATCTTGGAGTATTAGGAGGTTACAACTAGTCTATTAGAGGATGAAACTTCTTGGTGGCTTTTTACTTAATATTGCTATGCTTGACTTTCACTAATTATAAATTGCATTAACTATAACAAAGAGATGTGGTGAAATCAAATATAAATTTTACTTGAGATCTTAGGGGAGAAAGGTGCTTTGCAATAAACTCAGCTCTAGTATTATCTCTTCTAGGTATAGAAAATCATGATGCTTTGAAAGAGTTATTCTCCTTCAACTTATTTCTATTGGGTGAGCACCTCAGCTCTCCATTGAGAACTAAGGATCTCACCTTCTACCAATTCTTTTGTCCCATAATACATCTGACATCCTTATAAAATACTTTCTAGCCCTAAAGGGGCTTGTATACACATGCATGCATGCACTGGTGCACACACACACTTGTTTCACTAAGAAAAATATGTGAAAGCTTGTATATCTTTTTGAGTATTAATTTTTGAGCCCTTTCCCTGTATTTTGCCTTAATGTGTGTGATTTAGCAAAAAGCCTCCAGATGACACTACAGCCCTTGCTCCTCTCTTTGGCCCACCACTAGAATCAGCTTTTGATGAACAGAAGACAGAAGGTAGGAAAAGAAACTCCATATATTATAGATTTGTTTTTTCTTTTATTAAAGTACAACTCTTCTAGATTAAATGTATGTATTTTGAGGTATATTTTTAATATATTATTATCGTGGGAAAGAAAAGTTTTGATCTAGGTGTGCTGTCAAGAACAGAAGTTTAGTTTGAAAATCTCTATTATTTTAGGATTTGAAACTTTACTTCCAGAAATATCTAATAGCTAAGAAGCTCATTCTTCAAAACAAGTCAGTAAAAATTACTGCAAGTCTACACAAATCCCGGTCATGGAGTAAACACTCTGGGAACCAGACCATCATCATTTGAGGTGTCAACAGAATCACAAATGGAGACAGACCTTCATACATCCGTCATTGTCGCTGTCGTTGGGGTCTGGCCTCCCTGACCATCTTTGCTCTTTCCCACCTCATAATGAAGGCATCAATTGGATTGCTCACAACAGTCATTGTTTGCTGGCTCAAGACCCAGGAATGACCTTGAATCATTTAGAAACTTAGAAATAAGGCCAGGTGTGGTGGTTCACTCCCTCAATCCCAGCACTTTGGGATGCTGAGATAGGATTGCTTGAGCCCAGGAGTTCGAGACCAGCCTGGACAACATATGGAGACCCCCATCTCTACAAAAAATTTTTTTTAATTAGCCGGGCATGGTGGTGCATGCCTGTAGGCCCAGCTGCTCGGGAGGCTGAGGTGGGAGGTTCACTTAAGCCCAGGAAGTCAAGGCTGCAGTGAGCTGTGATCACACCATTGCACTCCAGCCTGAGCAGCAGAGCAAGAGCCCATCTCAAAAAAATAAAATAAAATAAAATAAAATGCTACTGAAGAAATATCTTTATTTCTGCCATTATTTTTGAGTTTACTTATTAAATATTTATTCCTAGAGTTAAACATTTAACATTTTTAAATTAACCATGTTTTTGGATGGCTGTAAATACTGTGTACTTTACTGACATAAAATCAGCTCTCTATAAAATACATCTTATCTATCCCTGAAATGTGTTTATGTCTAATGCATGTATTTCCAGTAGCTATGTTTGGTAATATAGAATGTTTTTATAAAAAATTATTTGACTTAGGGGCACCATGGTAAATGTATAATAACGTGTTATCCTTCTAGGACTTATTCGTGAAGGGCCTTAAGTGTTAAAGATGGCAAGAATTGGAAGCATAGTGGGTAGACTAAGCTACATTAACAAAGAGACCCCAAGTACAATAAATTAAACAAGATGGAATTTTATTACTCTTTCAGGTTAACTGTCTGGAAGTAAACAATATAGGACTGGTAAAGTAGTTCTGCTGTCTTTAAAATGTTGCTTTTATCTCTGGCTCCAAGGAGGCTGCTGCAGCTCTCCTCCCCTCCCATTCAGAAGAAAGGAAGTGGGGTGAGGACCACTGGAACTCACTGCTAACTATTCTACGAGCAAAACTAGAAGAGATACAAGTCACTTCCTGCCAAACCCCACTGGAGAGAATTTGGTGCTGTGTAGCCAGCTAAAATTCTGTTACTATAGAAGAACTGGAGAATGAATTCTGGGAGATAGCCAGCAGTCAGCCACACCTGAATATTTTCAATGATTTTGTTAGGAAACTGTACAAAGAACATTTCTAAATACTCATTTAGTGATTTTAATGTCCATAACTTAGAATCCCTATGTAAAGGTGGCCTTGCAGCGAGGCTATCAGTTTCCTTATTAACTCATCTGTGATCAATCTCACTTTTAATGACATATTGTATGGTGACTGGAGACGGGATTTGATTTGTTGCACCTAAATCTGCCCGTTTAAGGAATCCCATAACTATATGAAAACTTTATGTAAAACATAGAAATCATTCTTAAAAAATAATAGCTGTGTTCCACATTGAATTCATGAAGAAAATGCTGCTTCATATCTTTGGAGAATGTTTGCTTTCATGTTAAAACAGAGCGAAGTCCACCTTTGAGGCTTGTGGTGGAGAGGAGATACATACCCAGACCTGTCCATGAGTGTGGCCTCAGTTGTTCTTTAGATGATTTCAGCCCCTGAACTTCTGTAAAGTTCCTGCCTTTGCACCGATCACACTAGCTTTTTCAATACCCACACTTCCCTTTTGTATCTACTCATTCTTCTTTAGATTGATTTTTCTTTTTCTTTCTGTCTTTCTTTTTCTTTGTTTTTCTTTTTCTTTTTCTTTCTTTCTTTTTTTTTTTTTTTTTTTTGACAGACTCTCACTCTGTCACCCAGGCTGGAATACAGTGGCAAGTTCTTAGCTCACTGCAGCCTCGACCTCCCACAGCGATCCTCCCCAGAGTAGCTGCGATCACAGGCACATGCCACCCCACCTGACTAATTTTTGTATTTTTTGTAGAGACTGGGTTTCACCATGTTGCCCAGCTGGTCTCGAACTCCTGGACTCACGTAATCCTCCCACCTCAGCCTCCCAAAGTGCTGGAATTACAGCTGTGAGCCACCATGCCTGGCCTAGAAAGATCTTTCTATCACTAGTTGAAATGGTCTGGGGAAAAATATGTATTTTAGAGTTAAGTCTGCTGCATCAGATCTTAGCTCTTCTGCTTTTACCGTGGACACCTCATTAAACCACTCCTATCATTATTTTCCTCTCCCATAAGTGGAACTGGTATCAACCACATAGTGGTGGTATGAGTATTCAAATAGACAGTAACAGCTACTGGCCTTGTGATACGTGTTTTATAGACATTTTATATATACTCTATTCATATATCTTTCCTCTATTAATCCTCTTCATAACTCTCTAAGGTTGCTTTTATTATCTCCACTTTACACTAAAGGAAGGCAGCGCAGAGAGGTTAAGCAACCTGCCAAGGTCCTACAGTCAGTGCAGAGGATAGATTCAAACCACATCCAACTGACTTCCCAGCCTGTCCTAGACGACATAATGAATTACAGCAGTACTTGCATAGTCCCTGCCACAGGATAGGTGCTGAGAAGCACTAACTATTTGCATTATCATAGGTATTTTTAAAAATCAGAACAGCAAGCAAAAAGAAAGAGAAAAAATGTTAAATTCAGTATCCTTAGGCCCAAAACCTAATTGCCCTATGTTGGGTGCCTAAGCACTCATTTTTCTGGTTCTCTTAACATATTCACCAAGTGTTTTTAGAATAGTTTAGTTTCTTTTTATGATGCTGTAAAAGGTTTATGTAAAGACCCTGTAGAACCCTTCAAGGATAGGAACCACTGCATAGAATGCAGGCGTTTTCAGTTTTGAAGCATATTCATAGGAGGCTTTAAATCAACCAACTTACAGCAAAACAAATGTTCATGGGGTTAATGTCTGGATTTTCAAATGGGTACCTGAAACAGAGCCAGTACATGTACTGATACTCAGAATGTCCTTACGTGACCACCCAGGAAGCAAATGCAGATTCTGCTCTGAAAGTTTTTATGTAGCTATATGTACACACACAGACACTCCTCCCACCCACACTCACACCACACTCCTATTTCTATTCTCTGCTTGAAAAGAATAAGGAGCAGCACATTCCTAGGTTAATTTTTTAGTACTGAGACAAGAGGAAAATAATTTTGTAAAGCTCAACTTGAAATCGAAATTTTAAGTTCTAAAGTATGGGGATTTTTTTTAACTCACCCTGGGAAATCTTCTTTTTTGTTTCCAGTTCTTTTAGATCAGCCTGAGATATGGGGTTCAGGCCAACCAATTAATCCAAGCATGGAGTCGCCAAAGTTAACAAGGCCTTTTCCCACTGGAAGTAAGTTATGTGTCTGCTCTGTCTGGAAAAATAAGTGACTCATGTTAGTGTCTGTCTGCATAGTGAAATTAGGCAACTCTTAGAAAGTCTACGTAAGCAACATTAGAACTGAATAATATTAAGAAGAGATGTTATTCTAACAGGCTTTCAAGTTAAAGAACTCAGGGCAGGTTATGAAGACAGGAAGAAAATAATAAAGCAAATTATTAACCTTGAATCATAGCCTTCTCTGAAATCCCACATGTTTATTCATTCATTTATTCATTGTACATATGTAAGAATAAGAAGCAAGTGAGCTAAAGAAACTACTGCATTCCAGGCATTAGGCTATCATATAACACAGAGGTCAACAAGTCTAATACGGTCTCTGCTCATCCTATAGAGCAACTGAGGCTGCACAGGACAGAAAGGACACATTGATAGGAAAGAGTGACAATTGGGGAACAAGAGAACTGAGGCCATATGGCAGAGAGAAGCTGAGATAGTAGAGCAGAGTAAATGTATGTGAAAGTTGCCATCAGTCTGGCTTCTTCCAGCATGACCCAGGCAGCTGGGAAAGGAGGTCCTGAAGATCTAGATAGCCCTTCACCGGCGGTGGGTTGGGCTATTTGGACTGAATGGATTGTTCATCAGGTAAAGCCACCCTTCTTACAGATTTATTGAATTCCCTTTTCAGTAGACTGCCTCTGAAGCATGCCTGTGGAAGGCACTCTTTTCAAAAAAAGGTGTTTGGGGAGGAGAGAGATGCAGAGGATGTTTTTACTCCTTTGGGCTCACATACAGACCAACCAATACTTTTTCCTGTTCAGCATCTCCAGAGCTTACGCCTTGGTGCCTAAACGTGATCATGAGAATTAACCGCGGGGATTCATAATCAAAGGCCAAGAGGTTGTTTGTTGGAAATATTATTGCTATAAAGCCGTGTGATCTAGCCTTTCCAAAGATATTTCCCTCATTAAACAGGATAGGAGAAACATCATTATCAACAATTTTTTAAAAACTTCTGAACTTTGAAAAATGTATTTTTAAAATATTTGAACCACAGTGGCATGATTTTGAATGTTTTCCCCTGCAAAACAAAACTAGTGAAAAAGCTGTAACTTCCTTGAAAAGCTTTCTTTACAGACCTGAGCTATGCAAGTGATCCCTAGAAAACCCTTTCCTAAATGCCAAGAAAGTAAATGAATTGTTTATGGAGGTGATGTATTGGTTTTAACTAGTGGTATTTCAGAGCTGTGAGTCTTACGTGCTGTGGTTACACTTAGCACAGCACAGGCTGTTGTTTAATTGATGTGCATTATATCATTCTGCTCATGTTGTAGTTGCAGCATAAGTTTTCTATTTTAGCTTATTAGGCTTTTATAGTATTTTATTTGTTTTTATGGTATTTTGTTGATTATGACCTTGATTTTTGGCAGAGATCCTTAATCAGGAGCAGAGCCCCTGATTGACTCTTAACTTCTGTGGGAAAATATGGTCCACTAGAGGTGTAGCTTTCAGAAGCTCATAATTAAGATTAAGAACCACATATTCCTAGGCTTTAGGATGAGGGTAGTTAGTCATACTTATTGTGTGGAAGAACAGGATGCTACCTAAAAATAATAAATAAAGTACGGGAAGGGGAGGCGGAGGGAGGAATGACAGAAAAAGCTTCTTCCTAATTTAGGCAAGTGGAAGGTACCAGCAAGCGCTCTCCAGCCATGTGCCCACCTGCCTCCCTCTGCGTTTAGGTTATGAGAGATTGGACGGCATTCAGATTCACAGCTAAACTTTGGGATGGCCTATGAAATTAGTGTGAACTCTTTGAATCTACCAGATAGGACCAGTGACAAGAAAACATACACTTAAAGAAAGAGGAAGAAGAAATGAACCAGTTGAAACAGTAATTCCAAACTTTGCCCACAAAGTGACAAGTCCAGCTCAGAAGGGTGAATCTCTTCGTAGGGACCATGACACTTGATTTGGCTGTAATTTTTGTCAAAGGAATCTGTTCATTCCTCCTTGACCCAAGCAGTTAGTTTGCTTCTAACTTTAAAAAATGTACCAAAATTTAAGAAATATAATTTTGAGAAATCTTTCCCAACTCAATCTGGACACTAAGATCCTGACTGGATTAAAAACCCCTCACAGGAGCCCCCACCCAACCTGTTATTTCCGTTATCAAACCCTCAACTGTAACTGTCAGCGGACATGATTTCATTCAGTCAGTCATAAATCCCTTGAGGCCAAAGGCTATTTTTATTCAACACTATGACCCTAGTTCCTAGTACAGGAGGTAGGACGTAGTTGCCGCTTGAGGTTTGTGTGTTGAATCATATTTAAATGAATAAAATGGTGATATTATTATTACTCTCCAACATTCTCTTGACATTCTCTTGTACTCATAAAATGGAACAATCTGAATGGGTTCTGTCTCAGTTCTTTGGCTTTGAACTTCAAAGAAGTAGACCATTAATTGCTATTCCATTTCCAATAGCAGGAATATAACTGAAAGCCCAAACCCTGCTTATTTAAAGTGTATTGTATGACTTAGGAAGATCATGACCAATGATACTTAATTTCTCATCTTTTTGCAGCACCTCCACCACTGCCTCCAAAAAATGTACCAGCTACCCCACCCCGAACAGGATCCCCCTTAACAATTGGACCAGGTACGCTTTTGTTTTTTCAGTTCTGGGATGATGTGTCAAACAGAGCAGTGGCCCCAGATGAACATGCCCTTGATGTGTTGAAAACTGTAGGCTACACAAAAACATCACAATGTTGGCATTCAGTTTTGCTTTCATTAGAATTTCTTATGCAGACTTATTTTAAAGCACACTTCCAGGTTTCACACACACAAAAAAGTAATAATTTCTCAGTTAATTTTTCCTTGGTATAATTTTGTTGAATGAGGGACATTTTGTAACATGAAAGGAAAAAAATCTCAATATGAAAATTCATTGTTTAATTAACCCCTCACTTCATTGGATCTCATTTTAATGATTTACAAATTCAGTCTCAAAGCACAATTGATATTTTTTCAAGAGACTTTTGCTAAGTCTAAAACTATCTAGTCATGAAGACATAAAATGGTTCCCAGGGTGTGCAGCATACTGGTGGTGGGGAAATTCTTTTTCATTCAAGTATTTATTATCCCATGGCAAAGAGATATGTAAAGATTATGAAATATGGCAAGGAATTGCTACATGCCTGTAGACAGATAATGCTTAAGGCACACCTTTACCATCTATTAAAATCAATACTATGTATTCATACAATTTATAGTCTGCCAAGTCTTACTGGACTAGCAAATCAAAAGTAGTAATAGCTGTTATGTGCCTGGGCCCTTAGAATGTGGTTCTTTATCACCTTCGGAATTCTGTTGCAGCTTCATCCTTTGCTATTTATGCAGCCTGGTGAGTTTGATAGCTGCAGAGTGGGGCATTCATCAACAAAAGCAAAAGCACGATGTAGTTATTTATGAAATTTATATTGACTCAAACCCAATAGAGAGTCATCCAGAGCTTCATAAGTAAAGATGTTTGCAGGTTCAAGACATTTTGGCCCCTTTTATTTCCACAAATTGTGTTAGATATAAATATACCTACTAGCACAAGATTATAAATATTGCGGACCATGCAAAATGCTTCCCCATTTATCTGTAGCCTTGGAACCTTGAAAGTTAATTCCTTTCAAACTAGAAATATAGAAATACTAAGATGGCTCATATAACCCAAGAGTTATATAAAGGTAAAGTGACTTCTGTTCATGCCTTCCAGTTATTTAGGTAGCAATTTGTAATGTGAATAATCTCAGTTTTTAAAAAGTGCAGTTCTTCATACAGAGCTGTAGAAGATCATTCTTAATTTTTTCTCTTATTATTGCTATGAATTAAAAAGAATAGCTTATGCTAATATTTTAGCAAAACAGACATTTTGGTATCATGACAACCTATAGATAAATATCACGGTTATGCTTGTGAGGTTGACAGGTTAGACTTAATGAGAAAAGAAATTATTTAAAAAATTTTAAATTATTTTCTTCCCTATTAAGCAGGTATATATGTAACAGTTCTAATAAGTAGCAAATACCTCCTTAATAATCTATGTGTGTGTTGTGTGTGGGGTGTATATATCTGTATTTGTAAGTATCTTTGTGGTGATACCTTCTTAATCTTTGTACTGTGTTTCTGGTGTTTTTTAAGGTTGAGGATATACAGCTAAATACGATGTGATCACTTTTTAAAATTAACAAATATTATAATCAGTTTCACCAAAGTCTTGATTTAATATACAAGAGTAGACAATCTTTATAAAATATGAGGCCAACTTTGACTTCTCAATTCTTTTTATATTGTGTGATGTGTATTTTATTAGGCCAGATTTTCAGAAGGGACCTTGCTTTTGGAATTTGCAGTCCCAGAGCCTGTACTTTTCTGTGAATTTAACACTGCCTTCTCAAAATGATCACACTTGGTGCACCTGTGAGCAGCCTTCGAGAGCAGTATCATGCACAGCACTTTACATGATGGTCAAAGTAGCTAGCTGTGCTCAGCTTGCAAAAAAGAGTAAACAATAGCATAAAAATATGATGCTCACTTTGTGGAGGGGGGATCTCTCCCCTCACCTTAGGCTCCTAATCCAATAAAGATATTTTTACATCATGAAGTATGCCCACTGAGGCACCTCAGACACCAATGTATTTTCCAGTCTTTGCCTCCCTCCCTCACTCCCCACACAAATAATAAGTCAATTAAAGTTTAAAATCAACTACTTTAACCACAGGAAATGACCAGTCAGCCACAGAGGTCAAAATTGAAAAACTACCATCCATCAATGACTTGGACAGCATTTTTGGGCCAGTATTGTCCCCCAAGTCTGTTGCTGTTAATGCTGAAGAAAAGTGGGTCCATTTTTCTGATACATCCCCGGAACATGTTACTCCGGAGTTGACTCCAAGGGAAAAAGTGGTGTCCCCACCAGCTACACCAGACAACCCAGCTGACTCCCCAGCTCCAGGCCCTCTCGGCCCCCCAGGTCCCACAGGCCCCCCAGGGCCTCCTGGGCCTCCTCGCAATGTACCATCGCCGCTCAATTTAGAAGAAGTCCAGAAGAAAATCGCTGAGCAGACCTTCATTAAAGATGATTACTTAGAAACAATCTCATCTCCTAAAGATTTTGGGTTGGGACAAAGAGCAACTCCACCTCCCCCACCACCACCCACCTACAGGACTGTGGTTTCGTCCCCCGGACCTGGCTCGGGCCCTGGTCCGGGGACCACCAGTGGTATGTCTTATGCTTGAGTGTGCTTCTTGTGACGGGGAATGGCCATGGCTGCTGCAGTGTGAGCAACACCCTCCTCCTGCCTGGCAGCTGGCTTCAGAGCTTTAGCCCTCACTCCTCTGGTCTGGGTGTCCTGTGGCCCCGCAGCATGTCCTAGTCCATCAGATGCTCACAGTCATGGTCCAAGTCTGTGGATGTGTTCTGCCTTGCACTCCCAGCCCTTAGGTGTGCCCTGCCATCCACGCTGCAGTTAAGAGGTCTTGATTTCTAAAACAAAGCTGTCATGCCATTGTTTGGAATTCAGGAAAGTTCTAGGAAGACAGATTTCACAGAGAGTGGGTTTCATGTTAAATGTCTGATTTCCTTGTCGGATGCCCCCACAAGGACACTAGGTTTTGTGGGCCAATGTGTTATGTGTGTATGTAGGCAAGCAGGAGGGGGTGGGTGGGCTTCTTCTTTTTTTTCTATTTTTTTCTTTTCTTTTTTGGTTGTGGGAGAACCACGTTAACCCCTCTAATTTCTTTAAAAAGATATAAGGTTTGAAAAGGAGATTTTAGGAAAAAGCAAAAGAAAAAAAATGGGATACATATATTGCATCTGTAATCCAATCAAGCTGTCACTGAAGACAAACTTGATCTCTGTTCTCACCAGTTGACACACTCATCAGGCTATAGGTCAACTCTAAGTGTGGTGACAGGTGATGGACTCTATGCCAATTCTGATACTGAATTTTCTTTTGCTTATTTGAAGCTTCATTTTGTGTGTTTTAATTATGAAAGTATAGTAACACCTACCATGCATACCAAAGCAATATCAATATTTTCAAATGCATCTATGATATTCCATATCAAATGATATTCCATATCAAATATCAAATGATATTCCATATCATTTATTCCACTGTTGCCCAAATTTGTCTGACAACATCCCCCAGTGCTTTCCTTCCTGTTCATGTGGGTTCAGTTTAGGGGCCTTCAGTGGGTGCCATGTATTTGTTTTTCCTTTTGCTGTGAAAGAGGCAATAAAGTGTAAGGTACTTAAATCTAGTAAGAGACAGAAATTCTAATATTCAGTCATCATCACTGCCTCTTTCAATGAGGTCTTGCAGTACTTGCTCTGTGCTTGCAAATGCTTCTGTGCTTAAAGTGAGAGCATCCATGATGATCAAGAAGAGTGCTAGGAGTTCACCCGTACTGCACACAAAACCAGTGCTTTATATCTTTAGATGTGTATGCTTCCAGGTCCTCTTCCCCTCAAAAGGAAAACTATTCAAAATCAGCAAGTATTTTTACCATAAGACCTTTGGGAGCCTTTATTTTGCAAATAGTAGAAACCACAGTTTCTTATCCTGGGCACCACACTGTTTGTTTGTTTGTTTTCTTTTCTTTCTTTTTTTTTTTTTTTTTTGACAAGATCTTGCTCTGATGCCCAGGCTGGAGTGCAGTACATCTCAGCTCACTGTAACCTCCACCTCCGGGTTCAAGCAATTCTCCTGCCTTAGCCTCCTGAGTAGCTGGGAATATAGGTGTGTGCCACCAGACCCAGCTACTTCTTTTCAGTAGAGACAGGGTTTTCAGTAGAGACAGAGTTTCACCATATTGGCTAGGCTGGTCTCGAACTCCTGGCCTCAAGTGACCCACCTGCCTCAGCCTCCCAAAGTGCTGGGATTATAGGCTTGAGCTACCGCGCCCAGCCCTAAATGCTTTTTGGCCCTAAATGCTTTTTGTACATTATTTCAAACAACACCACCCTGTGGTAGATACTGTTATCTTTCCCTTTTTACAGATGGGAAAACTGAGGCTCAGAGATATCAAGTAATTTGCCCAAGTTTACAAGCTGGAGGCAATGAACTGGATTCATACTCAGGTCTGTCTGAGCTGGAGCCTATGTTGTTAACCAGTGTGCTCTCCAGGCACTTTTGTAAGGTTTGGTCATAAATATTCCAAACTTATTTGACTACTGACACCCATC
The DNA here is from genome assembly GCF_028858775.2 of Pan troglodytes. NCBI lineage: Eukaryota > Metazoa > Chordata > Mammalia > Primates > Hominidae > Pan > Pan troglodytes. The sequence continues at coordinate 164,299,928 of NC_072398.2, read as the reverse complement.
TACACTGCACAGTGTCATCGACAAGATCACCAAAAGTCTTCTCTCAAAATGTACTCGTCTGTGCTCCTCTAATTCTAGAGGGTTACAGCATCCATCTCCATCCCTCTATTGTTCTTTCAGGTCTTTGAGGGGATGCAAAGCTCCTTACCTACCTGTAAAGATAATAAAGAACCACTATGAAAATCCTCCAAACCACAAACCCAAAGACATTACTCGTCCGTTATAAAAGAGGGGTGTGTACTTTTATTTTCTATGCAGCTCTCCTAAGCCAGACTCTCAGTCTCCTAAAAGGACATTTAAAGAATACCCACTTCCCTCCAAGGGTAGGCCACAATGCTGTCCTCAAAGGAAACATCTTTATCAGGAGTAGAGAGGACAGGTGGCTTTGGTAATTCATCTGTGTTTCATCTAACACCTTTCATAAAGTTCTCGAAGATATTTGTTCAATTGAATTTACCACTGATCTAATTAGGAAGAAAGGAATCTTTGTTTTCTTTCTGGAATTTTTGAGAGTTTTGTTGTGATTTTAATGTTTAGCTTCCATACCTTATTTGAAATTATTTTAAAATGTCACCAGTAAAGACTCTTGATTCTTCATAATTAAGCTGGAAAAAGCTTGACTTTACTGGTGTTTAAAGATTGGATTTCTATGTAGAAAATTGAACTGGGCCACTGAAGTTTGTGAATAAATAAAACTCTGCAGCATTATCTCTTTAAGTAAGTCCCAGTTTATTTGCTGCTTAATCTTTTATTGGTGGAACATATACAAGCTGGAAGAAATATAAATTTAAGATTGAAACAATAGGGTATGGCCTCATGTTTTAAAGATTAGCAATGCTTCTCACTACCTGCTTTTCATAACATTAGGCCTGATGAAACTAACTTTCTTGTATTTCTCAGAGCATATTTAATTGTATACCACTATGCACTCATTTTTAAAATTTTATTCACAGCAAGGTGACTGTCACTGACCAAGTATAGACAGTACTGATAACCTTGTGAATCAGAAGAGGTACCTGCTATTGAAAAGCAGTTGGAAGTTAAGAATTTGCTCCAATAACTCCAATTTCCTTATGGCAAAAGTTATAAATACCTGTTTTGGCCAGAACAGTACTTTACTGGAATGCTGGTTCTTGGCAAAGGCTCTCTTCTCCCATGTGGGTTGTGTGCCAGAGGCTGGGCAAAGAGTTTTGTTGGCTTGCACCACATTTGAGGGCCAGGGAAAGAAAGGAGTAAGTAAAGAAAGAATGTTCAGTGCAACATTTTCCAACTTGGGAAACTAAAGATGTTATATGCAAACACACAGTCAATAAACAAATTAGTCTGAGCTACCTGGGGTTGAATTAACTGAATATATTTCCTAACTACAAGTCTTTTAGAGCAGCAATGTCCAATACAGTAGTGCCTAGCTGCATGTGGTTATTTTAATTATAATTTTAGTTGCTTAACATTAATATAAAAAGTTCATTCTTTAGATACAGCAGCCACAATTCAAGTGCTCAGTGGCTATATGTGGCTAGCAACTATCTTATTAGACAGTTCTAGAATATTTTCACCATTGCAGACAGCTCTATTAGTAATGTTTCAGGGCTTTTAATGTGTTAGTCATCAAAAAGAGAAACATAGCATACAATCATTTACATACATATTTAGTGGTTTGTTCAAAGAAATGGTATCATTATGGTCTAAGAAACACAATTTGGGAAAGTTTGTTTAGTTTTTCACATATCTCAAAGTGCATATGTTTTAATTCACTTGATTCTCCCAACAACAGCATGAACTATTAGCCTCATTTTGTGGATTAGGAAACTGTAGCTTAAAAAGGTAACTTAGCTGTGGTCACAAAGCTAGTAAGTAGCAGAGCCAGGTTATGGTCCCAGATCTGTTGGATTCCATGGCCTGTGCCTTGACCACTTCTCCCAGCTGCTTCCACTGCTCCAGCTCAACACACACATAAAAAAAGAGATGAAAGTTGAAGCGGTAGACACGTGGTCTTCGGGGGTTGCCAAGCACATTGATTAGACCAGGTTGAGAACAACAAATGGATTGAGAGCATGTCAATCGTTGCCAACCTTTTTTAACTCACAAAACTCAGTGTATTTTGGGTTTTAAAGTTAAATCTTACACAGTGTTGCTGTCCAAATCATTTTCCAGCATTGTTCTGGAAATAAACACTTTTCTAAGGGGGAAATGAAAATGCAATTGAAAATTGAAGAGTGAGGATAGAGATGTGCAAATGATAGCCATCTACACTCTTAAAATGTGTAACAATTGAATAATTTCATGAAAGTATGTGAAGCCTTAGTTCAGTTGTGAAATACCCCTCAGGCCCTGAACATCCCCTGCTAAGCCTCAGGGTTTGGTCAAGCAGGGTTTTAACTGAAATATCCTTTTGCTTCTTAGACATTCTCTTAATGTCGTTCTAGCTGCACAAGAAATCAATTACTTCAAATCAGTACAGAAAAAGTGATTTCAATGGGGCATCCGTAAAGGAAAACAATTAACTTTTCAATGAACAACAAACTTTTTTTTGTCTTTCTAGTTGTATTTGTATCAAAAAACACAATCTCAATCATCATCACGGGTATCTACTACTTTCTATTTGTGTAGCATTTTATATAGTCAACATTTTCACAAGCATTTTCAATTTTATTAGTTACAAATACCTTGTAAGGTAGAAACAAGGCCTCACTGTTTAAAACAAGGAAGCTGAGGTTTCAGGCCAGTAGGGCCAGAACTCAAATCATCTGGTTCTTCATCCAGTGTTTTTCAATATTCCACACTGCCTTGGTGAAGGCTCCTTAGTACTTTCCCAGGCATCACTAAAAGGAGTTTAAATTTTTTTTTCTGGAGCATGTAGGAAAAGGATAAACAGTTGGATTTTTTTATTTTTAGATCAATTCAAAAGACTACTTCTTGGAAACAGACCTACAGATAGACATTTTGGACCTTTCCTATGCATGGTTTTCACGAAGCTAAATAGAACACCTCCTCCTCCATCAACACCAAAAAAAAAAAAAAATGTCCTGAGACTTCACTGTTTAAAGATTTATTGATCTCTATGCTGTTACTTCTGTCTTCTGAAAACATCCTGGGTGAAAATCTAACACAATAATCAAAAGAAAACTTTGTAGTGGGGCCTGTCAAAACATACCTTTTTTTTTTAAGAGAAGATTAGCCAAAGACTAAAAATATCTATATTGAGAGAGAGATGTGCAAGCCAAGCAAAAATAAGAACAGACTTTATGCAAAATGTGGGACTATACACCACAGTCCACAGTCCATCTCAAGCTATAAGAGATTGCATTTAAGAGCGTGAGCTTTGGAGGTACACACACAGTTTGAGCTATATGACCTGAGACAAGTTACTGAATATCTCTCAGCTTCAGATTCCACATAGATACCTAACAATACCTATCTCCAAAGCTTATCAGGGGAATAAGATCATACATGTAAAGTGCTTAGCGTAGACCTTGGCCCAGTGGAGAATAAAAAGTAAGAATACAGATGGTAGTGGTAGAGGAAGGTGGAGACAGAGAGGGAGCAGGGGTAATAATTAGTAGGTTTCACACGAATGTGATTACACATAGAATAAACAGCACAGAGAAACACACTCAGGATTTCAGATTATTTAAACAAGAGGAGCAAGTTTTAATCCCCCAGGGACTCTCCTAAAACACAGCAGATTTCTGAAATGATAGGTTTTGCTGCTCAACTTCAAAGCTTTTGAGAGTCTGAGAATTTGGAGACTGAGATGCTGATATAAAAACTCTCCAGAGATCCCAGTTTTGTGATGTGTTGTTTGGGAGGTGGTAAGGGGGTGGCAGGTGTGGGGGATGAAGTGTGGATATTCTCCCAGGGCAGGATTTCTTAGAATTTTCTTGGGATGATTTGAGACCTGTGCTTCTAACGGAAGTGACAAAAACCTCAGGAGCAGTCATAACTTTTCTGAACAAGAACGGTTTAAACGTTGATTTGACTTTTTAAAGGTTTTTGGTCAAGTTTCCCTGTATATCTCAGACATATGACTGAAGTTAGGCAGATGCCTGAATCCAGAGACCCCACTGGTGTGCTGACTGATGTGCATGCCAGCCTCTGTGTGTCTTCTGTGTTTCATACGTTTGTCATTGACAGCCAGAAAAGTAAATCCAAGAAGCTCTTTCAAAAATCGTCATGGGCAAACTCTGCATTGACAGATGCCCAAGCAGCCTCCTTCACAAAATAAAATCCTCTAAATTCAGTGCATTTCTGTTGTCAAGATTCTAAATACAAAGTATTCATGCAACATCTAATCTATTTTCTTATATTTTGTCTTTTGCTTACCATCCAGTGTTTGGGTACATTGATAAAGTTGGTGCTCATAGCTTGACCACAGTCAAAAGCATAATTCTCTTAACCACATTTAAAGAAGAAAAACCTAAAATGGAAAAATCATTCATCTTCCTTCAAGTTCTAACCTCCATTTTCATCTTGGACATAAATTCTACATACATGCAAAATGCAAGGAATTTATTATGTGTTTAATGTGTATGTGATGATAATGAAAGGTACCTACCATGCAGCAGAGAGTCTTAAGACCTTACCTCTGTCATAAAGCAATAAAAGGATTTACCTTTCACTGGGTGTCACATGACAACAAAAGGCAATGAGCTTCTACCATCAACCATAGCTGAAATCATTGATTTTTTTTCTTTATTAAGAAAAAAAAAGAGAAAAAAGAAAGTGCTACAGTGTTTAGTGTAGTAACTGCCAAGGCAAAAAAAAAAAAATGTCCGGGACTGGCATTATACTGTGATAACAGCGCTTTGGCCCCCTGTGTTTCCAGCCATTTTTAATGCTAGTTTGTTTTTCAGGTGCATCATCCCCTGCTCGACCAGCCACTCCTTTGGTTCCTTGCAGAAGTACCACTCCACCTCCACCTCCTCCCCGGCCCCCATCCCGGCCAAAGCTTCCTCCAGGAAAACCTGGAGTTGGAGATGTGGTATGTTCCCTTCTGCCCTGGCTTGCTCAGAAACAGTGAGAATGACAAACAGAAGCTCCAAATGCCTTCAGGTCTAAGCGTTTAGAGAACTCGTACAAACAACCCTGACAGGTGGCATCTGAAAGACAGTCACTGCGGTATGAGTGCACATTTCAACCCTCCTCAAATTTCTACCATCTTTCAAGCCAAGGTCTAAAATGACAGGAATGGTACGCTTGGACCCTTACCTCTGCTACAGTGGGTTAGACGCAAATGACGATAGTAACATTCATAGAAAGAGAGGTGTTTCACAGTATTTGTCTGATATTAGAAAACTCCAAGAGAGGGAAAATCCTGGCTTCTGATCCCAGAATACAGATGACATATTGATTGTAGGCACACGATGTGAATATACAGTGAAGGAGTGGTGGCTTGAGGAATTTGTTGCAGAAGTTTCTTGCCTTGTATTTTAAGGCTGAGGAGTGGAAAACATTCTGTGTGAACAATTAAGAGAGACTTGTGGCAGAGGTAGATTTCTTTGGCATTTGCACACAGGAGTCAGAAACAAATGATGTCCATAGCATTTGGCTGGGCTAACACAGTATTTTTGAATTTCGTTAGCTTTAGACGAGTATGAGCTCTCACTCTGTGTTACCTGCTGAGTCCCTGAGGGCATGTGAGTTCAGTCCTGAAACAGACCCACTGACCGTGTCACAGATCCCAGCTTCGCTAAGCTCAGCTTTAGCATGTTACGGTTTATCGTTTCTCCAGCTCCATTCCACAAACTCTCATATAGATAGAATTAATTTCAGTGTAAAAATGGTGACATCTATTCTTCAAATACCTAAGTTGTCATATCTGGGGCTGGGAGACATTAAAAATATGGAGCAAAAATACTGCAACCTGTGTATCTAACTTTTCATCTCTTTTCTTCTCCTTACAGTCCAGACCTTTTAGCCCTCCCATTCATTCTTCCAGCCCTCCTCCAATAGCACCCTTAGCGCGGGCTGAAAGCACTTCTTCAATATCGTCAACCAATTCCTTGAGCGCAGCCACCACTCCCACAGTTGGTAAAAATTCTCTCCTCTCTTTTAATCCGTTTGTGGTTTTGAATGGCTATTTTTTATGATCTGAAATCCCCAAGGCCCTGTGTTTCTGGTTGAAATTGTTTTGCTGTGTGTTTTGCTACTATTACCTGACTCTTCTTTTAAAACCACCTTCTCAGCAAAGGAGGCAAAGTGCTTTACCTAAGCAAATGAACAAATAAAAGAACATTAACACCTGTGTTTTGCAGGAATTTTCTTATGCTGTTCCATACAGAGCTATTCAAAAAATAAGGAAGAAATCGCCAAGGAAGGTCTTGTAATTTAGATATTATTTCTTAAAATAAAAATAGTCTCCTTTGAGGGGAAATGTTTGTTTAAATTCCAACCATGAACCACATCAGAAATCACAAAATTTAGAACTTGTATTTTCTTGAAGCTTTCATTTCTTCATCATTTTTGGTTGTCCTTATGTTGACAGATGATATAAACATCGGCATTGTGAGACTTGAGCAAACTTTTCAACATTTTTTTTTCTAGTGCTTTTCAGTGATGTGTGGTCAGTTTTTCCAGAGAAATAAGCCGTTGGTGGCATTTTCAGGAAATGCCTTTATGCCTGTTTCCTTATGCTGTGATGAAAGTAAAGAGTTGAGAATGGCTGTTCAGCTGGATGGTTTTCCAAGGTTTCAATGCTTCATTTTTCCTGGAGCATCATCCCCCTTTCCAAAGCTGGTCTCTCTCTTTTTCCACCTCCCAGCAGGAGACAGGTTCCTATTGCCTCTCTCATTTTTGCATGGTGTCTCCCACCTAGGGCTTTCCCATTCCATTTTTCCCATGGGATCCCCGTTCCCCATTGTCTTCCTTTATTGTCAGAACTCTCCTCCGGCTCTTCCATAGTGTAAACCACCTGGCCCATCCCACATTGCTTGGGAGAATCGTTAACTAAAGCTAAATAAGTTCCTTCTGCTACTCTCGGAAGAGCAGTCTGCCCAGTTGCCTATGTGAGAAGTAGCTTGATCAAAGCCTGAAGCTCTTCTGGAGAAAGAACTGCCTATTTTCCCAGATAAATAAGTTAAGGTGTGCCTTTTAAGGCCCCCAAAGGGAATTTCAACTATATCACGTGCCTTTGTATCTTTAATCAAATCCTCCCAAAAGAACCTTTCAAGTTTGGTGAAAATAGAGCCAGTTACCTAGTTTCTTGTGAGTTACCAACAGACAGATATTTAACATTATTTATGTAGCCAAGTTTGCTCCTGTCTGCAACATCAACTGGGGCAATTTGGGGCTTCCTATCTTTCAATGCCTAGTAACTCATTTCCCTCTGTTTTGTTTGTTTCTGTAATTTTTTTTAATTCTATCTCCTTAATATTCCTTGATTGCTATAAGCCATTCCCCACACTGCCACTCTTTTTCTAGATTAGTTGTTTCACCTCCTTCATGTGATTTGACTTGTCTGTCAGAGAGGAAAGTAAGAGTAAACTGTCACTCAGAAAGCTGACCCCAAGTGACCTCAGATAAACCTGTAACATGTTCTTTCAATGCACTGTGATTCATAGAGAAAATAGCACACACAAAGAATTTGAACTGGCCAAGTGCAGTGGCTCATGCCTGTAATCCCAGCACTTTGGGAGGCTGAGGCGGGCAGATCACAAGGTCAGGAGTTCAAGACCAGCCTGGCCAACATAGTGAAACCCCATCTCTACTAAAAATACAAAAATTAGCCGGGTGTGGTGGCGGGCGCCTGTAGTCCCAGCCACTTGGGAGGCTGAGGCAGGAGAATCCCTTGAACTCGGGAGGCGGAGGTTGCAGTGAGCCAAGATCGTACCACTGCATACTCCAGCCTAGGTGACAGAGTGAGACTCCATCTCAAAAAAAAAAAAAAAAAAGAGAGAGAGAATTTGAACTTTGTGTATGTTTGTACAATGTGTTTTTATACTCTCTGCTGCAGAAATCTCAAATCCTGGCCAGAAACTTTGATTCTTAACACATCTAGAATGGGTTCCTTCAAGATGAACCAGAGTGGGATTAAAAAAAAAATAGCCACATAAGAGGATAGTCACATTGCTTCATTACTAAGGAGCATACTGATTTAATCTGTTTGATTTTGTTATGTTTATTTGGTGTCCATCTTCCTGCTGAATTCCTCACCCTCCTGCCTTGTCTTTTCACCTGCTGTGGGTCAGCTGACAGCCACTTTTCTCCGAAGTAAATATATTGTCAAGACTGACTGTCCCCAGACTTCCTGTGCACTGCTCTTCCTCTCCGGAGAGGATGGGCTGTTCAACACCAAAGGGCCTAATCATAACTGACTTGGAATGTCAACTTAATGTAGTCAAATGGTGTGAGGGAGGTAGAGAATTTCAGCAGCAAATTCTCTGAGGTTGGTAGCTCAACATTTCCCTCCCACTGCAATACTTTTTTTTGACATTTCCTATGGTACTTGAACCAAAATTGGGGCAAATCTAAAGTAATTCAAGAACTAAAGTTTTAAGAGCAAGTCTAAACCTTCTACACAGCAATTCATATAAGAAGATGCCCCTAAATGACTTTGGATATGAAATCTCTCATGACAGCTGTGATTACACAAAAGCAAATCTGATGCCACAGGTGAAAACAGGACTTTTTGTGTATTGTCACACTCGAATGAAGAAGAGCTCCTATACAACTGCCTTTTATTGAATTGAAGACACCCTCGATTGAAAAATGTACCATTATTTTTTATACAACTAAGAAAGGGGAGAAAAACTACTGGTTGAGCTAAGATAAAATGCTTTTTTATTACATTAATTATTTCAGACAGGTTATAATATGAAAAAGTGCACAGTTTAGAATCAATGAGCCAGGTTTGGTGGTGTGCAGTGGTAATCTGGTGGTAATGCCAGCTGAGATGGGAGGATTACTTGACCCCAGGAATTCAGGACAAGCCTGGGCAACATAGCAAGATTCTCATCTCAGTTTTTAAAAATAATAAATAAATAAATAAATAAATGAAAAACAGTAATTTCTTTTGCACTAGTAAAAGCTCACAGGACCTCTACTATATGATTTGGGGGAAAATCCTATCAATATTATGAGGATAGAGAAATTGCTTAAAGTTATTCTAAGAAACAAGCACCTTGACATTTCAAGATACAGAGATAACAATAGAGATAATGAGGAATATTATCATTAAATTGTAAATATGGAGTCAAGCTAATAGAATATTTTCTGAGGAACATTATTATTTGTGGAATATTTTTTCTACCCTCATCCATTTCCTTCTCTGCATTTTTCTTTCTTACTGGTCTTTGTACAGATTTTATTCAATTTTCTGTTAAAGTTGTAATAGTATGCATAAGACCTGTGGCATTGAGTACTTTTTTAAAATCACATAGAGTCAAAAATCCCAATTACTTGCATTTGTTAGTTGCTGAGAAGAGAGACCTTGTAAAGAGCTGAATTGGTTAAAGTCCAGAGCACCAATTCATGATGTTGTGACCAATTTACAAAGACATTCAGACACAGCTGGATACCATAGACAAAGATGAAATTATGATAATGCTGTTCAAAATTAACAGTCCATAACTATCAAAGGCAGGTGCAAGGCAAATTGAATTTGGATATTGATGAGGCTGAAATGGGATAGTTCATACAGGGACCTTGGATTTATACTGTTGCTTTTTTATGGCCATGTTAAAAGCATCTACTTTCCCCATGGGAGGAAGGTGCATGCTGAGTGATCCTGTTGAGCTGTCACTGCTCTGTCAGGAGATTCTTGTTGATGGACATATGTCTGACCACTTGAGAATTGTGTTGGAGTGAAACACACTTGCATAAGTCAATTATTAATGACAGTTCCTTTAGCAACTCCCAGAGAAGGTGGGGCATGACTTCTTCCCTGGAGCTGACTTCAGACAAATTCACAAATGCTAAACCCTGGCTTTTTTTTAACATTTTAATTTCCTCTCATAGAATCATCACAAAATAAGAAAACACTTTTTTATATCGTAATCATAATTCCAGTGTTTTCAGTTTTGTTTCCTTTTTCCACTAAAATCATTCCTGTGTTTCAATCAGTAAAGTGGGCTTCTTGATTTCATTTGGGATTTGTATTTGTGTTTTTGTTTTCCATTCGTTTATGTTTCTTTGGTTCGTAGTGTCAGAAGATGATGTTTTTTATGACAAACTGCCCTCGTTTGAAAGGCGCTGTGAAACGCCTGCAGGTATGGTGCTAGCAAAGTGATCTCTAGAGACCTAGATTCCAAAAATCCAAGCCATTATCCATCTGAATGCTATAAACTTCATGGACATGCCCTCACCTCATGAGCGTCCAGTGCCTCTCAGATGCACCCTGTATATTTACTGTTCATCGTGGAACTCGTGCCACTGAAAATTTTTAAGTGACTATATTCAAAAACAGCAGGTTGCATGACAGTTTCTCAGTGAAGAGGTTCAAAAAAGGTGAGATGCTATTGCTTTGTGAATTTACAAAGGAAAGAATAATTTAACTGCTCAGAATTACATGTCCGGTCACTGCTTTTTAATTTAAAAAATAATAGAGCATCACTAGTAATCTTGTTTTCTCTTTGATACATAGGTAAAGGGTGTTTTGTGTCTGGATGCCTAAGGTGATTCCAGGGGAGGGGATGGAAGATATGTGACATCTTCCCTGAAATTTATATTGATATGCAATGCTTTGTCATTTAAAACCTAAGCTAATGTTTTCTACAATCCATAACTCTGAGTTTATCTTTTTGGAAACATAGAAGGGGATGACATTGAAGATGAAATGGATACAGCAATTGCTGAATGACAGTTTGCCCAAATTAGTGCAGTTAAAATATGCTGACGCCCCTGCATGGCCAGGAAGACTTCTGCTCCATGCACACAAGCACCAAGTATCAAGCTACCACCAACATGTTCCCATTCCTTTAGGCCTCCATAGCTTTGCTTTTGCTTTCTGTTTCCTGAACTAAAAAAAAAAAAAAAGTGTAGATTGCCAGCCTTCCCTTTTTCCTGCACGCTAATGGCATGTAGTGCCTCCACCCTTCCCTATAGTGAGATTAATGACCTGCTCTGTAACTCACATTGTGTCCTTCTCTCTCCCTTTCCTTAACCCTTCCCATCCCGCTTCAACTCCTGGCCATACAGAGAATGAACAGCCTTCCCTCGTTTGGTTTGACAGAGGAAAGTTTTATTTGACTTTTGAAGGTAAGTAGTGCATAGCATACCAGATTCTAATTTATACTCCTCCTCATCCTTATTTCCCCATTTGCATTTCCAAATCCCAGTTCTCTTCAAAAGTTCTGGTCTCACTTTCTATATGAAAATGCTATGGCTACTTAGAAAATATTAAACACTAAAGGAAATATTACATGAATTTGGTTTGTATATGATCTTCAATTTTTTCACATTAAAAAAAGTTCAAGCTAATTTGCAGTTAATATTGGTTATTTAATTAACTATGGTCAATTGAAAATAAAACAAAACAAAACACACCTTTTTTGGCCAAGGAACTTAACTCTGTCAACCAGGGCTCTTTCCTAACTCTTTTGCAAATGCAGTGCAACAAATATAAGGACATTTTTGGTTGGTATTGGTATTTAACTTGTTTTGGATAATTAATATTTTAGATGCAACATGCATTATTGTAAAATCTAAATATGTAAATACATTCTTATGACAAGGAATGCTGTATAAGAGATCAGAAAAATCGGGAAAAGAAAAAAAGGAGTTTATTAGTAAATTTGATCTGCGTCTCCTGAAATTGCAATTGAGATGACTGCAGTAAAATGGACAACTATTGCTGGACTTGCCATTTTAGAAGATTAAGGAAAATATACATAAATATAATGTCAAATATCTAACCTCATTCTTTGATCATTTGTTATATTCTGCATAAAGGGTAAGCATTCTTCTGTTTTATATTTAAGTTTTAATCATCTTAACAGGCCAGTCATTTGATTAAATGGTCCATTTGAACTAATGATGGGGGAAGAAGTTAAGTAATTTAACTTAATTTATGGACCATCTTACACATAAAAATTTATCACATAAAATCCTGCTTTCTAGGATTTTAAATAGCTACATTTATCCCAGGATCAAAAGTTGGCCAAAACACATTCCACTCTAGATTTGAATCTAAATATTGAACTTGTTTTTGTGTTTCATGGCAACAAAATAGAATTTTCATAACTTGAGTGTGTTTTAATGCAACTTTAAAAATCAGAATGGCTGATATACATAAATAGTTTGTATAGTTGTGGCTTTTTTCTCTGAACAATAAATTTTGCTTGCAAGATAGTCATAGAGATGGAAGTTCTTAGCTAGAACTTATCCAGAAATAGTTTGGGTAGTATTAGGAAAGATGGTCTGATTTCAAATTTCTCAAACATCCTGATTTCTTGAACTAGCCTGGTCAGAAGGCAGGTGAATAAGCAGTCTTCAGGAGAGGATGTATCTTCTGCACATGAAGTCAAAGCCTTCATTGCCTTGGGTCATTAATTTTGTGATAACCAAGATGCAAAGTCCACAACTTGTGACCTCCTAAACTTTCTCTTTGAATTAGATGAAATTAGTAAGTACCCAGGTATTTTTTTTACTAATCAGCATGTTGCCAAAGAAGAAACTACAGTTGCATAGGTTGGTAATCCTGAAGTAAAGCAATACCTGCATACTTAAAGGCACTTTGGTTCCATCTGGTCACACCAGATGATGCAGTTTACCTTCTTTTAACTAGGAAATTAAACAAGGCACTTTGCCAACCCTCAAATCATTGTCTGGGGCTCAACAACAAAAAAACAACTCTGAGAGTTTTTTGTTGTTTGTTTTGGCTAGTGTATGTGTCAGCTTATTTGTTTATGCTTTATTGTGGACCTGTTTTGAGAGACAGAGAGAGATCTTTTATGAAGAAACCAATCTAAAGACATCTTTGGTTGTCTGTTTTGAAAATACATATTATCAGTCAAATATAAATATTTAATAAATGTGTGGAATAACATATCACATTTTATGAAAATATATTTGTCAGTGGATGTCTGGGTATTTAAAGTTGGTAACATTGCCATTCTAATTAGTGAGACCCAAATTCCTTAAACATCTCAATTTGGGCCAAGAGAAGTCATGCAAGAAGAGTTTTAATAGAAATTAATTGGAATCTCTAGTATTGTATTATCTTAATCTTGGACTTTGTTCAAGTTTAAGTATAAAAGAGGCTTCTTGAAAGGATGTGTGAATAGCCATATCATGAATGTTGGTGTCACTGTTTCTCTCGCTAAAAAATGTTTATGCAGATACAAGTATATTCAAATGCACTTCAAGGGAAGCCTTAGAAGAAACTAAAAATGATGCCTTGCTATCTGAGCAAAAACGGCTATATTTTTTAAATGGAGATTTGTTTTCATCATGTATGTACATTAGACTCGGGTATTTTTAGCTAGTAAAACCTAGAAGAATTTTTTTAATTTTTCTGCTGTGATGATAAAATGACATAGAAATGGTGACATTTTAATTTACCTCGAGAATAGTGCCCCCACCTAAATTTTTATACTGCAAAAACATTTTCCTTCAACATGCTTTATTGAATAGGATTTCTAACATATTCTTGTAGGGCACTCTGGTTTTACCCGCATTTGTTATTATTAATATTAATTAACATTATCTTTAATTCTTCATTCAGGGAATGTAGAAGAAGAAAGATTCCCACTTCAAAATAGTCATCAGTTCCAAATAGCTTTTCAATTTTTATTTATTGACTTCTAAATAGTATTTTTACAGTGTTCAAAACACTATTCTGTCTTGTTCATCATTTTGTTCTTACAATGCTTTAGATATCATTGTCAGTCAATGTTTGAGCTACTGATCAACCAATCAACTAAGTGGCGTATGACTTTATTTGAGGATAACATGAGGTGCTTCACACTTCCAAATTTAAGTTAATAATAGAGATAGAAAAGTGTTAGTGGTTCTAATTCTCGAGTCCCAGTGCTTTTCTGAATGTTTTACTTTTAGAAACAGCTTCACTGAAATATTAATTTATAATAAAAATTCAATTTATTTTAAGTTGGGGAAAAAAAAACAGTAAAGATTGCAAATGGTGATGACTTTTTTTTTTTTTTTTTTTTTTTTTGAGACGGAGTCTCGCTCTGTCGCCCAGGCTGGAGTGCAATGGCTCGATCTCGGCTCACTGCAAGCTCCGCCTCCCGAGTTCACGCCATTTTCCTACCTCAGCCTCCCGAGTAGCTGGGACCACAGGCGCCCGCCACCACGCCTGGCTAATTTTTTGTATTTTTAGTAGGGATGGGGTTTCACCGTGTTAGCCAGGATGGTCTCGATCTCCTGATCTTGTGATCCACCCGCCTCGGCCTCCCAAAGTACTGGGATTACAGGCGTGAGCCACCGCGCCTGGCCCAAATGGTGATGACTTTTTAAATTCATCAAAGACTGTATCCTATTGAAGCTATCAAGTATTCTGAGGTGGGAGGGCAAGATATTTTCATGACAAATATTAAATAGAAGATATGACTGCTAGATATTTGAGCAATTCCCTAGAGTATTTGAACATCAAGATGTTTCCAGAAATGTACTGCACTTCTCCTTGGTTAGCTTTTTTAACTACAAAATCATCTCGTATGTGGTGGTGAAAAACAAACAAACAAAAAATCTGCTACCTTAAGTACTTAAGTGGCCTCGTGTAGGAATATAAGCTCTGTCATCTACTCATATAGCCTCTTATATCTCACACACTCTTATCTCTAGACTCTCTGTGCTCCTGTTTACTCGTCTTTTCCCATCATTCCCACCAGGAATGCCACATCCCTAGCAGTGCCCTTTTCTACATTTCAGTCTCTCAGATGAACTTGCCCACGTGTTTCCTGACGAAATCCTGACTCTTAGGAGCCATCACTTCCATAGCACTCTCTATGGAGACCTCTCTTCAGTCTTCTGTGGATCGTTCATCATGGGACTAGGAGGCAGTGTTTGGATTCTCTTAGCTCCCTATTGCTGCTTCCAAAGCCTTCCTGATTGTGAGAGCAGCCGTCTGATAATTCCACCCTCTTCCACTCCTTATTGCTGTTAACAGTTGACTGCAGAGCAGTCCTCTGCATTTATCTTAGAGGTGCTGGCAGCTTGCGTGTCATCCTCTGTGCCACCTCACTTCCCAGCATCATCCTGTGACATAGAGTGTACGTATGTGACCTGTGTCACATGCTGGCTCCAGGGCCTCTTGATTTTTGCTCCAAGAAGCTTTCTCTCCACTTTACTCGGTACTCCACACCTCTGGCCACATCCTGGAAGTCATTCCCCTGGCAAGTCTCATTTCAGCTGTTTCATCATTAAGAATTTGTCACCCTTTTTGTACACCAGGGACTTTATGAAGCAATATTCTTTCATTCAACAAATATTAAGTGACTGCCTGCTGTGTACTAGCACTGTCCTGGGCACTCCCTACTAGTGAACAAAACAGAAAAAAATACCTGTCCCCACAGAGGTTATGTTCTACTGTGGAAAGTTAAAAAGATAAATAAGTAATATATATATAGTATGAATATTGTAATGAGTTCTATAGGAAAAATAAAACAGGAAAGGAGAATGGAGCATAGTGAGGGTTGCAGTTTTAAATTGGGGGATTTGAGGTTGAAAAATGAAAAATAAAAATAATAATGAATACGAGTAACTAACATTTGAGTATTTACCATGTGTAAAGCAGCCTCCATCTATTATCTTATTTCACCTGCACAACTCACTGATGCAGAAACTGAGATTCAGATAACGTAAGTAACTTTCACAGGGTCACACAGTCAAAAGAGACAGAGTGGTGGAGCGCAGTGGCTCACGCCTGTAATTCCAGCACTTTGGGAGGCCGAGGCGAGTGGATCACCTGCGGTCAGGAGTTCAAGACCAGCACAGCCAACATGCCGAAACCCCGCCTCTACTAACAATACAAAAATTAGCAGGGCATAGTGGCACGTGCCTGTAATCCCAGCTACTTGGGAGGCTGAGACAGGAGAACTGTTTGAACCTGGGAGGTGGAGGTTGCAGTGAGCCAAGATTGCGCCACTGCACTCCAGCCTGGGTGACAGGGTGAGACTCCATCTCAAAAAAAAAAAACAAAAAACAAAAAGGGAGTAATGATTCAAACTCTGGCCACCTAGCCAGAGGTCACTACCTCACCCTACTGTACATACCTAATCTCATTCAGTCCTTGCAACAAAGGTTTTGCCCTAATCTTCTAGCCTTCCAGCTCTCTAATTTCCTGATACTACACCTTATTTTTCCCTTTTATTTTTAGATGACAGCTAATAATTGTCCTATTCATAGGATACCAAATAATATTTCAATACATGTGTACTATGTATAATAATCAAATCAGAGTAATTAGCATATCCATCATCTCAAATATTTATCATTTTTTTGGGTTGTGAACATTCAAAATCCTCTTTTTGGAAATATACAAGAAATTATTGTTTTCCCTATTTACCATACAGTGCTATAGAATACTAACATTTAGTCCTCCTATCTAGTTGTAATTTTGTACCTATTAACCAGCCTTTGACCCCACTGAGACCTCTGTCCTCACGTTCTTCCTGTTCTCAGTCCACTAACCCAGGTGGAGATATTCAAGTTCTTTTCATTATCCAGATGAGACCCCAGAGAGGAAAAATACATTTCTGAAAGGACCTTAATCATTTACATAATAGGAGCTACATTTTTTCTCTTTGGAGTTATATTATCTCTGTGGAAAAAATAAACGCTTGGGCATTTTAAATGTCTGACCTTCTTAAGCAGGTTATTAAATACCCCTACTTAGTCATTGGCAAGTCACAATTATAGTCATAGAGCATTCGACTTTCCTTACCCTGACATAGCAATAAAGTAAGAAATGAACTGGTCAAATTTCTCACATGCAGCCACAAGGATACTAATTCATTCATTTGAGAGTCACTAAAGGAAGGAAAATTGGAAGATATGACCAATTTTCTGGGGAGCAATGGCTATGCTAAATTCACATTATTCTCAAGTGGGAGGTGTTTGCTAATAGCACTTACCCCACTGAAGGCCCCTTTCAATCAATAACAGGAAAATTATTAAGTACCCACTCAGCAAATCACAGCATTAAGTACGACCAGGTTGGGGAAACAATACAGAAACATTAAAAGCAGTTTTACAAGACTGTCTTCATTAGAAATATTAAAACCACGCTCCTTAGCTATTCTGAGTTTTTATATATGGACTGTATTGTCTATCTAAAATGAAAAATTCATTCTATTAAAATAACTGAAGGTCACAGAGAGTTTTTTTTAATAGCCTCAACCTGTTAAGATTAAAGTGGAGCTGAACCTGCAAAATGTTCTATCAGGCAGTTCTGCCGAGGATTTCAGTAGTACACTTTACCTCTTCATAATAAATTCGTTCCCTGGTTCTGAAAATTTTGACATTGACCAGCATGATGATCATACTTGGTTTCCTGCTCTTTGAGACAGTTGTCCTGTCTCATTCATGATTAGTGTACGACTGTCATGCTGGTGTTAGAACAGAAAGCCAGCAAAGTGTCCCCTGTTTCTGGCCTGAGGTCTAGGCCAAAATGGAAGGAATAGGCTTCTAGAGAGGACATAAATGTACAGAATTCATGTTAGAATTCTACTGATGGGAAAGCTGGAGAACAGGTGTGTTACCTTCTATTCCAAGCACGTCACCATGCAAGGAGTACCTAGTTGGTGAAAATATCATTTTGCTTGGATTCAGCATATCTGGGGTGCTGCTGTTTTTACCAGTAATGCTGATGCAGTGTATCGCTGATGAGCCCTTAATACGGGCTACATTCTGAGCTAGCTACTCCACATGCACAAGCTCATGTCATTCACACAACAGTCCTAGGAAGTGGGTACTATTGTTAATCACATTTTACAGATGAGTAAACAAAGGCTCTGAGCACTTAGGTAACTTTTCTGAGATTACACAGCTAGTTGGTGGTTAAATCAGTTAGAGGGGAGTTATTGATAACACAGCTAGTCAATGGTTAAATACGTTGAAAGGGAGTTACTATTATGTCACAAAACTGATGTTCCTAACCACTATGCTACTCAAGTCTTGGTTGTGCCACTCAATAACCACGTGATCTTGAGCATTTAATGTCTCTGGGTCTCTGTTCCATCATTTTTAAAATGGAAAGCATAATACCCACCTGGCAGGATAATTAGGAAAATTGGATAAGATGCATTGTTTTTGTTTAATAAAGTACTATACATATGAAAGGTTTTAAATTATCCATGCTTTGAAGTTGCATTCAAATTAAAGAATGAAAGGAAGAGACCAAGAAGGTATTGCATCCAAGATGCATTTGTTTCTCATTTCTGGTAACTTCCTGGTCTCTAAAGTGGCCTCTTGGGTGTCTGGTGGTGACTATACTTAGAAGCTTCTTGTGTCTCTATCAGACTCACTGATAATGTAGTTTCTTCCTCTTATGGCCATAATGGTCCAAAACACACAGTTGTTTCTGAATATGTCTGTCATGCAAAGGAAAATCAACACAATCCAATAGGTTTAAAATAGATAAACATTGGGCAACATTTGCTTTGCTCAAGATTGAAGCCTTTCACTCCCCAGAGAGGAATGGAACCCTGAGTGTCAGCTGCACTTCCCTGGGTGCAAAAGTAGATTCTAGAACAGGACTTCTCATCTGACTGGAGTAACCAAATGGGGAACTAACAAGAACAGCGGAAAGTCTTGAGCCCCACAAAATGAAGGGTTGCTATGCGTGGACAATTTTAAAACCTGAAGCATAAGTTAAATAGTTCCCTAGAGCAGGAAAATGAGTAACAGAATAGAAAAGTTAAAGAATATTCACTCATTTATTTTTGCATTCAATGCTTCACAACCAGTCCATGAGCTCTTCTTAGCTACAAGCCCTTGTGCTGGAATTATGGAGGTGAAATAATAAAACTCCTGCCTTCCAGTAATTCACAAGAAATAGAAGAATAGAAGAAAGAGAAGAGTTCGGCACTTCCTATGCAAAGCATCCTGTAGCAAAGGCAATGGTAGAATTGCAAAAATGTTCTAGTAGGGTGATGGAAGAAACGGGAGCAATATTTATACCTACATAGACTCTACTTTGAAGCAATATAACATGTTGCTATGTTAGAGTCTAATAGAAAATCTTAGGTGATATGTAAATGTTAACCTAAGGTATGCTTGGTATTATCCGAGTATTAGAAAGATTCCTCAATTAATGCATATCCATTTGCCCTCAGTACACATATACATACATATGCACACACACACACACACACACATAGAGATAATAGAGAAAAAGATATGGAATATATATATCATATATATGATATGATATGTATCACACATATATTCTATATCATATGTATGATATATTGACATACTGATATAGCATACATACTATATATTGTATATCAGCTATATCACTTTTTACATATGATCTATATCATATATATTATATATGATCATAACCTACAATATGATATATATCATAGGTTTTCATATATGATATATATCATAGGTTTTCATATATGATATATAATGTTTTTGTATATGATATATATGAAATATGGAATATGAATGATATATGGCATATCATAAATATTTCATATCACTATATAAAGAGAAAAAGAACTCTGTGTGTGTGTACGTGTGAGTGTGTGTATGCGTTTATGCATGAGCTCTGGAATAAGCCTTCTAGATCTTAGTTATAACCTCAGCACGATGTGTGACTTTAGGCAGGTTACCTAACCTCTCTAAGACTTAGTTTCCTCCTCTGAAAATTGGAATAATAATGGCACCTCTTTCATAGGGTTGTGGTCAAGATTAAAGTCAAACACTGGGTACAGTGCATGCAAAGCACTCAAATATAAGCCACTGTTGTCCAACTTCATGCATCCTCTGCTTGTAACATGGCTGTGTTTTACTTAGCTCTTGCCTGCTTTGGAAAAGTTTCAGTTGTGGCATTCTTGTCTTCTTCCACATAAAAATCTGACAATTTGATTCTGCTGAGAGTTGCTACATGGTCTCCCTTCCTTGTCAGCAGGGATGATAAGCAGTGTTTTCTCTGCTGGTATGGAGCAAGAAAATGATTTGGAAGCATCATGCCACTGTGTTGCTGTACACCCTTTGCCTCTACCAGAGCCCATTATTAAAGCTGACTTGTTGAGACTAATGGTCTGCCTGCCAGTGTACTCCTGGGGGTTCTGTGTTAACACTGATGGGAGATGTGGCAGAAAATCTTTTATCCTCTCTTTTATTAAAGGATTTGTAAATCATAGCATTTCTGCCGATTTGACATATAATTTCAAACTTCCTGAGAAAAGAATGGAGAAGCTGAGAATTCCAGGGGGGAACTGCTTCATCTTTGGATGGTTCTGAGCCTTCAACATGCAATCGCTGGCTGATGACCTCTATAGCATGTTTCTATTATGTCTTTTGAGAAGAGCTGTCCACAGACTTTGGCTGCCTACCCTATTTCAAAATACTCTTCTTATTAACCTCGGACATAAATGAATGAAGAAAGTATACTAGTGATTCAAAGAGATTTTATTAAGACTCAGGAGAATCTCTCACTTATAAGCCTTTTTACGTGTCTGCTGTGGATATATTTAATCAGCACCACATATACTCCAAACAAATTTTAGACAATTACTTGTGAAAGGCTTTTGCAAACTATAAAGTACTATTCAAAAGTAATCATTTCCTAAGGTAATAATTAGTATTAATGAATATTTAATATGTGCTAGACATGTGCTAAGAATTTTATATTAATTGCTTCATTTATTAAATCAAAGATTGGCTGAGAGACATTAACATAAGGCATTAACATAAGTCACTGTCCTTAAGATTTTAACCTTTTTATGTCTTCAACTATTTTGCACTGTGTGTGTAATCATTTCTGCTACAGCGTGGACTGTCAGCAGGCAAAAAAATTTCATGGACTTTGTGTTCTCTTCTGCTGACTCTGCTGTACCAAGTCACCAGGACACAAGTAAATATGGCCTTGGGGCTTCTTTTCTTGCTGATGCATATTCACACAGGCAGCGTGTGCTGTGTGTGTTTACAACTGTGTTTCTTAGTCTTCTATTCAGAGTAATAACAGCATGACTTCCCCTAAGATCTGATTCAGAGAATTGAAATATGCCCTGAGAAAACATAAGAGGTTTTTCTGGAGAAGTGTCCCAAGGGTAATATTAATTGTTCAAGGATGTTTCAGAAAAGTTGCAATCATCACTGTGGCAAATGAATCTAGGGAGAGGAAGCATGAGTTATTTAATGTCAGTTACTCCTTTCCTTAGGTTTTTGCCTTTTTTTGGACTTCACACACAGCCGATTTGCTATGAAACTAGCAGCTCAAATAGCAGGCTTTCAGGCAGTCAAACAATGGCAGACTGCATTCTTCCTGCTTCTCCAATCATATTTATCAGTCCCATTGGGGGAATAACTTTCAGTAGTGCTCAAAATTACCAGCATCCAATTTGTAACTGCAAGGAACCATTCAAGAAATAAACACTTCAAGAAAAGAAATAAACCATTCAAGAAAAGAACACTTATGGGTTCTCACTCATAAGTGGGAGTTGAACAATGAGAACACATGGACACAGGGAGGGGAACAACACACACTGGGGCCTGTCGGGAGTTGGGAGGCAAGGAGAGGGAGAGCATTAGGACAAATACCTAATGCATGTGGGGCTTAAAAACTGGGTGACGGGTTGATGGGTGCAGCAAACCACCATGGCACATGTATACCTATGTAACAAACCTACACATTCTGTACATGTATCCCAGAACTTAAAGTAAAATTTAAAAATAAATAAATAAATAACAAAATGTTTCTGAATTCCAGTTATATTAAAACAAAAACAAAACAAAACAAAAAAACTTCTTCATTACTTTGGTTCACAATTTATTTCTTCTTTTTAATGAATTACTGTTTTTGGTAAAATCTGAAATTTTTTTGTTATAATTTGCTTCTTGCTATCAAACCATTTATTTTAATTTGGTCACTCATCTTTATTACCTTTATCTCACATTTTCATCAAATATTTTTAATTTTGAATATATTTTATACTATACATAAAACAAACTATATATTATATAATATGTAAAATATTATAAATAAATATTTATACTATAAAATATATTTATATATTTATAATATAAAATAGTTATATATAAAATAAATATATATCATATAATTTATATAGAGATACACATTTATATATAATATAAAATATACATATTTTAATAAATATTATAATAAATATTTATGACAGTTGATATTTTAATCTAAATATTATCTTTTCTCTTTAATAAATAAATGTAAAGATGACAAAAGAAAAAAGAAAGGAAAAATGTAGAAATCTCAATATTTAAAATTCCGAAGTAATTATCAATATGTACTTATATTTTTTCCTCAATATGAAAGTAACACATACACATTATAGAAAACTTGGAAAAACAGAAAGGTATTTTTAAAAAGATCTATAATCAAATAGCTGTAGATGACCACTATTATCATTTTGATGTTTTTCAGTTCTGAGATTTTGCATGTGAATGTGAGTCTGCATGTGTGCATGTATAGTTTATATTATCACACAGTGTATAATTATGCATCCTTTTATTTTAACATACGCTAATATTCCCCTTGACACTTCAAAGTATTTACAAATAGCTCACAGTTGGCTTTATTGTGATCATGACATTAATTTAAGCATATTATTACTTTTAAAAATTCAAATATGGGAAAGTATAAATAAAAGAGTAAATATCACCCCAAAATCACACTATTCAGAGAGTAGTAGAAATAACATTTTTGATGTTTTGGTGAAAATTCTTGATGAAACCCTGTCTGCATGTATCTACACACACACGCATGGACACACATACACACACAAATATGTGTGCTGCATTTACTTGATCCCAAGAAGCCATACACTGGGGTATGCTCCATTGTTTTCACAACTTTTTGGGCACAAAATAAACTTTGTCAAGTGTAGAAAAGCATTTTTTTTCTAACCAATAATAATAGACAAAGTGCTGGCCACTATCTTCAGTATAACCATCAGAAACTGAGCCTAAATCTATTTCATATTCAGAATCTGCAGACACATCTGAATCACTTCTGGCCATCAGCAGTTACAATTAATATCATAGTGGCATGATGATTTTTCTATACCACATATTTATAACCTTGACCTCTTTATACTCTTTGCATTGATAGTTTAATTTTGTGACACATCAAAAATTCCAGAATTTTATCTGCATTAGCTTTCCAGAATTTACTTATAAATTATTGCAAAGTAAATAATTTCCTTGAAAGTCAACAAGAAATTTTTGACAGATACAGTTATAGCACCTGAGTGTTCCTTTAGGATGCATGTCAGTCGTAACCTACTTGTTTCATCTTTCAAAATTCTGTATCTTAGATTCCAAAGAATGTGACAGTTTCTCCCACCAGCAGTTGCATAGTCTGGTAGATGACTGTTAATTTTCCAAGAGAGTTGATGAGTTGTCCAGGGGCATTCACATCTTTGGCTCTTTTAAGCCTGTAGATTAGTGCTTCTCAAACTTTTTTTTCATTATCCCTCTTTCCTTGCCCAGAGAGCCTCTGTTAGACCTTGTTTTTCCCTAATTGCTCCCCAAGTCGAATTCTAATATCATAGATGTACTGTACATCTGGTAATGTGCAATATGTATATTTGTGTGCCTTATATATTTAACAAGTAAGATTTCTTTCACCTTCCCCAAAGAACCAATTTTTACCCCCTTTGGGGTGATACTTCTGCTTTGAGAATGCATGCCATGCCTGCAGCTAGATCTCGGATCACAACTTCCTAGGATGTAGGGGCAAACATCTTTAACACAGGGCAGGGTTTAAGAATACAATGGAAGTTAGACCTGGTTTTCAGTCCCAGCTCCCCTACTTACTATAGAGCAAATTACCTTGAGCAAGTTATTTAATTTCACTAAGATTTAATTTAAAAGAGTGTACCTCAAAGAGATGTTTTGAGATTAGAAGACATGAGGCATGTAATGTGTTCGGCACAGCGGCCATCGTATACAAGTGCTTTACATAAATTAGCTTTTGATATATTTATTCATATTCTTCATAGCTGGCTGTTTCCAATGCTTGATCAAACTCTCACCACTGTCTATGTGAAAGTGTTTAAAATTTGGCTGTATGAGTCTTCATACTAAGACAAAGAAAATCCTAAGTTTTTAGACTGAG
Source organism: Pan troglodytes (assembly GCF_028858775.2). Lineage (NCBI taxonomy): Eukaryota > Metazoa > Chordata > Mammalia > Primates > Hominidae > Pan > Pan troglodytes. The sequence continues at coordinate 164,275,702 of NC_072398.2, read as the reverse complement.
GAAATCAATTTGAGCAAGTGTACATTCACTTTTCTTTCATTTGTATTATGGCTTTGTCTTCTGTCTTATGTTCATATTTAACAATAGGATTTTTGTTGAATACATGTGTTCTGACTTGGATAATAAAAAGCAAGTATAATATTCTCATCTTCTGAGTCAAACATTTTAGGAAGTTAATTCAATTGGGCATTAATTTTGGATGACAGTTTAGGTGCTCTAGGCAAAGACCCAGGTTGAAGAAAAATTCTCTACAAAACATGAAGAAAAATGTCAATTGATTGTATGTTCCTGGACTGAGCAGAATTTGAAAAAGCTAAAAAAAAATATGCACATGAAATACATATATAACCAGGGCAAGTGAGCAGAGACTTATGAAGAGGAAGACTGGAAATAACTCTAATCCTATTTACATACTCAGAAATCCAGTACTCTCAGTTCTACGCTATGAGAACTGACTTTCTTATTTATTTATTTATTTATTTTGGGCATCCATGCATGTTTATCAATCATTCGAATTTTTTTTCTGTTTGTTTTTGTTTGTTTTTTTTCTTTACTGTTATACTTTAAGTTCTGGGATGCATGCGCAGGGTTCTGCGATACATGCGCAGAACGTGCATGTTTGTTACATAGGTATACATGTGCCATGGTGGTTTGCTGTACCCATCAACCCATCATCTACATTAGGTATTTCTCCTAATGTTATCCCTCCCCCAGCCCCCCACCCCCGACAGGCCCCAGTGTGTGATGTTCCCCTGCCTGTGTCCATGTGTTCTCATTGGAGAACTGACTTTCTTAAGTACACTTTCCTCATTTTCATGAAGGAGAACATGTAGCACTCTGAAAAGCATGTAGCAAGGATAACTCACCCAGTGCTACCATGGGTAAGGACAAGGCCTATGGGGCTCTTATATGGAAAAGTGTGGAGTCAAGTGAATCTAGATTTGAATTCTGACTCCACCATTTACTGGCTGCAAAAACATGGGTAAACAGTTCTCTCCTCTCAGATTCAGTTTCTTGATCTATAATATGTAGTAATGCCTATCTGGACACATGGTTGTAGTCATAATTAAATGATGCACTATGTGTAAAGCATAAAAGACAGTACCTAGCTCATAGCAAGTGCTCAATAATATTGTTCCTCCCCTTTTGAGGTTTGCCCTTTTTCCTCTGTATTCTCACTCAGCAGGTCAATTGGTGCTACTTACCTCAGGACAGGAGAAGCCAAGGCAGCACTTACAGAAGCTTCTTGACTTTTTTAAGCTTCAGTTTGTCAGCTGTAAAATGGGGATAACAATACATCTTTCTTAAAAGTGTGAGGATTTAATAAGGGAATGCGTGTGGAACATTTAGCAAAGTCCCCAGAATTCAGAAAGTATATGTTCTTTCAGTTCTCATCGTAGCATTATTATTAATTAGATTAGGTGATAGTATAAGACTATCAAAACACTCAAGAAAACATTACATAGAGATAGATTTTTATATGCAGCATGCACACACACAATTTGCACACATATATGATATATTTTATATAACATTTTATATAATCTAAGCCAACTACAATCATAATATTCCAAGATTTAGAGAAAAGGGAAAAAATTAAAAATTTATATGTAGTAACTTTATTTTGACTTTTTTTCTCCCAAACCTATCCTAAACATTTTTGAAAAGTTTTTGCTATCATAAAAAAGTAACTTTATTAATCATCACTTCAGCTAAGATTCACAATGTCACAGGAGCATACTTACATTTTCAAGTTAAGCTCTCATGATACAGTTCTTTCTACTGAACTATATAGAAAGAATTTCTACATTTCTTTTTATCATTTCCTCATTTACTAAATGCATCTGGTGCTGAGGAGAGCCTGAAACAGTATGTTACATGACATGACTGTAAGGCAAATTCTTCTTCACTGCTAATGATAATGGCTGCCAAGTTATCGAGTTTTACTGTGTGTCAGGTACTGTAATTTACATAAACTAATGAAACTCTTTGTCCCAGTGTTCACTATTGGTCACCTTGCAGTTACTGGATTCTGAAGACAAGCAGAGACCACAGCAACATGAAAGTATTTACTTATAACCTTAGTCTTCATTCTGATACACTTTTTCCCAAATTAACACTAGTGTCCATCTCCACCCATTACATGAATGCAGAACCCAATAAATTTTCCCATAAACATCTGATCATATAAACAATGGATATACCATGCAAATACAGTGCATATTTATTGCAAGTGAAATTGCCAGTCTTAGGAAGGATATAGGATTCCATGAAGTCAGTGAAACTGATGATGTAAAGCTTTTCATCACACCTAAAGTCATTGTCAGTTTAGAATTTCACAGAAATTAAAATTATTAATTACTAAAGAAGAGGGAAAAACATAAGCTTACATCAGAGCCACTTCAAAAGAAAGACAAGAAACTGAGAGACCCTTAGAATAATGTATAAAACTCTCAGTTAATTCTGCAATAATGGCTCCATTTATGATCCTGAATCAAAGCCAAACCTAAATCTTGGGTGGTGTGTAAAGCTATTAACATAATTTTATCAGAAAAATATACCCTTCCCAAAAATATCAACACAAATATTTTTATTAATTCCAAGAACTCAATTATTAATGTAGCTTAAACTTTGTTAATAAAAGATCGTTTCACAACTTTAGTTTATGACAGCTTAGAATCTTAATCAAACCTTTCTATCATTATGTACTATGAAATTTTAGTATCCATTTAAAGTACCTTAATTGTTAAATGATTTCTCTGTTATTGACTATCCTCAAATAACAAGAACATAGAACATCCTATATCATCATATTTAATCCTCCCAATGTCTGTAAAAGGTACTATCTTCATTATACAATGTGATGAAACTGAAACTCAGAGAGGTCAGGTAATTTTTCAGGGTCACAGGGTAAGGGTAAAACCCAGATTCAAAATTAATTCAATCTCTTTCCAACATTCTTTCCCTTTGTCACTGCATTATGTATAACATATTCTATAAATTACTGTAGAATTGGGTCTCATTTATCTTTTCCTAATTCTAACTAATATAATCAGCTTTTAAAGAAAAAGCTAGTCTAATTTTCACTCTTTGCTGCTTCATACATCTTCTGGAGCGTTGTCTGTCTTCTATGCACTCTGAGACTTTCTGATGTCTCCATCTGTTGGTTATATCCCTGCATTGTCATCCCTGGGCATAAGGGTCATTTGCCTCCTGCCTGCAGCAGATCTGGTAGGGTGGGCAGTTGTTTGGCCTGATAGCCTGCAAAATGAGGACAGTCTTTAAACAAATCAGACCACTCTCTCCTGCTGCCCATGCTTCAGATTGTGTTTTCGGGGTGACTGTTTCCAACCTCAGATGAAGAGAAGGTAAAATATGCAGCTCTTATGGCATCTGGCATTAGTGGTGCAGATCCTTCCTTGGATAAGATTGAGAGCACTGGTATTATTGTCCTAATTTAACAGAGGTGAAGCTAGAATCATTGACCAGCTCAGGTCAAATATTGAAGAAGCACAGTCAAGACTGAAGCCTACACCCTCTGACACCATCCTAGACTCCTTATTGCAGGCATTTGTTATCTGAATTTAAGCAGGTTACTTAAGCACTCTAGCTTTCCCCATCTGTAAGAAAGAGACGTTTAAAATAGCACTTACTTGGTGAGATGGTGGTGCAAATTAAGGGAGATAACACATGTGAATCATTGCACAGAATTTGAACACATTACATAAAAGATACTACCATTTATTGTTAATTTTGTGACAAATGCTACAACACCCCTGAGGGAGCCACTAGTTTGACATAAATTCATATTAAATGTAAAAACAACTGAAAATACGTTGTCTTCATGAGCTGGCTTTGATGACAGAAAGTGCTAAACTTCAACATTGCAAAGTGGAAGAGATTATACGGAAAATGGAGAAAGTGCACAGGAAGGGGAGACTGGCCTGCCCGAACGCAGGCTTGCTCACTGCACATGATTGGCGGAAGTGCATGGGAGGCAACCTGATTAAACTCAGGAGGTAAACACTCCTTTATTTATAAAGGAAACCTTCTTATACTTGTATTCAATTTCTGTACCTGTGCATTTTGCTTTTTTTTCTCTTTCCTCTTTTTTTTCTAATTTTTTCTTTCTCTTCTAAAAAGTCTCTCTTCTTTAAACACTTACATATACAGTCTGTTCTCCTTCCCCACGTTCATTTTTCATTTGTCTCCCCATGAAATGCTTTCATAAATTAAGGACCTCATCTTTTAAAGATGTCAGATGTCATACTGCTGTTAAGAATTTAAATTATTTTTAGTCTCAGGCTGTCTACATGTGTACATCTGTGTGACCTTGCTTGGTAATGAGAGTCACAGAAAACCGCCTTTCAGAAAACACACAGTCACACACTGGTGACTCTCTGTGCCCTCTTCCATTCCTCAGAACCCCCTCAAAGTGTGCATGTCAATTGCTTCCCAGTACTCTGGAGATGCTTTTTTGTCGGAGACTAATGGCAGCAACTCATCCTTCTAGGGGGTATCACAAACACGTTATCAGGTTCCTAAAATAACTCTCTCCTGACTTCTATGCTCCTTGAGCAAAGTAGGGAGGAGGGTGGCATCCAGAGTCAGTCAGTGCTTGGTTTGCATCACAGTTCTGTTTTGATTGTTTACTTGCCAGGTGACAATGGCAAGGCTATTGAATTTCTTGAAACCTCCATTTTCTCATCTGTAAAACAAGGGCAAGAATGCTACTTACCTTATAGCACTCATAAACTTACCTTATTACCAGGATTAATAATTAATATAAGTAAAGTCCTTTGAATAGTGGTTGGTATGCAGTAAGAGATATAAATTTTCATTGCTGTTACAATTACCATTAAGAGAGCCAGAAAATCTAGGATTGAATTTCAGCTTCACCACTTACCAGCAGAGTTACTTTGGGCTAGAGATAATGATACCTAACCTGTGTACACTCCAGTGTACAAAAAACATAAAGCCATATTAGTGTTTGATTTTTGTTGTTATTGAAGGACAGACATAAAATCCATGTCAATAAATACTGCCTCCATTGAATTCTTTGTAAATTATTATTAACAGCAATAATATAACAAATATAATATTAAACTGTTCTCTAACTTCATATAGTGTTTCATTTGTAGTTAATATTATAATCCCCTTTTATACAATAAACTCCATAGGGGGAAGGATATGCCTCATACATTTCTCTGTATCCCTCGGCACCTAGCACAATGTCTAATTATTACAGGAACTCATATTTTAATAAATTAATTATGATTATTCAAATAATTTGTTTATTTGAATAAAATAAACATGCATTCAACCAACTTTATCTCCTATTGACACAAGTATTATCAAGCCACCAAAATCAATATAATAGCCACCTATGTGATATGTGAAAAATTAGGCACACATGAGCAGATTATATGATAGAATTTTAGTGATGGAAGGAAGCTGAAAGAATTCTACGCTAACTCCATGCTCAGTGAAGAATTCTATTTGTTTTGTATCTCCCTTTGTTTCTGCCTAAAAACCTACTCAACTTCAAAGAACCAACTCTAATTCAACAACTTCAATAAAGCTCACCCTGACAAAAATGACAGCAACAAAAACAATAATATTAGTCATATGTTTTCAAGTACATACCATGTTAAGTACTTCACAAATGCTATCCTATTTGATGTTCACCATGCGCCTTTAACATTGATACTATCTTTATACCATTTTAAGATGAGGAAACTGATTACAGAGAGATTTAAATACATTGTCCCTCGACATACAGATGGTAAGCCAAAGAGCCAGGATTCACACCCAAGTCTATATGACTCCAGAGTCCAGGTTTCCTTTATTAAATCAACTAATAGCATCTGCTATACCACTCATTTGGTAATTAATCTTTCAGTGAAATAATCCCATAATGATGTCACTTGAACTATTGTCTTACCTAATCTCTTGTTGGCATACATTATTGTTATTTAGTTTTCCATATGTCTTTTTTCCTGAAAGACTACATATTCGTGTCCTCACCATCTTGTACATGGTAGTGTCTCAGTAAATATGACAGAGCCACCCAAATCTCCAGTGAGGTTATGCTGTTTTCAGGGCAGTTTATTTTTCTGTTAGAAAGTTGTTCTTACTGTAAAAATTCTAAATGCCTATAGACAACTTAAAATCATAGAATCTTAAAACACAGACATTATGCAGTCTATTGCCTTCATTTCATGATTGAGAGAACCTTAACACCTAAGGTTAAGAGATTTCCCCAAGGCCACAGAGCTCTTAACTTGCAGATCTATAGCCTTGAACTCTGGTCTCCAGAGTCGCTGTCTGTTAATATTATTTCAGTTATTAGAAAAAAATTTCCAGGCCCCTCTTAGTCTTCTTAGGCCATAAGGCTTGAATTTCTCATTATCTTGGACACTTTTCTGGTTTTAGCCCTGTTTTCCAATAATGCTACTAAACAAAAACTCTCTGAGGTGCTACGGGGGGATGAAAGCATTCATTTATTACTCATATCATTTTTATTGAGTATAATCTTTATGCAAAATACCTGGTATTCTTGTCAATTAAACATTGATCTGCCTTTTGATTTGGTCATTCTACTTTGTAGGAATAAATTACATCTTAAGGAAATTAAAAGAGGAACACAATACCAGTTTAAACAAAGATGGATTTAGATTGCTATCTAGAAGTGGTTCAACATTTGGATAATGTTTGTAGAATAACAAATAGTTGTGGAAAATGATATGTAGACCAAATAGCAATAAGGAATATTGTAAGTGGGAAAAAGTAAAACACAAAATGGCATATCAATTGCAATGTATAGGGATGTGAAGAAATTAGGGTTGTAAATTTTGGATCCTTAAAGATAAGAAGGTTCTTTAAATGTTTGTTGTTTTCTGTGTTTCTGCTTCCCTGGCATCATTGATCAGTTCTACAATAAGGACTATATTGCCCAGAAGTTAACATAGCTAGAGGATATGTTGTTGTTGGGGGGCATGGGGGAGGTGGGTAAGGAGAAATGGGTCTTGATCATGCCACAGATGGCCTTGTGTATCATTACACTGAACAGTGTGGTCTTTGACTTGTGGTTGTGTGTTCCAATTGCCATCTGCGAGCTTTAAAACAAAGCACATAAGCAAACAAAAAGCACTACGACCATCATTTCTATTGATGTGTCTCTTACTCATCCTTTGATATAGCCCAAGCTAGGCAAGATGTTTAGAACTCAACAATAGAAAATTGATAATCAACTAAAACCTCCAGGTGCTTTTTTTCACATATTCTTCTACCAAGCAAGTTTTCACCAAATCACAATTGTTTCATTAATTTTAAACCTTGATATATAAGAACTTTACACTTGTTTCTGCTGATATTTTTCTTATAAGTTCCAGTTCAGTACCTCAAAAATATAAGAAAATTTTTAGCACTTTTAATGAATCTGCCATGATGATCATCATAAAAGTAGCTAATCATTACTGAGTGCTTACTATGGTTCAAGCGCGGTGCTAAATGCTTTGCCTCATTTTATCCTCAGAACAGGCCTACAAAATGGGTATCATGACATCATCCCTGCCAAAGATCATTTAGATAACAAGTGTCAGAGACAGGACTCAATCCCAGGTATGTCTGATGCTAAATCCCATGCTCTTAGCAACTACCATGTGCCATTTCTGAGCACTTTATTCAGTTTCATCCAAGCCACCAAAGAGCCCAGACTAGGGACCAATCTCTGAGATAATCCACTAGAGAGTTCCTTCGCAATGGATGTATAGCTACTGATTCATGCTCATTGGATATTGTGATTTATCTAATTGTCAATTCACTTGGCAAGACTATGATCCACACAACTTTCACTATTTTATTCACAAGACTATCATAGAAGACTATTAAATGCTTTGCAGAATTGAAAAATATTATGATGATGACATTCCCTTTATATACCAATATCTGCTTTTCTCATCATTTTTATCTTTTTTCCTAAGAAATCTCCTCACCTACATTATTGTCTCCTTCATTAAATGATGCACCACACTTTGAGCCTTGGTTCTATCAAACTGTAAAATGAAGACAATACTTACTTCATACATTTACAGAGCTAGCATGCTCTAAACTCAAGTCCATTGTTTCAAATACTTCAGAGGCCTCCCATCTTCCGTTCAGGGTGTTCTAACCCCAGTTCCAGGACCCCAAGAACCTCAGGAAATTTATAATTCTACTTTAAATAATAAAAATGATGTGTATATGTGAGCTTTGCTCTGAAAAGTATTCTTAGATTTGTATTAGATTATCAAAAAGGAATTATGATTTTAATGACTATAAAGACAAATTTTCCTAAATATTTATATAAAACTCTTCATGACCTAATTGCTAACTCCCCAAGCCTCATTTGCTTCCTCATGTCACCCTTCAATACCCACCACACTCACATACACACACAAATACCACACTTCCTGTAGTTTCTTAAAATGTGTCTGCTCAGTTCCACACGTACATAGAAGATGGGCCTCCTTCCTTCTACCCTTAGTAAGATTATCTTCATCCTCAGACCTCAGCTCCAATATCGTCTTAATGAAACTTTCCCTGACCTATGCAAGCATCATTAAGTGCTTTCATAGAGCTTTGCTCATTCTTTGAAAGAATTTATCAAATCACTGTATTTGAATGTAGATTTATCTATCCTCCTCACCAAACACCAAGTTTCAATCACATAGTGGCAATGACCCTGATAGAGTGGCAACAGTCCAGCCCTCTTACCACTGTGGCCTCAACAGTTAGAGAAGCCATTCTTCTCCAGAAGCTGGTAGTTGCTCAATAAACATTTGAATTAACGAGTGATGAAATAAACTGAACAACACCATTACAAAATAATGGCCTGTGTTTATTGTGCCTTTACGGTTTATAAATGTGCATAAACCTTACTTTTCTGAGATCCAACCATGGATAATTCAACATGTATTTAGTGAAAGGCCAATATCATCCAGGCTGGGTTTTAGGGACTGTCAAGGTCTCATTAAAGAAGCTAATGCCATTGTTCCTTCCTTTTAAAATTTAGAGCTCCGTGGGTAGCGAAGACTTAGCCATGCACACTCCAACTTCAGACTCACCCAGTGGCACTGTAATTGCCCACTTGGTACTATAATTGCCTACTAAGAAGGCAAAATAATAACGTCCTCAGAGTCTAAACTTTGAACTCATACATACCCCAGTGCCAATCTTAAACTTTATGCATACCAGCTGTGCAGGACTGAACAAGTTGTATAAAGTCTTTGAGCCCTGGTTCCATCAAACTATAAAATGAAGACAATATTTACTTCATACATTTACATAGGCAATATATGTAAAACACTTAGTAAGTGTGCAACAAATAATGTTAATGGAGGTCATTAAGATTAGTGAATGTTGATGATGCTGATGATTGGAATGCTGCTACTGATGGTAACTCATTGAGGACAACGACCATGTGTTTTTGAATCCCCAGCACCTACCATAATACCTGATACATAGTAGATATTAGATATTAGATAACTGTTTGTTAAATTAATTGTCAATTGCCAAGTCCAAGATATTGAAAGCCAAGAGGAGATAAAAAAGAGACTAGCATGAACTAGAGTGATCAAGGGAAGCTTTATTGAGGAGGGAGGTGTACAAATGGTAGATTATGTTCAGACTTGGAGAAGAGGACAAAAGTTATTGAAGGCAAAAGAAAATAAGCCTAACACTAAAGTAAGTAGTCTATGCTGGGAGTGGGGTAGAGTAAATGCATTTTGTTTGGCAGGAAGGGGAAGCAGTGAGTATTACCAAAACTTCACTGTTCAATACCATGCCTAGAGATCAATAACAAAAAAAAATCTTAAATGTTGATACTTTTCAGAAGCTACGGGTTACAGCAAAATGATACAGGAAACTGTTTCATTTAGTACACTGCATGGTATACTGGGAAAAACATGAGTTTTATAGGGAGATAAACCTAGGTTTGAATTTTGGTTTTGCCATTTAACTAACTATATTATCTTGGGCAAGTCACTTACATGGAGCTTCTGTTTCCTCTTCTATAAAATGGGAATAATCATACCTATCCCACAGGGCTGATGTGGAATTTGAATGAGATTATTCATGTAAGGCACCCATGTTCATACAGACATGCCTTGCCCATGTCTGCATGAACACCTGTATATAGCAGGTGTTCAACAGACATGAGAGCTGCTGTTATTTTTAATAGTGTGAATTAGTGCATTTATGTGTTGTGGTAAGTCAATGTGTATAGTTTGGTTGTGTATGTTTTTGGACATGTAAACTTGAGCTTACTTGATCTGAGAGTAACTGGGCTTTTTGAAATGGAAATAATCCAGAAAAAAAAAATGGGTAATGTGATACCACTTGGCTGCTATTCAAAATGAAGAAATGAAAAATGTTTTGAGTATGGGCAATTGATTGGAATGAATGCTCAAATAGGAAACTAATAATTGTCTTTATTAACCACCTGCTGTACAAACTGTCATGCAAATACTGCCTTATGTTTTATGCAAAACATTTGAAAATCCCTGTGACTTTGTTCTGCTTGGATTTTCTTCTCTGTAGCAAAATACATAATTGAATTAATTTCAAGTGTGTTTGTCTGTAAACCAGCCAAATATTTCCTTTTAAATACTTGAGCTCTATGTTGAATATACAGAGTTATGGTTCTTAGCACATTTTTTTTACATTAAGGGGTAGATTTTATTCTTTAATCCTTTCATGGGCTTTTAATTTCACATATACTAAAGTGTCTCCTATTTTCATAATAAATGAAAATTTTTCATTTCATGCAGGTTCTTCCAGGGGACCCAGCCCCCTAACCATGGGAGCTCAGGACACTCTCCCTGTTGCAGCAGCATTTACAGAAACAGTCAATGCCTATTTCAAAGGAGCAGACCCAAGCAAGTAAGCCTGATACTTGGTCCATTGTACTTTCTGAATTCTGTCCTATTGAGTGTGGAACAGCCTAAATACAACCTTTTCATTTTTTCTTTTAAAAAGCAAAAAATAATTCAGTTAGCAATAGTAGATGGCACAGCTAGGGTAGAGGTGAAAATGTCATTAGGAATATTGATTTCATGCTTTTAAAAAACGTATCAAGAGAATTTACTCCAGAAATCTTTGATTCCATTTTGGTTCTAGAGAACTTACTCTAGAAATCTAGAAATCTTTGATTCCGCTTTGGTTGCAAGTAACAGAAAACTCTAACCCAGTCTGTCAACAATGAGGAAATTTATTGTCTCACAAAAGTAAATGTGCAGATCATGTCTTTTATTGTCTTAATCTTTCCTGGACAGGAATCACCCACATATAAATTAAAACAACGGTTCACTGGGATGAGAACATGAAAGAACAAACAGCTTCTCAAAACACACGAAGTAGCAAGGGAACAAATTTTCTGTGACCCCTACTAAATAAGGAAAAACTGACCAAAAATGAAAGAGAAAGAAAAAATTATAATCAGAGCAAAGTAAAAATTCTAGGCAAAATTCACCACTTTCCATTTACATGAGCCTGATTTCACTTATACATGTACATACTGACAATGGACTTGGTCTGAATGCATATGTGATGTAATTAAATATTTGGCCTCTTGCTAAGGAATTCCATGGATAGGATTCAGAAAATCAGTGGTTTCCCTGAAATTATATTGTGTATTTTATGTGTGTGCATGTGTGCATTATTCTATAAAAAGAGTCTATAATAACATTTATCACTTAACGAAGAGATTTGTAATCCAAAAAAAGATTAAAAGTGATTAGTGATCTACACCAAAAACTAAACAACTAAGTCAGACTTATTTTCAGTAGTGTCATTAATATAATTCCAGGCCTGAATTTGATCAATAAAGGGGAAACCTAAGTGAGGAAAGAATTGCTCTTAATTTTTTTACTTACAAAGACTAGGGCTTTGAAAAACTTAATATTTATGACAATAAGAACTGGAGACCAGGCATGGTGGCTCACACCTGTAATTCCAGCACTTTGGGAGGCCAAGACAGGAGGATTGCTGAGGCCAGGAGATCGAGACCACCCCTGGCAACATAGGAAGAGCCTGCCTCTGCAAAAAATACAAAAATTGGCTGAGCGGGTGGTGCACACCTGCAGTCCCAGCTACTTAGGAAGTTGAGGTGGGAGGGTTGCTTGAACCTGGGAAGCAGAAGCAGCAGTGAGCCATGATCACATCACTGCACTCCAGCCTGGGTGACAGAGCAAGACCCTGTTTCAGAAAAATAAATACAATTTTAAAAACTGGAGAAGAAAAAGTCGATGTGTATATAGAACACTAGACTATACTATAAAAATTTTTTGAAACGGTGATCATTAAATATAATTAGAACTTGGATCTCCATATATATTTTAAGTGGAAATTGGTATAACTAATCATGAATCCTCTTGACACTTCAGAAACACTAGTTTTAGATGTAAAACTCGAAATCTAACAATATTATACTGGAAAACTAATAAAATTAGTAACTCCACCTTTAAGTGTACTAGCCAGCCACTAGGATCTTTCAACTTCATGTCTCTTTAAACAACATCTAGGTTTCATTCTATGCCCAGAATATTATAGAGAAACAAGCACTGTAGACTCTGGATTTTCCACGTCTTTTCTCTTTCATCTTCAAAACAGAAAGGCCATTTGCCACATCCCCATATCAATAGAAATCACAAGCTACCTCCTATAGAGCATACGTCTGAACTGTTAAGGCAAGTAGACATCATGAGCGTTAGCTGTAGATATGCTTTATTCATACATATTTGTTCTGTAGAATCTTCTTTGGACAAAGAATTTGCATAATTTTCTGTTATTCCAGTTCTAAGAAAATTTATCACTGACTACTGACCTTATACCCTAGAAAATCAGGTTGGCCTAAATTGAGAAAAGCAGACAGAAACATCCTTCTATGTTTTTATTTTATTTTTTGAGATGGGGTCTCACTTTTTTGCCCAGGCTGAAGCACAATGGCACAATCACAGCTCACTGCTGTGATTGTGCAACCTCCCAGTCTCAGGCAATTCTCCCACTTCAGCTTCCTGAGTAGCTGGGACTACAGGCACATGCCACCACACCCGGCTAATTTTTGTATTTTTTTTAGAGACAGGGTTTTGTCATATTGCCCAGGCTGGTCTTGAATTCCTGGGCTCAAAAGATCTGCCCACCTTGGCCTCCCAAAGGGCTAGGATTACAGGCGTGAGCCACTGTGCCTGGCCAGAAATGCCCTTTTGAAAAATAAGAGGAGTCAGGAGTGAATGTATATACCTGAGTGAAAACCGCTGGGGATCACACAAGAATGAATTCATCTTTGTCTGCTTCCTAATTGGCTTTCATTCATTCATCCACTAATTTATTCAGAGAGATCTAATTGGTCTCCCTTCTTCCGCTTTTGCACCCCTACAAAGTCTCAACATATCATGTCACTCTTCTGTTCAAAATCCTCCCATCTTGTTCAAAGTAAAAACAAAATGCTTCATAATACTCTTACAAGAGCCTCCATGATCTGCCCTTCGAGATTCCCCCAGCCTCACCCCAGTGGCCGTTTCTTTGATCCCATCTCCATCACTCCTTTCCTTATCCCTGACCGTGCCTCCAACCCTCACCTCCATATTCATTCCACTCTAGCCACATGGCCTCATGGCGTCTCTCTTCCATCACCCCAACCCACCCGCACCTCATGGGTTTACATTTGCTTCACTTTCTGCCTTCGTGAAATCTTCTCCTAGGTTCTGAGTGACTTGTCCCCTCATTCCCTTCATGATTCTTCAGTAAATTTATCAAAGAGACCTTCCTTGTCCATCCTATATAAAATAACAACACCGCTCCCCACCCCGTCAACATTTTCTTCCTCTTTACCTCACGTTCTCTGTCTCCACAGCCCTTCTCTCTAACATCTTTTATGTTGTTGTTGTCCATTATTTGTCTTCTCCCCCACTAGAATGTAAATACCATGAGAGCTGGATTTTGCCTGTTTGGTTCACTGTTGTGTCCTCAGCTAAACAGGACAAGGCATATTTGCTGAACAAGTTGAATTGAATTACTCACCTAACATTTACAAAATGGCTACTACGTACCTGCCATTGTGCTAGACAGGAGATATATTGGTGATAAAGACAGCTCATATGGAAAATAGGACTTGTGCATAAATATAATACCAAGTGCACCAGAGAACAGGTGTAAATATGGTGCAGTGGGAGTCAAGAAGCCGTTATTAACATATTTTTTAATTCCAATAAGTGGTACAGCAGCCTATCCCATCGGCCTGTCACAATATAAGCCAGGGTTTTCATCCTGGTTCAGTTTCCCAATACACTATGACAGGCGTGTAGGGTAGTCTGCACCTGTAAGCTCAATGTCTGCGGCCTTGGCATTCCAATGACATGGCGCTTGAGCCAAATTAATATTAGTGTTTTTCCTATACCCTTCTAAATTAACTGAGTCTTTGACTTGTGGATGTATATGGAATCTGTTTTTAATTTTATTGCCATAAATAGTTGTAGGATATCCTCTATGCTGGTAGGTGGGAGATCCAATTTATTTCATTAAAATTTTGAAATCAGAAACTTATAAATGAATCATGAAATGACACTCATATATTTAATTTCATCTTCAGCAACCATTTTAATTGCTCTTCCTTTATCACTCACTTTCAAGGAAACAACTCAAGTTCTATCACCAGGTGGAAATAATGCCAGCCAAGGTACCAAACAGAGAAATGATGCAGCAAAGGCATTTGGATTTGATTTTGTCTATAGTTCCCTGTCATCCTGCATCAAAGCCATTTGTTCTCAGACCATCCATTGGGAACAGAAATCTACTATCTTAATTTTTATATACTATGATATGTAACCCATTTAAATATAGTTATACTGTAAATATTCAGAGCACCCATAACAGGTATTCTGACATGTAAGACTTTCTCAGTAGCTCACAGGCAGCAAATTCCTTGACCTTTGCTACTGATTGGGGAAACACATCTCCCGCTATTAGGTCCTATTTAAAGAACATTGGTGCTTAAAAACAAGGGTCAGAGATTAACTCTCTAATTCCCTAGAAAAGCTTAGGTTACTCGGCTCTCTCTTATCCTTCTTTTATCATCACATTTTAATTATTTATTCAGTATCTGTCTTCCTGTTTAAACTAGAAATTTGCACAAGGACCATTTGTCCAATTTGTCACTGCCAAATCTAGCACATTACATTGTGCCTGGTATATTGTGTAGGCACCCTATAAATAAACAAATAAATGTATGAATTTATTTTTTAAACAATGAGTTCTTACTCCTGAGTTCTACATTATGCACCGTTGCCTTCCCAGAACCTATGACCCAGAACTTGTCTTCACAATAGTAGGTAAGATGTGCGTGAAACTGCAACATAATTTTCTAGAAAAAGATCTGTACCTATCTCCAAGCAAACCCAGAGAAAGGAGAAACCAAGGAAGGCTAAATGGAGAGGATATTAAGAAATGTTTCGGAAAGGCCTTCTTTTGAACTTAGTCTTGTAATATGAAAAGCAGTACATAAGCCAAAGAAAGGGAATTGTAAAGAAAAGAAGAGAAGCTACATCTACACAGATGTACACTGAGAAACAGACCTAGGGTTTTCGTTAGCAGTACATATAAATCGTATTTTATGAGAGAGATGCATCTCTGATGACCTCACACATTCCCTGAACAAAACTGGCCAGTGTTTCTGTGACCAGCTAGGGAAAATCCAGTGTATAAGTCACTTGGCTGGTTGACTTTGAAGTTTTGCCATTTTTTGACAAATGTTTCATTTGTGAGGATTCACATGATTTCTTATTTTATTCATGAAGTAAGCATCTATTCATATTTCCATCTCACATTATTTCCACCATTCAAACTCACATGAAATTTAGCCACCTTGCATACTGGTAGGAAAAATCCTTAAGTTAAAAAAAATTCTTTGGTGAGTATAGAAAATATTAAATTTTTATATAGAAAATTTCAGGTCAATTTAGACACTGGATGGATTAATAAGTCAGCAAAAGTTCTGGCTCTGACAACTGTGATGCTGAAATGTAATTGAGGCCTCAGTGCTTCTTACACAGGACTACGTGGACTACTTCTCCCACCTTCTACCCAACACTGTAAGCCCTTTGAAAGCAGAGGCTATTTTGCTCATTTTTAAATTACCACCCCACTGGAAAAAATAACAAGAACAACTTGCATAGTTAGGAGTGAATAGACAGATGCCTGTTGAGGTAATAAATGCCACCTCCTCCCCTGTCTGACTTGCTTTCAAAACAGAAACTTTATCTCCTACCAAGACACCATTTAGATCTCATTTTGAGCAACTTGGCAAGAAAACTGAGAAAATTCCCTACCAGTTAGAGAACAGTTGAGCCACCACTGCTAATAACAATATTCTGAGTGATGGTAGGTGCTGAAATCTAATTTTATAAGTGCTCTAATTGTTTTCTAATAGCTGCCAAACAATATTCTACATGTCCACATATGGACAAATATCAAGAGTAGACTCAGCTTGAGGGGAAATCAAGGTTCAGAACCAATTTGGCACTAGTATACAAACAGGGTTAATGGATCTAAAAGGTAGAGAAGGAAGACAGCAGTTTGCTCCCAAACTGGGAGGTCAGCAGTGTTCTCCAGGAGAGATGGAAATGCAAACTTCCAGAAACGAAAAATCCCATTCAGAGCACTACAAAGTTACGGATTTAACACCTGAGTGAGGGAGGCTCACATGGCATCTTTAAGAAGCTCATCTGCTCCCAATCTCTGCCCCAAACCCAGCCTTATACCTACAAGGTTATAGCAGTTCCTCATTTAAGCTATTTTGAATGTATGCCAGACAGCACCTCACCTGAACCATGTATGTTTCATCCATTAGAGTTACACAATATACAAGGTGACTGTAGGACAACATGGAGTCCCCATGCTCCAATGTGAGCAAAGTTTTCATTTATTAACATCAATTTCCCCAGAAAGTACATACCTGAACTTAGAGGTGAAGTACTACAAGAGTCAGCTGTGGAGACATTGGAGGAAATCATAAAGAAGCTCACTCACTTTAAGCATTTACTGTGTCCCAAAGAAGAATAAAATCCTTGTGAAATTTCTGCTTTAGCCAAGGTAGAGTAACAGACCAATTTACCCTTCTACCTCAAACAGCTTAAAAATAAGCAAAATATATAAAACAATGACTTGCAAGACACTGGACTTCAGGTGAAGGCGGTGATCCCTAAAAGGGGAGGTATGCCCTATGATTGCTCCAGCTTACCTGCTTGACAGTTTTCAGGCCTGGCATAAGGAGAGCCCAGCTGACTTCCAGCTGCTCACGGGAAGGTGTTTCACTGAGGTACTCTACTACAAAACTGGCCGAGGGAATTGCCAGGGGAAGCTAAGGTTGATGGGTGCTGCCGCCACCATGCACTGCAGAAGATGGCAGTGGAGAAGATGTGAACATGGCAGGAGGCTGGAAAAGAATCCATCTGCATTGCAAGATCTGGGCATTGTGGCAGCCCAGCCAGTTGTGCTACATGAGTCAGATGACAGGAAAGCTGTCTGTGCTACCAGGCACTGGCAGAGCTGCATGGCTTGCAAAACCTACACTCTGGGGACACTACATGCACTGCAGGAGCCACACACAAGCCTCTTGTAACTGCAACAACCTAGCACTACATAAGCCTTGTGCATTGCAAGAGCCTGCATTTGCAAGCAGGCTGGAAGGATGAAGGAAATCCCTTCTCCTGCAATGTCTCTCTAGCGCCCTCTACTGACAAAACTAAACATGGTTCCTGCAGGCAAAGAGAAAAATACAATAAAGATCCGTTAATTTTCTCAGAGCAGTCAGTAAAGGGTGAATTGGAACGGAGAGGCAATGATTTGATTTTATATAGACATTGACACGGTGATTATAAACCTCATGTGGAAATTCAAAGGGCCTACCATAGCCAAAACAACTATTAAAAGGAACAAAGTTAGAGAACTAACATTACTTGATTTCAGAACTATCATAAAGCTACTGTAATCAAGACAGTGCAATACTGGCTTAAAAAATAGACCAAATAAATCTATGGAACAGAATGAATCGTGAATCCAGAAATAGACTCACACAGATAAGGGCAATTAGATTTCAACAAAATTTTCAAGGTAATTCGGTGGAGAAAGGACAGTCTTCTCAAAAAAGTGATGCTGAAACAACTGGATACTCATATCCACACACACACAAAATGAACTGAGATCCATACTTGACACTATATACATTGTAAGACTAAAATAGGTGAAAATGGGTAATGAAGCTAAATGTAAACTCAAAGATTTTTTTTAAACTTCTAGAAGAAAATATAAGTGAGCCAGTTGCAGTGGCTCATGCCTGTAATTCCAGCAGTTCGGGAGGCCAAGGCAGGAGGACTGCTTGAGGCCAGGAGTTTGAGACTACAGTGAGCTATGCTCACACCACTGCACTCTAGTCTGGGTGACAGAGAAAGACCCTGTCTCGAAAAGGAAAAAGAAAATACAAATGAAACTTTTGTGACCTTCGGTTTGGCAAAGATTTCTTAAATAAGACACCGAAAGAATGACTGGATTAGATATAACCCATAAAAGAATAAATTGATGAATTAAAAACTTCTGCTCTTCAAATGTCCTTTTAAGAGAAAGAAAAAACAAAACAAGCCACAGACTGGGCTGCAAATTATATATCTGATAAATGACATGCCCAGAATGTATAAAGAAACCTTAACATTCAATAAGAGAACAAACAACCCTATGTAAAAACTTGGCAGACAGTTTAAGCAGATACTTTGCCAAAGAAGATAACTGATGACAAGCACATAAAGGATGCTTATGATCCTTAGCCATTATGGAAATGCAAATTAAAACAACAAGAAGATACCACTACTCACCTATGAGAATGGCTAAGATTAAAATGATCAGTTCTACCAAGTGTTGGTGAGAATGTGGAAGAACTAAAACCCTCATGCACAGCTGTATTTTCCACTTTAGAAAACAGTTAGGCAGTTTCTTTGAGAGTCTACACCTATTGTGTGAGCTAGTGACTCTCCTCCTGTGTACTTACCAAGAGAAATGACAGGGTATATTCATACTAATACCCATACACACGTATTCATTGCACCTTTATTTGTAATAGGCCAAAATTGGAAAGAAGCCAAATGTTCTTCAGTAGGTGAATGTATTTTTTAAAACTGTGGTATACCCATACACTACACAGCCACAAAAAGAAATGAACTATTAGTGCACACAACTACATGAACAAGTCTCAAAATAATTATGTGAGTGAAAGAAACAAAAAATCACACACCTTACAATTCTGTTATATGAAATTCTAGAAATTGCAAATGAAGTGATAGTGAAGCATATTAACTCTTGCCTAGGGACAGGGAAAGGAGGCAGTGGGAGAGATTACAAAAAGGGATTGCAAAAAAGCATAAGAAAACTTTCAGGGATGATGGAAATGTTCATTTTCTTAATTGTATGATGATTTTACATCATATAATCTCATGAAGTTTTACACTGTACATAAGTTCAGTTTATTATATATCAATTATATCTTCATAAAGCCTTTTTTAAAAAAAAGAATTGTTTTTCCTTTCATGCTATCATCCCATTGTGTTAACTTATATGACTGATTTTACAATTTTGACCAAATAGACAAATTAATGGAATGAAGAACTAGTTAAGTGCAAGGCAAAAACTTTACCTCATGAGTACATAAAAGAACATGCTAAAGGCATTACTCATGTTACTCAAAGAGCTAAGTAAGACAAGTTCAGGAAATAATGTGATAACATTGTACAATATACTATCTTCAAATATGCTGCCAAAGATTCAGAAATCAAAGTGAGGGAGAACCACCAGAGTAGAGGATTCTATTCATGAGGTGAAGCTATAGACTTCTACAGAAAGAGAAAAGCTGTACTTTTCTTCTTACATTTCAAAACACATAAAACAAAATATTCACTTTTTAAAATAAGTGCTCACCATTGAGTTCTCAGATAAGTTAGAAATGATACACTGCTGGTGAGAGTGTAAATTAATTCAACCATTGTAGAAAATAGTGTGGTGATTCCTCAAAGAGCTAAAAACAGAACTACCCTTTGACCCAGAGATCCCATTACCGGTTATATTCCCAAAGAAATATAAATCATTCTATCATCAAGACACATGCATTGGTATGTTCATTGCAGTGCTCTTCTCAATAGCTAAGACACAGAATCAACCTAAATGGCCATCAATGATAGACTAGATAAAGAAAATGTGTTACATATACACCGTGGAATACTATGCAGCCATAAAAAAAGAATGAGATCATGTCCTTTGCAGGAACATGGGTGGAACTGGAGGCCATTATCCTTCCCAAACCAACACAGGAACAGAAAAACAAACACCACATGTTCTCACTTATAAGTGGGAGCTGAATAATGAGAACACGTGGACAGAAAGAGAGGAACAAAAGAAACTGGGGCCTGCTTGAGGGAGGAGGATGGGAGAAGAGAAAAGTTCAGAAAAAAAAAAACTGTCAAATACTATGCTTAGTACCCAGGTGGCAAAATAATCTGTACCCCAAACCCCCAAGTCACATGTTTACCTATATAACAAACCTGCACATGTAACCCTGAACCTAAAATAGAAGTTAAAGTATTTTTTAATGGAATTGTAAGAGCCTGCCTTTTATCTCTTCTGCTGTTTAACATTGCCTCATAAATTGTTTTTCACAGCAGTTTTGATTCAGTGTATTGACATGGATTTTCTCTCTGTTTCCTCTCTGTGTTTTGATATGCCAGATGTATCGTTAAGATTACCGGAGAAATGGTGTTGTCATTTCCTGCTGGCATCACCAGACACTTTGCCAACAACCCGTCCCCAGCTGCTCTGACTTTTCGGGTGATAAATTTCAGCAGGTTAGAACATGTCCTGCCAAACCCCCAACTTCTCTGCTGGTAAATATGATTTTGCATAAATTTTTCAGAGATATATGTGGCTTAGTACTTTGTACTTAGATGAGGGATATATCTTAGCAAGAGGGTCGCACTATAGTGAAATTACCACCACTCAGATATATTTGTAGATTCAAGCACAGAACTTTTACCAGCTATCAAAATTTGTTGTGGGTGATTGTGTGTGAATGTGTGACTGCATATGCATATACGTGTTTTAATGGCCAACCATCTCAAGTGGTTAGAGAGACAGAGTAAGAAAATCTGTATCAGCAACAGTTTGTTCATTGTCTGTTTTACTCATTATCAACAGACAGTCGATGACAATGGTGGGAAATGAGCCAAATAACAAGAATAAAATCCTTTCATTGTATGAGCATCTTTTTATTTTTATTTTATTTCATTTTATTTTATTTTTGAGATGGAGTCTTGCTCTGTTGCCTAGGCTGGAGTGCAGTGGCACCATCTCAGCTCTCTGCAACCTCCGCCTCCTGGGTTCAAGTGGTTCTCCTGCCTCAGCCTCCCAAGTAGCTGAGATTACAGGCGCCCACCACCACACCTGGCTAATTTTTGTATTTTTAGTAGAGATGGGGTTTCGCCATGTTGGCCAGGCTGGTCTCAAACTACTGACTTCAAGTGATCTGCCTGCCTTGGCCTCCCAAAGTGCTGGGATTACAGCCATGAGCCACCACGCCTGGCCTTCTTTTTAAATCAATTGTGTGTGTAGGTGTGACAGTGCATGTGCATATGCATAATAAAGACCTCAAATTCAGGTTTAATAGTTAATACAATTTCATTGTAATGATCATTGTTTTGATGGAACTTTACATGTATGACATAAAAGAAACTTATGCAAATATGTTTATATCAATGTAATTTTTCACATTTTCTATTAAACCTGAATTTGATGTCTTTATTATGCATATGCACAGTCACACAAACCCACATGCATGCATGCTATTAAAATGATCAATTATACAAGTTAATTATTTGCAGTGAATGAGCTGAAAGAAGTCTTCTTGACAGCTTCTCCATCATCAACTCCTGATGTTCATCTGCAAACCCCTCTCTGAAGTGGCCACTTTTTTCTTTACTGCCACCTGCCTTGTCCAAGTGACCACTGTCTTTTCCCCATACCACTGCAATTGCCTTCTCTCCCTGAAGCCAATCTTGCCCCCCTCCAATACATTATAACAGCCAGGTGGTCTTTTATGAGTAAATCAGGTCTCCTTTGTTCACAACTCCCTGGTGGCTTCGCATTACACCTGTCCCAGAATCTAAACCTGTTACCATTGCCTTTGAGGCCTTGAGTTGTTTACCCTTGTCTGCCTCTCCATTCTCATCTCCCACCATCCTGCCTCAGAATCCTTTTAGCTCCAGCCAGACCTGCCAATCTCAGAAACAGGCTGCATCCTTTCCCACAACAGGGCTTTGTAGTACTTGTTTCCCCTGCCTCGAATACTGTTTCAACCTTCTTCACCTGACTCCAACTCATCCTTTAGTCTCAGCTCTACTCTGCCTCCTGGACTATCCCATTCTCCTCCCCATACCCCCACCAACCAGCCCCAAACTAGTAGCTTGGTGTAAAAGTAATTGCAGTTTCTACCATTACTTTTAAATGACAAAAACCGCAATTCCTTTTGTGCCAGCGTAATAAATTCTGTCCCCTTGTTATTCTCTCTAAAGGTACCCTGTTCTTTTCCTTTGTAGCACTTACTACAGTTAATAATGACATATCTATTTGTGTTTCGTCATTCATCCATCTCCCCCACAAGACTGTGCAAACGGTGAGGGAATGGAAAAAGTCTCTTAATTCGAATTCTTGCTTCAGTTTCCCTCCATGTTTTGGTTGTGCACGTTGAGCCAGTTTATTTTTCAAGGTTCCTCCATCTGAAATTAGGAATTATGTGCCAATATCTTGCCAGTTTGTTTGTAAATATGACTGGTGTCATAGTTACAGCTTTTGTTGCATTTTTAGGCAGTTATGTTGCCAAGTTCTTAGGCATATGTGCAAAAGTTGTATACATATATTAACATACTGGTCTTATACATAGAATCAAATATCACTCAAAGCGGTTTTGCTTAACAAAATATTATATAGACCCTTAAATTATTATTTGCAAAAGTAAAAAAAAAAGAAATAAAATATATCCCATTAATTTGGATCTTATGAACTCTAAATACTTGATCACTGTAACAGGGCTGTGATGAGTGACCCTTTAGTCATCTATAGACTCTTTAGTTTCGTTATGCAGTGCCACTCCACTACCTCAACCACCACAACCATCCCCAGTTTTTTAAAAAGGCGTTGTTGACCAAGCATGATTCTAGATTGCAGTACCAGCCTTTAGTGTCTATCATCAGCCAATTGTTTCCTTAATGTTTACTGAAGAAGACTTATATGTCACCATGGCCCCTGGAGACATTTCGGTTTGCAATCCCTATGACAGGGGCCAAATTGAAATTTACATCTACTTCTTTCCTGTGAAAAAAATTTGCTTGTAAAAAATATGCGGGAACAATTGTCAACTCAAGTATGAGACTGAAGAATGCTCAAGGCTTCTTGAGCATTTAAGAATTCCATCTCTGTGTAAGCATTTGATTGGCAAAGCTTTCTTGAATATTTATTAAAGCAGGTTCTCTAAGAAATTATCACAGACCTATGACAGCTTATTTTGCTATTAATCTCAGCAAATGTATTTCTTTAAAATAACATTATATAATTGAGGGTTTCCCAATTATTCAAATCTACTTAGTACAAATTAATGACATGTTGCTAGATATTAATTCTGAATCTCTATTTTGGCATGGTGTGAAAGTGTTATTTGTAGAACTGATATGGGCTGGAATCTGGCTGTGTTTCTTATTAGCTGCATGACCTTAAGCAAATTATTTAATTTCACTGACCCTCTGTTACTCTTACCTCCTGCCTGCTTGTATAGCAACAGCTCTGGGAGCTTGGGTAACTTAGATGCTTTTCAATTTAAAAAAAACTCAGATAGCCCTTATCAGCATCCCTAGCTCAACTGAAAAGGGACAAAGTCTTAAGGACCGGGTGTATTTTCCACCCCCTTCCTCCATTTCCAGGGCCAAAGAGCTTTGCCTCATCCTCAATAACCTTATATCCAGGGACAGCAAAACCACACTGGTCACACTCTGACTTGGCCACTCTTTCCTAACAGATCAGTGACAGTTTTAAGGCCCTGGTGTTTTTTACTCAGCTTTCTTGATTTATGAGACTTCTGGAGGCTGAATCATAGCAACTTACTTTTGACCTGTCTTTTCACTTTTTCACTGAATCAGCCTTCTCTCTTCTCAACCACTAATTTTCTCTTTTTATAACAAGTTTGCTCATCTTTAAAAACAAAGACAATAATTCTTCCTTTGCAGGGTAGATTTTAATGAAATAGTTTATAATGCCTAGCATATAATAGGTGATTAAGAAATTATAACTACTGTTATTGCACTATATAGGATATTCTGAAAGTGAAGTGTCAGCAAATGTGTGTGACAAGTAACTGAATCACTTATGGCCTCAGCTTCCTCATTATATGGGAAATGAGTTATATGTTTGTACACTCTTGCCTGATTCTTTTTATCATTGAGATGAGCATTTGCAAGATAGATTGGGTAAGTGGTCTGTATACAGGCCTCTGAGCAAAGCTAAGACTCTCATAGGGATATAAAACTTCTTAGCTTATACAGACTCTGCTCTTCTTCTGTATTATAACTACCAAAATTATCATTTAAACTCCAGGATCATCTTATAAGTGAAGGGAAATCTTTGATGATTTAAATGCTCATGGATGAAATATTATGAATGCTGAAAAGGCAGCATGGTAATTTTAGTATCACTCTTTTCTGCTTAGTTGGTGATAAAGACCATGTTTACATTTGGCCAAATATTTCACTGGATAATTTCTGAGAAACTACTGGTCAAAGTAATTCAAAAATAAATAAATGTATTCAGTTCCTTAATTGCCTTAACTGACTAATTTAGACAAAGCTGGTTCCGTAGAAAGGGATATTAAGTTTGAGTTAATAAATAATTCACTCTTTAAAGCTCCCAATTATCATCGCAATTAGTTAATATTACTGAGCACTCACTGAGATTGATAGCAACACAGTAGCTCCTCCTCGTGGATGTTAATCTACCAACACAATAGCATTCAGAACTGTATTTGTATGAAAACCACACTACTGTTAATAGATTCATAATAATCTCTACAAATTGTCAAAAGATGGCTGTACATATCAGACGACAATTTGCTAAGATGCTTCGTGTAGGGTTTATATTTGTTTTAAGATGCTACTCAATCATTTTTCTTCCCAAATGAACAGTGATAATACACAAAATGATGCCAATACCAAGGAATTCTGGGTAAACATGCCAAATTTGATGACTCACCTAAAGAAAGTGTCTGAACAAAAACCCCAGGCTACATATTATAACGTTGACATGCTCAAATATCAGGTAAGCCTATTTACATGATCAGTATCTCTTCCACATGACATATTTGTTTTCTAAAGTACCTACTATTGAATAAAAGTAACTAAAGTAACACTTCTTTTAGCGTTTAAAAGCTATAACTCATTTCTTTAAATGGAAACTTTAAAAGACAACTTGGGGACTACTGACAAAAATATTCATACATATTCTTATTAGTTTAAGCTTACAAGTAAAACATTTTATCACAAAATTAGAGAAATGTGCCACAAAAAAATGAAGTTGCAGAACATTATACTAATTAAGATTATAAGTTTATATTGATAAACAAGATGATTATAATTTTGTTAAGAACATTACTATACTAAAACCTCTTATTTTAAATGATTCAATGTACACAATCTGCTTTTGTTTTTCTAGTAAGATAGTCCTATGAAAGAATTCTAATAAAATCTAACATTAAGAAATAGTTCAATAATAAAGGAATGTTTGATACTTACAATATATGAGAACTTTCTTTTTGTATCTAGAATTGCCCTTACATCAGATTATTATTGACATAGTAAATAAGCCTGATTCATACCAGGATCCTGATAGTGCCTGAGTCTCTCATTGGTTCCCAGCCACTTGACTGCCTAGATTTTTTTGTTTTTTTTTTTTTTTTTGAGACAGAGTCTCACCCTATCACCCAGGCTGGAGTGCAGTGGCACAATCTTGGCTCACTGCAACGTCCACCTCCTGTGTTCAAGCGATTCTCCTGCCTCAGCCTCCTGAGTAGCTAGGAATACAGGCGTGCACCACCAAGCCCTGCTAATTTTTTGTATTTTTAATAGAGACGGGGTTTCACCCTGTTGGCTATGCTGGTCTGGAACTCCTGACCTCAGGTGATCCGCCCGCATCAGCCTCCCAAAGTGCTGGGATTACAGGCATGAGCCACCACACCAGCTGACTCCCTAGATTTTTTTAAACATTTTTATTTTTTAAATTGACAGGTACAATTGTATGTCTGTATTAGGTACAACATGATATTTTGAATATATGTACATTATGGAATGACTAAACTAACATATGTATTACCTCACATAGTTATTTTTGTGATGAGAACACTTTCCATTCACTTTAGCGTTTTTCAGGAATACAGTATATGGTTATTACCTATAGTCACCACCTTATGCAATCAATCTCTTGAATTTATTCCTGTCATCTAACTGAAATTTTGTGTCTTTTGACCAACATCTCTCCAAACAAACCCCCACCCCACCCCACCACCACTACCTCAGCCTCTGGTAACCACCATTCTACTCTAATTCTATAAGATCAACTTTTATTTTTATGTTTATTTTATTTTATTTTATTTTATTTTGTTTAGTTTAGTTTTTTGAGATGAAGTCTCGCTCTGTTGCCCAAGCTGGAGTGCAGTGGCACGATCTCGGCTAATAGCAACATCCACCTCCTGGGTTCAAGTGATTCTCCTGCCTCAGCCTCCCAAGTAGCTAGGATTACAGGCATGCACCATCATCCTGGCTAATTTTTGTATTTTCGATAGAGACAGGGTTTCACCATGTTGGCCAGGCTGGTCTCGAACTCCCAGCCTCAGGTGATCCCCGTTCCTTGGCCTCCCAAAGTGCCACTGTGCCCAGCCAAGATCAACTTTTAAATATTCCACATAAGAGTGAGATTGTGTGGTATTGGTCTTTCTGTGCCTGGCTCATTTCATTTACCACGTTTTTAATGCATTATAATTTTTGATTAAATATGTTCAGATTATTTTTCTTCAAATGAAGGAAGTTGTACTTTAATAAAAATCAGGACATCTCAAACTTGACTGTATTTCTCAATCAAATGCTGGTTCTGAATTGATGCTAAAAAGAAATATATGTGTATACATATTTAAATAATATAAATATTTATTTATAATATTTACATATACAATCTAGATATATATAAAACCTATACAATCTATAATATATAAAATAACACATTATATTCATAAATATAAATATTTATACAAATATTTTAAATATAAATATTTATACAAATATTTTAAATATAAATATTTATATAGTTTAAAATATTGTATAAAATATGCAAATATATAAATATGATATATTATATGTGAATATAATATGATATATGTGAATATAATATATAATATATGTGAATATATTATATTATATGTGAATATAATATATTGTATCTTATATGTAAATATAGGTAGATATCATTATTAAATATACATATATGTATTTTTGGGGGTGTTAGGACCTAGCAGATATATATATTAAATATACTTTTTGAATTTTATTTAATTGGTTTAGAATGCCACCCAGGTATCTGTACTTTGTATAAGTTTCTCAAGGGAGTCTATGCATCCTCTGCTTTGGAAAACATTTATTTAAATTGTTGTAAGAAAACCATTTAAAGTGAAATATCTATAAAATGGTGTATTTTCCAGAAATGCAAAAGAATATAATTTTTTCTTGTGAGAATAGTATATACTCTTCGAACATTATGGATAATACTGAAAAAATATATAATATGGCATAAATTCATCACTTACAAATTAAAATGTAATCGAAAACACATTTTATTTAACTTTTTCCCAAAATATTTAAACATGCTTAGTGACTGCTTTATGCTTTGGGAGAAATGAAAGGAAATAAGAAAGGAAAACTCTAAATGTAATTTTTTCTCTGAATGAGAAGTTAAATTTCGAGGCAGAAGTTAAATTTCATGTATGGTTTGCATCCCCAAAGTGTGAAAATAAGTTGGCACTTCTTTCCCTTCGTGGACTCTAATTATATACACTGCATGTACATCTTCACTTCAGATAAAAAATTTTTTTAAATTATTAAATCCTGTAGAGTTTTTTTCATTTCCGTATTTGTTATTAAGTAAATCTAGAAATTAGAATTCACCTATTGCAGTATGAGCTTTGTGTAAAGTATTAAAATGTAGGCAAGGGCTGGGCACGGTGGCTCATGTCTGTAATCCTAACACTTTGGGAGGCTGAGGCAGGAGGATCACTTGAGCCCAGGAGTTCGAGACTAGCCTGGGCAACATAATGAGACCCCATCTCTTCTTTTTTAAAATAAATAAATAAAGTGTAGGCAAGATACTGAATTCTAGAATTAAGTCAGCTTTCTACTGGCCACTGACCTCAAGTGCTTAATATCCCAGAACTTCAGTTTCCTCATCTACAAATAAGGGTGATAATGATATCTGCCTATTTTATAGGTTGCTATAAGAAGCTAATAATAGCCTAATATATTCCAAAGTACTTTGTGAAATGTCAACAGTCCTAGACTTGCTGCTTTATTTTAACGTGTTCTCTGAGGAATCCCTTTTGCTGTTGTTTAGCTGTGTTCTTGTTGTTGTTTTTCAACAATGCAAGGAATTGGGTGGAGAAGCACAACTAGCATTTTGTGGAAATTGCACTTAAATCGCAGCATGTTTAGTTTCTGGCCCGATAGCATCCCCCCAGAAATTGGGACGATCAAAAACACATTTTCATATATCCACAAAGCACCTCCCCAGGTAGAGGAACTATAATCAGGTTGAGAACTACTGCTGAGGACAGAGTCCAGAAAAAGGGGTGGGGGAGGGGGGATTCTGCTCTGCTTTTGATCTGCTTTAGTTAATAGATTTCTTAATAAATATTTGCCTGCAGAAAGCATTATGCTGCCAATAATATTTAAAGTTTAAAAACTATAATGATTAACTAGCTTAAATTGTCATCAAAAGCCATATCTGTCATTTTATAAAAGAATCCATTTGGGGGCTTGTTTCTGCCACAACCACTCCTGCCTTGAGAGTTCAGTCTACCTTCAGGACCCTTCTCCATGGTGATCATCTGTGCAGGCATTTCCTAGACAGTTGTTTATATCCTTCAAAATCAGCAAAGCTCATCACACTCCATGAATAAAAATCCAAGGGCATAGACACCACTCATCTGATCCCTGCAATGTGCATGTACTCGTGAGAGGTGACTTTCTTAAACACCTTTTCACCACCATAATGAACGATCGAGAAATTCCAACACTGTGAATTTTTCACTGTGGACCCAGAATTCACATCAATATTATTGTCTTTAGATAAATGTTTGTTGATTCTTCAAACCTGGCTTTTTCTTGGTCAAGCTCACAGCTGATTCTAATTAGTATCGACAGTAGATTCTAGCACTGTAGCACTTCCAGCTAAAGGAATCCCAAAGGAAGTAAAAACTAGAAATAACTTCCAGTTACTCCCTTTGGGATTTGCCAAAGCAAGGCCTTGAAACCAGGTGTGAAATCCCAAAGGAGTAATAATAACCTACCCTAGTCTAACTCACTGGTTTGTTGTTGAAGAGCAAATATGGTAAGAATATTAATAGGTGACATTTATCAAAATGTAATTCCTAGTGTGTGCTAGGCATCCTGCTGAGTGTTTCACAAAAGAACACCTCCTTCAATCTTCCTGACAACCCTATGGGTAAATATTATTGTTGTAATTCCCATTTAGCGGATGAGGAAACTACAGAAGCTCAGAGAGGTTCTGAGCTAGGGACTTGTCCAAGATCACTCAGCTTGTAAGTAGAGTTTCAGAATCAGAACTCACACCTGGGACTGTCTAGCTTCCTGGCCTCAGCTCCTGGCCAGCATGCTATTCCACCTCCTTAACTGACATGAAGTGTACTGAAAACTCCAAAGTGCCACCGAGACTCTAATAGCTGCTTTCGTGTTTTTAGTCTGTAACAGTTTACTTGAAGCACCCAGCTCTCTCACAGCACGCTTCACGGTGCCTCTCACTCACGGTTGCTTGTGAGCAGCATAAACAACATATGACATTTTGTTTGATGTCTAAGAACATCCCTGTAGGAGAAAATCATAGCTTCTGGTTTTGTTTCAGATTAATGGTCCAGACTTAAATATTCTCTTTCCTGTCGTTCGGCAAGGTGTCTGCCCAGGGCATTCAGTCCACACCTCTGAACCTGGCAGTGAATTGGCGATGTGAGCCTTCAAGCACTGACCTGCGCATAGATTACAAATATAATACAGATGCAATGACGACTGCTGTGGCCCTCAACAATGTGCAGTTCCTGGTCCCCATCGATGGAGGAGTCACCAAGCTCCAGGCAGTGCTCCCACCAGCAGTCTGGTATGAAGCCTCCTGTTCTCTCCACCAAAGGGCTCCTCTGGGTCAAGAGGTCACAGACTCCTTAGCACTTGTGTGTCCTGTAGGAGGAGATGACAGCAGGCCTGTGTATTAGGGTTCAGGGCAGGAAACAGAAACCACTGGTAGCTATTTTAAGCAAAAACTAATTCAACAGGGACTTCAATGCTTACACAATGGTGGAAGTGCTAAAGGAACAGGCTGGATCTCCAAAAATGCCTCCCAGAGCTCTGCAGAACTGGCCTGCCACAATCCCGGGAAGGAGAGAAAGTAGAAGGCTACCAGTAGAACCACTGAATTCAGGAAGCCACAGCTGTAATTCTGATCCTAGGACCAGCAAGCTCCTATTGGTACCTCCTTAAGTGCTTCTTGGCACCCACAAACTAGAGGCTAGAGTGGACTCCTGTTGTTAGAAGATCCCAACATCTGAGTTAGATTGCTGATCAGAGGAAAACAGTCAAGAAAGCTGCAGGAGAATGGCCTCTGCCTCCCTTCTGTCTTCTAAATCTCAAACCGTGCATGCAATTGGTAAACCTAATTTGTACCTAGGACCCTAACTGCAAAGGCCTCTGAGAAATGCAGTGTTTCATTTTGTAGCCTCTGAACTATAAAAAGGCACACTAGAGAAGGTATGGGACTAGAAACTGAATAGATACATTGTGCCTATATCATCTATTATAAAGGACTTGTTCTAGAAAGAGCATTTCACTTTTTCCATACGACTGTCACAAGCAAAAAGTGGAATTTGTTTTAAAAATGAATGTCAGCCAGATCATGACCCCAATTTAAATTACCTTAATTAATTGATTAACACTCCTATGTATCTTCCCATGTATCTGTCTTAGCAGATTTATTTTAAAAAAAATTTAATTCTACTTTGTCCTCTCAATGTTCATCTCATGGTGTTCTGGCTAGTTACAATAAGGACAGAGAAAAAAGAGATTTATGTATGTCTGGGAGGGGAGAGAGAGAGACAGGGAATTTTTAAATTGTAGTGAAACTATTCAAGCTCTATTTTTAAAAATTAATACTATCCAGGAAAAAAAAACATGGCATCCACTAAACAAAAACTCTTGGATATGCAAAAACCTTTTACCTAATTTATTTTTAGGAATGCTGAACAACAGAGAATATTGTGGAAGATTCCTGATATCTCTCAGAAGTCAGAAAATGGAGGTAATGGAATCACAAGTTTATTTTATTTAACATGTAAAGCTAAAATGGCTTTAGGTATTTGCCAACTATTACCCAAAACATGTAGCAATAAAAACAAGCAGAATATTTCACTCCATTTTTGCATTTACTTATTTCAATTAATAAAAGCAAATAATTCTTCAATTAATTCTCTTTTTCCCCTTTTCTACAGACTCCATATCAAACAAACTATCATTTAGGCCTCTTAAGGAGGCATGTTTCCATCCTGTGTCAGATTCCACGCTCCCTGATTAGATATTTTTCACTCTCCTCAGATATTAATCATAGGTTGGAAAATACAAGGGCTTCCAAGTAGCACGTCTTCAAATTTTGAGGTACCATCTCATGGAAGTACACTTTTACCAGTGTGCAAACAGAATTGCTCATAATATTCAATGATAAACTCATTTAATCACCATTTTGTCAAAGAATGGTGTCTGATTTTGTACGTTAACTTTTGAATGCAACCTCCAAAATTATATCCGAAATATTATGTTGACTGTTACCTTGTAATAATGTGTTTTTTTTTAGGGGTGGGTTCTTTGTTGGCAAGATTTCAGTTATCTGAAGGCCCAAGCAAACCTTCTCCATTGGTTGTGCAGTTCACAAGTGAAGGAAGCACCCTTTCTGGCTGTGACATTGAACTTGTTGGAGCAGGGTATCGATTTTCACTCATCAAGAAAAGGTTTGCTGCAGGTAAATGAATATCTTGATTTTTTCATTTGCGAAAATAATGTTGCCTTGGCTACTCTTAAGAGGAATAGGTTGTGATTTTCTCATCTTTTTCCTCCACCTCTTTCCCACTCCCAACCCCCATCCCAATTAGAAAACAAACCAATTATTGAATGAAGTAGAAATAGGACAATGCACTAGAAATCAGAAGTCAGGAGGCTCTGACTTCTAACTCTGTTTCTTAAGTGGGGCTAGTTGTTCCCATTATATAGATGTATATACTGAGGTTAATGGAGTAAATCCTTCTTTTATTATATTGACGAACAAGACAAATACTTTTTGCCTTTTATTTTTATTTATTTATTTTTTTTGGTGAGACGGAGTCTCTCTCTGTTGCCCAGGCTGGACTGCAGTGGCGCGATCTCTGCTCACTGCAAGCTCTGCCTCCCGGGTTCACGCCATTCTCCTGCCTCAGCCTCCCGAGTAGCTGGGACTACAGGCGCCCACCACCACGCATGGCTAATTTTTTGTATTTTAGTAGAGACAGGGTTTCACCGTGTTAGCCAGGATGGTCTTGAACTCCTGAGCTCGTGATCCGCCCACCTCGGCCTCCTAAAGTACTAGGATTATAGGCGGTGAGCCACCGCACCCAGCCTTGCCTTTTAATTTATCTCCCACCTGAAAACTTTTTGTTCTCTGACAGGACTTCACAGAGTTTAGACTTGTCAGGTTTAGCTGAGATCTGGGAGAATCTATTTTTCACTTTAATAACAAACTCAAAGAATCTAGGCCACAGATCAAAACTGGTCACCCATAAGCTGAAGGTAGCCATGAGACAGGTTTTATTTGGCACAAACAATGGGGTTTTATTTTGTTTTTCAATTGGGGGAGAGGAACTCTCTAATACTAGAGTGATTATACTTTTCAGTGATTTGCTGGGATAAATCCTGGTTTTTTTATGTCTATTGTACTGATGTAATTATTAATTATAACCTTTTCGCTCTCAAAAATGATCCAAATTGGAATATAAGTTATATGAGCACCCTTTCTAACATAAGTTGGATTCTCACATCCAGAAATAAATCTCCCAATCTATTCTAGGCAAACCCCAAACCTCTGCAAATTGTTGATCTATGGAAATGTGAAAAGGCAACTAGCTGATCTGAAAAACTGAAAATTGATTTGGAAACTTTATGTATCTTTTATTCGTATTGTACCTCTGAAGTATGCAGTATCTGGCTCCTAGGGGTAGGGAAGGAGGAATAGAAATGTTACCCATATAATAATTACATTATTGAACTACCAGATAACCTGCTGACATGTTGTTTTGTTTTGCAGGAAAATACTTGGCAGATAACTAATGAAATCTTATGCAAGGATTTGGAGGATTCATATAATGGAGAACTGATGTATGAGAAACAGGTTTTAATTTTGGTTTGATGAAAACAAACCAATATCTGCACTTGGGATATATCAGGTGGAAAGTCAATGACTTTCATCTGTGATTTCCCTCACACACTACCATGATGACCAGTCCTACAGTATTTACTTCTAGGTGTAATATTGTTAATGGTTTTAAAATGTAATTATTGTATTTGTAAATTGTACTCTCATTCCAGTAAGGCAGTTAGACACTTGAGTTTTAGCATTTTACCATTCCTGAAATGGATGTAATTTAAACTGTGGTATGTAAATTTAATAGTAGTATTGTTGAATGGCACAATGCTTACAGAGGTAGATTGCATTTTGTCAATATATAAAATTTAAATATAATATTGATAGCTGTCATAAAGGGGGTGCCACATATTAAAGAAACTTAAGTGGAACCAGAAGAAAAAGAAACAAACTTACTTTTCTTCAATCCTTAGTATGTTTTACTCTAGTGCTAAATAAAAATTCTATCTTCAAATGTTTAGTGGGTTAAATTGAGAAACTATTTCAGAAAAAAATTCTAAGGTTACAGCATATTCAAAGAAAAGCATTAGTTACCACTTTTTAAAAAGCTTTTTTTTCAAACTGCAAATTTCATAAAAATGCAAACTGTGTAAACAGGGCCTCTTATTTTTATAACTTGTGTAAAAAGGGAAAGCAATTCATATTTAAAATTTAAGTATATTAAATTATAATCAAGAGTAAAGAAGATGTTGAAGTCTTAACTACTTGCCCCTCTCTACAGTTTTGCAAATGTGGGGATTGCTGAATAATCAGTCAGACTAAAACCAAAATTGTGATTTTAAGATTTCAAGACTTTCCATAGTTGAACTGGTTAAGAATTTTTGCTTAATTACTCTGAATAGATGATCTTACTCATCCAGTATGGGGGAGTGATACCTTGCGTCTGCCTCTTTACCCACAGGAATCAAAACGCTGAGACTGAGAATTTTAGGGAAAAAAAAGTCCCCTGTTTAGATCCAGAAGGAGAGTTTTAATCATTGTTTATATCATTTGAGAATGAAAAAATAAGCTTTATAAATGAAATTCTATTCACATTACTGGGTAATAAATTTCCTTTCGGATGATTAGGATTCATTGTATAAAACTGTAAATCTTTGCCATTCTTGGAGAAGCAAAAGGAGAGTTATCAAAAATGTATGTCATTTCATCGTTGCAAGGTATAATAAAAACTGTAATTATTCAATCTGGCCCTGCCATATGAACATTTAGAAAGACAAACTTCTTTGGGAGTCTCAGTTGTAAAACCTTCCCTCATTAAGATCTGAAAATGTTAGTCTTCCTTTAAGTCATAGAACTTATTTAAACATAAACCAATTTCTATTACAGGTTATGCTATTAAATAGCTGTAATTATTAAGTTATTATTTTTATAATTAGTTGTTAAATTTCATTTTACACCCACTCAAATTTAACAAAGAATCTTTAGCCCCTTTAAATTTTAGAATTAAATTAAATTTTTAAAGTCTTACTTCTAAAATGAGATTGTGACTGGTAATTGTTTATAGTGAAACTTTTTAAATTAATCTTTGTACTCCTCTATCAGTGCTTGCTACCAAGAGAATGTCCAAAATGATTTGTTTTACCATGGGAAAATTCTTACTATTCAACAAACTCTCAGTTGGCCCCCTACAGCAGTCTGGTGTTGAAGTTTCTTTGAACGAACTAATTAATATACTCATTTCATGTAAAGGTATCCAATTTGATTTTGAAACCAAAATAGAAAATGCAAAACTCTAAATTCCATGAAACATGAAATTTATGACACCAAAATCAATGGAGAGTAAGCAGCAGCAAACTGAGAATTACCCAGCATATGAATATAACAATGTGTTTTTAAGTAATCAATTCATTTAAAAAATTGAATATTAATACAAAGCATATTAAAAACGTGTAAATATTACTGGTTCTCATGTCTTTGTATTTATATTTTATTTTGTTTTATTTTGTATAGATCTAGAATGAATTAGTAATTAAACACAAGGGTTTTTTCCCAAAAAATTATTTTACTGATTTTTGAAAATTTAATTAAAAACATAGATTACAGTAATCTCTAACATTATTCAAATCTTTCTAGGGACTAAATTAGAAACTATGAAGAAATCCTAGAATCTCTTAACTGGTCTTTATGGAACAGAATGGGAGTCAACAATTTCAAAATGATTGAACTATGAATAACCAGAACCTCAATAGAAAATGTATCCCTTCACCTTTCAGAAAAGAGATCAAATAATAACACAATAAGCTGGTATCAGGGATTTGCATTTTGACATTTTGTTGTTTCTTTTTAATTTTGTAGATTATAATCTCCTGTTACATCTATATCCACAGTACTGTAGAATAAGAATTCATGTCCTGAAAATGGTCCCAGGCAATGAAAGAGTCTCAGTTATCAAAGACATTAAGTCAGATTCATTTATTCATTTTATTCCCAAGTCAGAATAAAATGAACTAGTAGGTATTAAAACTATTTTCAGTACTAGGGGTTAAAACAAAAAGAAATTGTTCTAGTTAACCAGAACACCATTTCCTGAACGTTATGATCTTTAAAAGGTTCTGCTTTAGCAAGATAAAAAGTATAAATGATGCTACTTTATTTTGGCAACATGGAAATTTTGTTTTTCTTTTCCAATAAAATCCATATTTTCGTGAAATTTTTAAAAATAAATTTTTATCAAGAATTAGTCTGAATTTTATCATAATTGAAATTTATAATTACTAAGAATTAAATTTTTAATCATTTTTAAAGCTGTGTTCTTCTCCACACCCACAGCCAAAATGGAAATTCACTGTATGGTATTTGGGACTATATTTCACCTGTAAAAGAAAGAATGTCCACAATTCAAACGGTTTTGAGTTAATAGATAGGAATCCCTCAGTCAAACTACAGAATTTGTTTGTTTTATATATTCTTAGTCAGCAAAGTGTTTGAGCTATAATTACAAATATTTCCATTTCTAAATCTTCTTTTAGAAAAGCAGATAACTGTAATACCTTGGCTCTGCCACTGACTCCTGCCATATGATATTGGACAAGTCACTGCCCTTTTCAGTTTCTCATCTTTAGAATGGGGAGTTGGGATTGCCAGTGGTTTTCAAGCTTTTCTTAACAGCAGGGCTTTTTTTCTAATAAAATTGCACATGGAATCCTGGTAGGCAAAACAGCTCAAAGCAATGCAGGAGTTTCTCCAACAGTTTAAATCGGGGCTCCCCAGAGCATGGTTTAAATACCATTACAGTACACAATGATCTATCATGTGTCTTCCAACTCTGAAGTTCCACAGTTGTAATTTACTCAGATAAACCACCTTTTGAGGCTTTATAAGCAAACTTGTAAAATCACAGTAATTGAATGATATACAATAAAAATTGACAGAGTGTGTACCATGTACCAGTCACTAGAGATATTAGCTCATTTAATCCTCTTATCAATCAAAAAATTGTAAGTACTCTTTTTAATTCCTGTTTTACAAGTGATGACACTGAGGCTTAAATAGAATAATCTCCCCAAAATGACACGGCAGCTGAAAGTAACCCAGCTATTCTGACTGCAAAGGAAACGCCTTAATTGCTTTGTCCATCCTGAACAAAACAATCTGTTTTATGTCACTATACATACTCCATTTGAATGCCAAGGTAGAAGGCACCATGAAAAACCATTACCAAAATAAGGATAATTCCAAAAACAAAACTGTCAAAAAAGAATCACTGCTTCTCAAAATATGATTGGTATCATCACTTATTAATGTTTTGTATCATCACTTATTAATGATTTTGGCTTGGTCACCACTATGCCTGGAAGGTAGTAGGCACTGATAAACATTGTTAAACACCGTAACAACACAAAATGATCTACCACATGTCAATGTCTTCCATCTCTGAAATTCCATGATTCTACTTTACTCAGATATACCACCTTTTGTGGCATTATAAGGAAACATGTATAATCAAGTTCATACAAGCTATACACAGTAGGCATCGATAAATTTGTATTGACGGCATAAACTTCTAGGGATGAGATTTGGGAATATACATTTTGATAAGTGCCCCAAATTTGAGAATCATTGCTCTAGTAGATCTCTAAGGTCCTTCTTAGTTCTGACATTATATCAGATTTTAAGCATTAAATTCTAAGATGAAAACCATTTTTCTAGTCAGTTTATTTTTCATTCAGTCCACTTAATTTCCTCCAATCTTAAAAATTTTTTTTCCCTAGGAAAATCCCTATCTTTTTCTTAAAGTTACTCTGTTATACTATCTCAGTCTCAAAGTAGCCTGAAATGCACTTTCTCATTTTCATATTTCTGTCCTTTTCTTCAATGTTTTAAAAGACTTGAAGTAGAAGGGAAGTTGCAAGCTGTTATTTATTCAAATACAAAATCCTAATCAATATTTCCTTCTTTGCAAGGGACATTCAGATCTCTAACTTGTGAGTTGAACCTATTTATTTTGTAAGTTTTGACTTTACAAACATGTGGTAGCCTCATTCTAAAAGAGTTGCACGAATATTTTTTCTCAAAATAACCACAGGCTGTAAATTAAATTGAACAATACAGTAAAATATGCAGATACATACTAAACAGATGAGTGTGTGTGTATGTGTCTGTATTTAAGCTTTTCCTTTTCCAAAAGATTATACATTTGAGCAAAATCCCATTCCGTCTAAATGTACTCATTTTGCCACATGGTTTTCTGATCAGCAATTTTTTTTAAAAATGGAAGTGTTACATTATATTTAATAATATCAAAACAA
Source organism: Pan troglodytes (assembly GCF_028858775.2). Taxonomy (NCBI): domain Eukaryota; kingdom Metazoa; phylum Chordata; class Mammalia; order Primates; family Hominidae; genus Pan; species Pan troglodytes. The sequence continues at coordinate 164,237,081 of NC_072398.2, read as the reverse complement.
GAGTGATCTCTAAATATAGCTTTGAAAGTTAATATAATATGATGTGTCCATGCAATGAGTCAAATTAGATTGTTGATATAAATGAACAAATCAATCCAAGTTACATTGATTAAAGGGACTATTTGGATGACCAGCCTCACCATCTTTTACTGTGTGCACTTTCCTCTTAAGGTTTTGTTGTATTTTCCCTGCTCCTTTAGGCTTTTTTTTCATGTGGAAAACAGTATCTAAATGCCATTCTCTCACTTATGAATTAAATATGGCTACCATTAATGTTCCTTTTTGTCAGTGGAGTGTACGGAAGGAAAATGAGATAGGAGTACATTGCTTAAGTCTCTAAATATTAAAAACAACAACAAAACACTTGCCTTTCTCTTGTGTCATTGCTTCAATGTTCTGTCATCTTCTGCAAGCTAGAGTTGCACTGCTGACATCTAATTAAGATCTAAATAACTTTCATGAAGGAATGTCAAATGTAAAGTCTGTTGAGTTGACCATGGTGAACCTCTTGATTGGTCCTCACATTTAATATCTGATTTCTCTCCTAAATGGGTATGTCTATGAGGAAAAGACACCTATTTGTTGACATTGACCATGGGTATAATAATTTATTCTCTAGGTTTAACTTCTAAAATTATTTTTCCTTTGATTTCTAACTGCCTCCTTCTATCCCTAGAGTAATACCTTGCCTACCTTAAATACATCTTTATCCTTGTAAAAAATGTTTTGGCAAAAAGCAAATATATTTTTAAATGTCCCGTAATGTTTTAAAGAAAAGAAGTAAAGTGTATTTGGGCTATGCTCACCAATATTCCAGTATTTTACAAATTGTGTTCTGGAAGATGTTCATTGTGGTCTGAGAACAAATAGTCCTATACTATAATTCTCTCTCTTTGGACATTGACAATAAATGTTAGTGTTTTAATGAAGCTTAAGAAAGTTATTGAATCAGGTAAAAAAAAAATTTTTCTAAGCACACCTTGAGAAACCTTTGGAAAAGTTTTCTTTTAACACTAGTTTATATATCCTTCAATAATTGTAAATAAAATAACCAGGAATGCTTTGAAAAAAACGCTTCTGGAATTTTGTTTTAATTTTAAGAGAATTCCTGTCATTTCAAATGAATTGTTATCTATTTTAAATTTCATTAGTATCTCTTAGTGAATTTAACTTTATCATCTAAAATATTCAAAACAAAACAATAAAATTATTTTAATTGTTTTTGTATTATTTTTAAGGCTTGCACCTATGACCAGCATATCAGACCCCTATCTGTTGAAGATGTTTCCAATTCTTTGCCATGTGGAATTAATGCCAGTGAATAATCTCCAGTAACGTTTTACTAAACAGCTTTAGGAAACTGAATCATGATAGATCAATGTTGACAGTATTTTTACATCAGCTTGTCAGAAATTATATTAAAAACACTTTGGGGAAAGCTAAGAGCAGTGCACTGTTTAGCACAGATTTTGTGAGATTCTATACTCTTTTAATGAGCATTTCATAGGTTTTTTTTTGTTGTTTTTTTTTCTTTTTTTGCTTTGCTTTACTTTGCCAATCAGTTACTTTTATACCAAATTAATGAAGTTTCTTTAAAAACTTCCTGGTTAAATTGTCTGTTATCATATAGAAAAGAATCAAACTGAATCACTTTACATTTCTCTAAAGATAGTTCAGTTTTTAATCCATCCAGAGTTTGTGAATCAGCCTGATAGATCATAAGCCATTTATAATTTTTAAACATTCCATTGAATGAGTATATCATACAAATGTTAATTCCATCTCGCTCATTCAGTTTTACATTACTTTTTTGACTTTTTTTTCTCGCAAAGTAAATGCTTGATATTATTCATTCACCATCACTCTAAGGTATTTTAAATCATACAAGTAACTATCACAAGAACCACTGTCACAAGATCCAAAGTCAGATTTTTTTTCCTTTTCAAGTTGCTAGAATGATAATTCATATAGCTGTGTTGATTTTTCAGGTCAGAATTTAGTTCTTGCTTTGTTAAATGGACATACATGAAAGAGATTGGCTCCTATCTAATTCATATTCTCTCTCTTTATCTCTCTCTCTCTCTCTCTTTCTCTCTGTGTGTGTGTGTGTGTGTGTCTCTTTCCTCTCTGTCTAAGGGGAATTGAAAAATTGCTGCTGAATAATTTTTCTTGAAAAAGCCAAGTGTTGATATGATGATATATTAATCTTATCTATGAACAGAGCTTCACCACAGGCCAAGCAGTAATGTATACAGCTGGCTTTTTAAGCTGTTTGAACACTATTGTTTTCTATTAAAAAGAGTTTTTGTTTGTTTTTCACTTGTATAGTAAAAGATCATATGAATTAAATACTCGGATATTAATTTTCATTCCTACTAAGTGGCCATGTAAGACATTGATTTTTTTTAAACTTGAACAATATAAGAATCTAGGAATCTCAGAAAGATTTTGCTGTGTTTCTATAGGTAATGAAATCCTGTCAATTAAGGAAAATGCTGTGTGTAATTTGATTTGGTGGTAGCCTTTATTTAGAGCTCTCTTTGATCTATGTAGCAAAAATACACTGTTTCTTTTTAATCTTGTACTAAGTACATAATTTCACAAAAATACCTTGGGCATAAAATATTTACAAAACTGTGAATTAAAATACTCAAGATACTTTTAAAGTTTAGTCAAAATGTTGATTCCCAGCCTTTTTCCTACACGTCTATTTCAAAAGAGTATACTTTTTTCTGACAGCCATTACTGCTTAGTCTGTAATGAAAGCTTTACTGCTTCTATGCTGTGCTCAAGAGAAAACCAACAACAGAAGCGAAGACTTGCTCCTTCACAGAATTGCAGCAAAGCTCTCTGCTGGGCAATGGTGACAGGAAAGTGTGTCATTGACTTGTTGAAGATAATCATGAGACCATCTTAACATTACTTGCCTTATAAGCTAGAAATAGTATGGATATCACTTTTTGTAAATAATAATTTTTGGAAATGTTTTTTGTTCATAATTTTCCCAATCACCTATTTCACAAAATCCTGAATATGCAATTATTTATTATGACACATTACTGCAACTAGGGCTCCCATTCCAGAACAAAGTTTAATTCTATATGTAAGTTGTTACTGAAATGTGATTTCTTTTTCTGGAAAATAAATGAAAAATATGAAAATGAATTGAATTGTGAATATCTTTTGCTGTCAGCCTCTTAAAATTTTACCCACATTTCTGGAAAACTTCATTCCATGTTTAGGGTAGGGATGGTGGGCCAAAGGTCTGTCAAAGGTCAAGGGTTAAGAGTTAGACAAATCTCAGCTCTGTGATTTAAATATCGACTTGAGCATGTTACTCAACGATTCTACATTTCCTTATCTTAAAAAAAAAAATAGAGTAATGTCCCCTATGTCATAGTCACTGAACAGATTCAATGAGATAATGTTTATCCATCACCTAGCAGTTCCTATCTAGTCCATAGTAGATATTCAATCAACAATCCTTTCCTGTTCTTATCTTTGTGTGAGTAGAGATTGGGATGGGCAAAAATATCTATTTCTCTTCTTCCAACACTATCCTAACACTGTGCTCCACCGGAATCCCAATGTATTACTGTCAGCTAATGCTAATTGCAGCAGGACACGCATCAGGAGTCATGCCCTTGGCTAGATGCTTGGAGGCATCTTGTTTCTGCTTCCAATGATTGCCCACTACAGGAGGGTCCCTATAGTGTTTATTTTGTTTGCTTTTGGTTTGGGGAGGCCCAGTGGGCTTAGGCTGGGGATAGTCGCTAAAGAAGAGGAAAGGCCCATTCATACCAGCAGGTAGGTCCTCAACCCCAAACAGCCTCATTTCAAAACTTCTTAGACATTAACAGGCTCAGAAGAGTCTTGTTAAGGAAAGCGAAGGAACCCAGCCCGGTTTGTAATACACTGGAGTTAAGACCATGAGTTTCAGGGGCGGTGGGCATATTATTTAACATTTTAGAATCTCAATTTTCCAAATCCTTTAAAGGGAAAACATTCCTTTCTTGACAGAGTTATTGTGACGACTAAATACCAATGTTTGTCGGTATCTGGGGTATCTGGCCAATGTAAGTTCTCATTTACCTCCACATTCCACCGCCTGTGCCTTGGAGGGGGAACGTGCAAAGCAGCGTTAGGGGCCGGGGAAACGGCAGGGCTACTTTACTTTGTCTTTGCGCTTCGGATTTCCTGTGCTAGGAAACCGCAGCATTTCCCACTCCTGCCCCTGATGTCTGCGGGAAAAGGAACTTGATGAGGGGCCCTAGGGGTGCAAATGTCTTTAGTCCCAAATGTCTTCCTCGCTACAGAATGAACCAGTTCCCCTCCAGCTCGCCGCCAACCCAGGACGCAGCCGGGCTCAGGGCGACCCCCAGTGGGCAGTGAAGATGAGATGCTCTACATCCTTAGGGCAGCTCAGAGGGCCACTCAGCGGCCAAGTCCGGCCGGGGCGGGCCGAGGGCTCTGTTTGAGGTCACCCTGGAGACCGGCCTCAGAGTCCAGGGGGAGTGCGCGGGCGGCCGCCGGCTGAATGAAGCCTGGGACGCGGGAGTCGCGCCGCGCGCAGTGTCTGCAGTGCCGGAGGTCTGGGAGGCTCCGGGCAAAGCCTCCCTGCTGCAGGTAGGGTCGGCTCTCTCTGCAGCGCGTCTGGACCCCAAAGGAAGGACAGGGGGCAAGGGATCGACCCTTTGTTGAGAAATGGCCCTACTTGGCCTCGATCTCTCCGCCACCTTATTCCTCCTCTCCCCAACACATAAGAAAAAATGATCCCAAATTTGGGAACTGAAAGTCAGTCCCAACCGTTCGTCCCCTGCCCCACTGCATGGCTGGGCTTCAAGAGTGATGGCCAACGCAGAGCCGGCCAGCAAGGTCATCCCCTGAGCCTGGGCGGTCTTCCTGTGGCTGGCCGCACCCATGAGGACCTCCAGGTCCCAACTCTGGCCTTTCTTGGGGAGGGGGCGGCCTGCAGGGCATCTTTGGAAACAGCTGAGGCCGAGATGGGTCTATGTGGCTTTGCAGCGAAACCTGAATGACCCACCTCATCAGGCTGTGTGTCTTTCCACACTCATAAACACACTCACCTTCCTACACACGAACACAGACACACTTATACACACAGGCACCTGCACACACAGAGATGCACACTCACAGGTACACACTCAAGGATGCTCACACTCACGTGCACACACACACCATGCTGCCTGCCTCACCCACACACAGCACCTCTGCTCTGACATTGATGCCACTGGGTTTTAGGGTATGTTCTTGTGTGCCCTACCTACTCAACTGCCAGCTCCTTGAAGGCATGGATTCTATTCTATTTTTATGCTTTGGTGTCTAGCATAGTATTTCCTTATTGGGGCTCTCACATTTATAGATTATGAAATAATTTAAATGAATACTTAAATTTGTAGGTAGACAATGAGGGCATTATTAGAGTTATAGTCTAAGTTCTGGGAAGTCCATTGCTACTACCAGCTTTTTAACAAGTATTAGTAGGAAGGAGGGAGTTTTCCAATAAATTATTTATTTAAAATTTAAGTCCTATTTGCTCCTTACAAACTATGTAAATGTTGCTCGAGAAAACAAAACAAACAACAAAAAATCTTTGGGAAAGCAAGGTTAATTTTTATTTTTATTTATTTATTTATTTTCTAGCTCCCTACCCCTAATTTTATTTTTTAAAGTCATGACGGGTAAGGAACAGTGGTTGATGCCTGTAATTCCAGCACTTTGGGAGGCCAAGGCAGGAGGATCACTTAAGGCCAGGAGATTAAGACCAGCCTGGGCAACATAGAAAGATCTTGTCTCTACAAAAATTTTTAACAATTAGCTAGGCATGGTGGTGCAGGCCTGTAGTCCTAGCTACTAGGGAGGCTGAGGTGGGTGGACCGCTTGAGCCCAGAAGTTTGAAGTTACAGTGAGCTATGATCATGCCACTGCACTCCAGCCTGGGTAACAAGAGCTAGATCCTGTCTCTAAAATAATAAAATAGGACAGGTAGAGTGGCTCATGCCTGTAATCCCAGCACTTTAGGAGGCTGAAGCAGGATTGCTTGGTCCCAGGAGTTCAAGACCAGCCTGGGCAACATAGACCCTATCTCTACAAAAAATTAAAAATGAGCCCAGCTTGATGGCATACACCTGCAGTCCTAGCTACTCAGGTGGCTGAGTTGGGAGGAATGCTTGAGCCCAGGTGTTTGGGGCAATAGTGAGCCATGATCATGCCACTGCACTCCAACCTGGGTGACAGAACAAGACCCTGCCTCAAAAATAAAATGTAACAGTGACAGCAAATATTAATTAGCAACGTTGTATTATGGTTAAATTTGGGGGGCAATACAAATATTGGTTTCTGATGTAGGATAGCATCTTTCTGCTATACATGCATATCTTTTGTCAATGACCTCCATCTTCATCAGCTAAGCATTTTTGCTATAGCTTAATATCTGCTTATGTAAATAATTATACTGTTGCATAAATAAGCATTTTCAGAGTTATCATAGTTCCAGTTTCACTGATCAGAATAACAACAAATATTATATATTGCTCTTGAGGAAACCCCACTTCCCCGTTCAAAAATGGTAGGAAAAGTATCTGTGTACTTTGAGATTAGTCCCTGTTATACTAACTAAAATGTTTCCGGATCTTTCTTTTGCTATTTTACAAAAGTCTTCTTCCATAGGTTATGATGATGTCAGACAATGCTAAAGACAGAGCAGCTCGTTCATGGAAGAAAAGAGGGAGTATTTCTTCTCTAAGTAATCATGAATTTTGGCGAAAGGAAATTCATGGGCGCATCAAAGAGTGAGTAACTGTCTAAAATAGTAAATTCATTTATTGAATAAATAGGTTCGTAATGTTTATTAGGAGAAAAAAACACTTCCTCGGGGACATAAAAAGAGATAAAATGGGCAAGTACAAGGTGCAGGTCATCTTTAGGGGCCATATTTAAAAAGAAAGAGAAAGAGAGAAAGCTTAAGTGATATGTTAATCCTAGCAGCATTTTTGCTATTTCAAAAATCATCCCAAAAAACCCTCTGCTCAAAAGAAACACCACATGCAATGTAAACCAGACACGCTTATATGTCTTTTGAGTTCTTCTCCTCAATATTTTATAACATAGGTTTTGCATTTTTGTAATCAATACATACATATACAATGTACTTAACATTATTGTATATAATTTTGTCATGTATTTTCATAGTTTTTTCCATATCCTCTTAAATGACTGCATAATATTTTGTCAATTTATGATTCTGGGTTCCTTAACCATTCTCTAATTATTGGACATTTTAAGTTTGTTTCCATTTTTTTCTTTTTTACTATATGTCTGTGCTTGGTCATTTTCCAGAAGAATAATTAGTAGGTCAAAGGGCAATAAGTAGATTTTTTTGGTTCTTGCTACATGTTGCATCTTTTCTCCTAAAGATATACATCAATTTTTAATATTTTCATGGCATTTCCTTTTGACTGCTGTTGGGAAGAAAACAAAACAAATTATCGATGTAGCAGTCAATTAATAATAGACTTTCGTTCTTAGTTTCTATAGCACTGGAGGATGTAGTATATTGAGTATATATTGGGAAGCAGGAGATAGGGTGTCCTGCAGAACAGAGAGTAGAAGAACTGGAATAATTAGAATTCCGAAACCAAAATCTTTCTATTCTCAGAGTGTGTTAATGCCTACTTGCAACTCCACGTTCCAGCCCTGGAAGTCTGTGGATTACACATACAATGTCTTTTACAGGTGGGAAACTGACTATAAAGGAGTAGCAATCCCAGCACATGTCAGAAGTAAAGATGGGAGAATGATTAATCTTTGTAATTTTTGCTTCTAAACTTTTCTGGCTGCTATTTCCAATAGTTAAGTGCAAGGGTTATTTTTTAAATTATTTAAAACTGATTGTTGGCTTAAATTCAACTTACGTTTTCCAAGAAACTATTTAAGTAATAGTCTGACATAAATTATGTACCCATGATATTTTTTTAAATACTGTCTCCAAAGATTAAATTGTAATTCCTATTTGCATGACTTTTATTTATCTTTTCCCCTTCAAAACAAATTTGTCATATAGAATCAGAACATGGCTACGTTTGAAGAATTAGAGATCACTCTTTTTAACCTATTATTGATGAAGTATAAATACATATTAAAAATAACAAGAATATAAAAATCATATTTATCAATACATTAGGATAGATTTTTCACTGACAACTACATTTAAATGATAACTATTTTGGTTTTGGACTCCTAAACAAAACATTTAGAATGGAACCTCTATTTGTACTTTTTTTCTTAAATAGCAAATGATCAGCTTCCAAGTCCCCTTGCAATGCAGACTATTTAGGAGGCTCCCCCCACCCCATGCTAACTTGTATTAATACTTGCTTTCCATTGGCTTCCTCACTATCTGGAATTAGACAGTACAAGTTATTCTCCTTCATGAATGAGGCTTCAACTAGTAGAAAAATTCTGAAAGCTTAGTGACTATCAAATACAGGCATTGTTTTGAAATTGCAGTGTTTTATGGAAAAACATATAACTTTCATTTGAAAATTACTTTAAAACAATTTTGAAAATATAAATTTCAATAATGTAAAACATTCTGACGTTTATTAAGGACTGAATACATTATCTCACTGAATCTCCCCAGCATTAATACTACTAGGTAGGCATCATTTCTACCACTTTACTAAGAAATAACTAAAGTTTACAGGTCAAGTAACTTGACTTAATGATTAGGACACAGTCCCAAATCCTGACTATGAGATACAAAGTCCACAGACCCCTATCTACTTCCATAGCACCATCTTCCCCACCATCTTGCGGGCATCCTCCCCTCCAGCTATACTCAATTATCCCTCAGTGCCCTATCTGGCCCCCAGCCATTGCCCCATGTTGCTTCCCCATGGGGTACCCCGACTCCTTGCCTGCAATGCTCTTCTTACACTATTCCCCTGGCTTTCTTCACTTCTTCCATCAGAATTTTGCTCCATCTCCACCTCTTTGGGAAGTGCTCTCTAATTACTCATCTGTGACCACCTCTACCTCCAGACTGGGCCGGATGATCTGCCTTTCTTCTCCTACTGCTTTCGCCTTCGATATGCACTATATTTGGTGATTTGCTTGTCTATCTCTTTCAACAGACGATGGACTTATTTGTCTTTTTAGCAGTAACCACACTTATAAGGAGGACATGAAGAGTAAAGGTAGACCTCCTTGAAAAGCTGCTTCTTATATGTGGTATAAGATCAGCACAGATTTAGCCCTACAGTCTTGGTCTCCATGTCTGCAGTCTTCCACAGTTGTAACTAATGCTTAACAATGATCCCCAGACAGCATAAATGTCTGAAATGCCTTCTGAATTACAAAATTTATATTAAATATTATTGTGAACTGTTTTCAAGATTGAGTCTGTTTTTAAGTTATCTTTTCAATTTAATGTAATTTTTATGTTTTATTAAAGAAAAAACAGAAACATCTTAAGCTGGATCTTATTATCCTAACATTGTAACTGTTAGTGTGTTGGCATATTTCTGTTAGACCTGGACATACATATATCAGACCCATACTGTCTGAGTCCAGACAGTACACTACACAGTGGTCATCATACTCCATCTGTAATTTCAAATTATTTTTTTACCTGAACAATTTATAATAATAAGGATGATAATAGCTAACATTTATAGGGCCCTTACGATGAACCTTATTTATGTATCATAGAAGCTCCATAATAGGAGTTGGCAAACTATGACCCAAGGGCCTATTCCAATCTGCATCTGTTTTGCTAAATACGATTTTTACATAGGTGAAAAAAATCAAAAGGGGAACAGTTTTTTTTGCAGCATGTAAAAATAATAAGAAATTCAAATCTCTATATGCATAAAGTTTATTAGGACACAGCCATTCCTATTCACTTGTGCGTTGTCTCTGGCCACTTTCGCACTGTAACAGCAGAGTTGAGTAGTTACAATAGAAACCGTAGGGCCTGCAAATCCAAAAATATCTGCTATTTGGCCTTTTACCGAAATGTTTGCCGACTCCTGCTCTATAAAGATAGATGTTATTATCTCCCCCATTCGATAAATGAAGAAGCAGAAGCTTAGAGAGATTGAGGCTCCAAAGCTACAGAATTAACAAGCAGCAAAATGGGCTCTTGTTTATTAGTTGAGTATTTTCATTTCCTGAAAATTGGCAATCCCATGTGTGATTTGCATTAATAAAACCATTCTGTTCATTCACCAGAACCTTCTGTTTCCCATCCACAGTAAGAGCAGGTCTTTACAATGACATCTTTCTTGTTGGAAGCTCAGGCTTTGGCAGACACTGAACAGTGTTTGAACAGATGTGCTTCTCTCATTTCCTTAAAATGGAAACAGAAGATATGAGGTCAAGTTACTTTCACAGGATCATGTGACATGATATCTAGGCTTGTTATCTGTGAGGCCAGGAGTTCCACTAGTAGATTAGGGACAAGGTTGGGGGCTGAACATTCTCTCCTTTGCCTCAAACCAAAATTACAGTGATGTCATGTTACCAGAACTTTCTGTATGGATCCCACAGCTCCCCGTGTGAACCCACTGATGGCATCTAACATACCAGTTAGGCCACACTATATGTATTTCTTCATTTATTCAGGATTTATTAGCTTCTATGTGCCAATTACTGTGCCACATATTAGGCATATAAAGGTGAATAACTACAGGTTTCTAATTTAGATAAGTTCATTTTTCAGGGAAACTGAGAGCTGCCTGGTAACTTTTTTCACATTGTCTAGGTCTTGCCAGTAAAAGTGACCAAAATGGAAATGATTGCATTCATTACTTCATTTCAACAGTAATGAATTTATTCTATCATTCAATCTATACTACTGTGAGCTGTTTACGGGCAATTGAAAATGGTGTTGCCAGAACAATTTCTTCATTTTGATACCTGAAGGAGAAGGCTAGAGATTAGAAGATCAGAGTTAGGAGATAAGTTGTATCACCATCTATGTTAAACTAAAGCCCCCAACAAGACCTACCTGAGATATGGCCTCCCCCAAAAAGTGAAAATAGTTTGGGAAGACTGAAATGGCCATGTTTCCAAATGAAACCACAATAACAACTAATATTGTATTGTCCTTTTAGGTTATTAAGCCATTTCACATACAATATCTGTGTAAGTTAAATAGACAAGATATTTTTGTCCCCATTTATGTTTGTAAATGGGGAAATGATAGATTGTGTTGGCAGAAAACTGGCTCATTATAGGGAGGAAAATGAAGCTGGCCTCTTACCTTATATGCTTTGCATAGGTAAACTCCAGATGGAAGACCAAAATGTGGAAATCTATTAACAAAGCTAAGAGAAGAAAGCACAGGCCCATATCTTTGTGTTCTAGGAGTAAGGAAAGATTTCTGAAAGAAGATCCCAAAATGAAAACTCACACCATAGAGCAAAATAATTTTTGGATAAATATAACCACAATAAAATCTAGTGCTTCTGCTCAACAAAGGATACAATAGACATAATTAATAGGCTGGCTGAAGATACATAAACGTTTTTTTAAATCCTGTACATTAACAACTTATGCTAGGAAAACAATTTTTAAAATAGTCAAAGAAGACAGCAATTTTCAGAAACAAAGCCCAAATAGCTAAGCAGAATATGAAGAGGTGCTAAAACTCACTTTCAAGCAGAAAAAATATAAATTAAAGCAAGATACCATTTTGCACCCATCCAAATGGCAAAACAGAAGAAAAGAGAATAATACCAAATGTTGGCAAGGCATGTGAGAGTAAAACCTGGTATCGCCATTTGGCAAAGAAAGTTAATGGTTTTTAGAAAATACAGGGGTGTGTCTGCTTTATCAGAGTAAGAGCTTACAGAATAATGGCTCACAAAGCCCTACATGATCTAGCTACCTGATACCTTTGCAACTTTATCTTCTTTCACTCCTTTTCTTCTTCCTCCTGTGCTACTTGTCTGTATGCATTTTCTCAAACACACTAGCAGCCTCCTGTCTCAAAGCCTTTGCATGTGCTGTTCTCTCTTCCTAGTATACCTTTCCCTCAGCCATCCATGTGGTTCATTTCCTCACCTCCTTTCTTTGTTCATGAAGGCCTACCTTGACCACTTCATTTGAAATTGCACATCACATCTTCTCCTCCACCCACTTCCAAACTCCCTTAACCTGCTCTATTTTTTCTTTTCCCTGAGGCATGTATCACCTTTTATCATAATATATAATTTGCTTGTTTAGTATTTTATTGTCTATTCTCTGTCTTGCCTTACTAAAGTAACAGTTCCATGAGAGCAGAGACCATAGTTTGTTTTTGTTTTTGTTTTTTTTCCAGTATTGCATCCCAAAGACCTAAAATAGTGCCTGGCATATAATAGTCACTCAATACATATTTTGTGATCATCGAATGAATAATTGTTGCATTTTATCAATTCCTGAGCAAGCAAGTTTCTTTTGTTCACGAACAAGTTAGGTTCACAGGTCCATGCATGTGTTAAGTCCAGGGTGACTAGGGGCTTTCCTCTTATAGACATAAGATGTATTTACAGCAAATAGAAAAATGCTTGTTCAGATTTTCTTAATGTATACCTTTACCTCCATGCTGACACATTCCATTGTGCGTCTATTTTTAAAAAACCCAAAAGAACAGTTTCATTTGTGTTGGAAATCTGTTGTAATAGGCCACACTCCTCCTTGATGATCTCCACAGCTTTGAAGAGGTATTCATGGCAACTGCACTACCAGCATCACCTCTCTGATGATTGCCCAGCGTGACACAGCTTTGAACCAATGCATTTCATCCAAGAGCTGCAACAAAAGTTCATCAGCTGTGCTTAACTATCACCTCCCTTGCTCTTGGATGAGCATTAGCTCAACAGGCTTCAGACACTAACTCTGATCTTCTATCCACATACTTAAAATTGTTGTACTTTGTCAATCACCATTTCTGGATTACCTTCAATTACTCCAGAGCTGCGCTTTTCACAGGTTGCATGGTTCATTCTTTATCCTTCAGCATCACTTCTACTCGAAAAAATTATGTTCCACAAGACAGTGTCATTTGTCATGTTCCTGCCTCTTTCATTTTTGAAAATTATCTTTTCTTTCTATTATAGCCTTTCTCTTACTAGTAAAATGGAGCAAATAATGTGAGTAAAATACCTAAAAACTACAGGCATACTTTGGCAATATTGCAGGTTTATTTCCAGACCATTGCAATAAAGTGTATTTTGCAATAAAGGAAGTCACATGAATGTTTTAGTTTTCCAATGCACATAAAAATTGTTTACACTGTTCTGTATGTAGTCTATTAAGTATTCAATAGCATTTTATCTAAAGAAAAAATGTACGTACCTTAGTATAAAAATCCTTTATTGCTAAAAATGCTAATGATCATCTGAACCTTCAGCAAGTTGTCATCTTTTTGCTGGTGGAGGGCCTTGCCTCAGTGTTGACATCTGCTGACTAATCAGGGATATGGTTGCTGAAGGTTGGGATAGCTGTGGCAATATCATAAAATAAGACAACAGGCTGGGCAAAGTGACTCACGCCTATAATTCCAACACTTTGGGGAGCCAAGGCAAGAGGATCACGGCAGCCAGGAGTTCAAGACCAGCCTGGACAACATAGTGAGACACCCCCTTCCCTACAAACAAATCAGCCAGGCATAGTAATACCTTCCTGTAGTCCTAGGTACTTGGGAGACTGAGGCAGGAGGATCCCTAAGCCTGGGAGGCTGAGGTTGCCGTGAGCTTTGATCATACCACTATACTCCAGCCTGGGCAACAGAGAGAGACACTATCTCAAATAAAATAAAAATAAAATAAAATGAAATAATAAAATAAATTTTAAAGCTTGCCACATCAATGGACTCTTCCTTTCATGAAAGATTTCCCTGTAGCATGTGATGCTGTTTGATAGCATTTTACCATGGTAGAACTTCTTTCAAAATTAGTCCATTCATCTCAAACCCTGCCACTCCTTTATCAACTAAGTGTATGTAGTATTCTAAATTATTTGTTGTCATTTCAACAGTGTTCACAGCATCTTCACCAGAAGTAGATTCCATCTCAAGAAACCACTTTCTTTGCTCATTTGTAAGAAGCAACTCCTCATCTGTTTAAGTTTGCCATGAGATTGCAGCAATTCAGCCACATATTCAGGTTCCATTTCTTTTTTAACCATTTTAAATTTTATGTTTTAATTGAAAATTTCAATTATACATATTCATGGGGTACATAGTGATTTTTCCATAAATATAATGTATAGTAATCAGATCAGGGTGATTAGCATATCCATTATCTCAAACATTTAGTATTTCTTCATGTTGGGAACATTCAATGTCCTCTTTCTAGCTCTTTGAATCTATGTATTATTTTCATCTATGGTCACCCTACAGTGGTAAAAACACTAGAACTTATTTCTCCTATCTAGCTATAATTTTGTATCCTTTAACAGTAACTCAAGTTCTCTTTCTATTTCCACTGCATCTGCAGTTACTTCCTCCACTGAAGACTTGAACCCGTCAAAGTCATCCCTGAGGGCTAGAATCAACTTCTTCAAAACTCCTGTTAATGTTGACACTTTGACCTCCTCCCATGAATCATAAATGTTCTCAATGGCATCTAGAATGGTGAATCCTTTTCAACTTACTTTGCCCAGATCCATCAGAGGAATCCACATCTGTGACAGCAATAGCCTTACAAAATGAATTTCTTAAATCGTAAGATTTATGGGGTGAAAAGAAGTTGATGAATACATACAAAAATACAATTAGATAAAATAAATTCTAGTATTCAATAATACAGTAGGGAAATTATAGTTAACAATAATTTATTATATATTTCAAAATAGCTAGTTAGTGGGGGTTGGGGAAAAAATAGCTAGAGGAATTTTAATGTCCCCAACACAAAGAAAAGATAAATGTTTGAGGCAATGGATATCCCAGTTGTCCTGATTTGATCATTACACATTTTGTATGCATGTATCAAAGTATCACATGTTCCCCATAATAATGTATCACTATGATACATCAATTAAAAATACAAAAATAAGTAAATAAATCAGATGAAGGTCGAAATTACTCCTTGATCCATGGGCTGCAGAATGAATGTTGTGTTAGCAGGCATGAAAGCAACATTAATCTTCTTGTACATCTCCATCAGAGCTCTTGGGTGACCAGGTGCATTGTCAATGAGCAGTAATATTTTAAAAGGAATCTCTGCAGTAGGTCTCAACAGTGAGCTTAAAATATTCAAGAAACTATGCCATAAAACAGATGTGCTGTCATCTAGTCTTTTTTGTTTCACTTATAGAACACAGTAGATTTAGCATAATTCTCAAGGGCCCTGGGATTTTCAGGATGGTAAATGAGTATTGGCTTGAACTTAAAGGCACAAGCTGCATTAGCCACTACCAAGAAAGTCAGTCTGTCCTTTGAAGCTTTGAAGCCAGGCATTGACCTCTCTCTAGCTATAAAAGCCCTAGGTGGCATCTTCTGAAAGAAGACTGTTTCATCTACATGGAAAATCTGTTGCTTATTGTAGCCCCTTCATCAATGATCTTAGCTTATCCGATGATCTTAGATCTTCTAGGTAACTTGCTGCAGCTTCTACATCAGCACTTGCTGCTTCACCTTGCACTTTTATGTTACAGAGATGGCTTCTTTCCTCAAGCCTCGTGAATCAACCTCTGCTAGTTTCAAACTTCTTCCATAGCTTCCTCACTTTTCTTAGCCTTCATGGAAGTGAAGGGAGTTAGGGCCTTGCTCTGGATTGGGCTTTGGCTTAAGAGAATTTGTGACTGGTCTGATCTTCTATCCAGACCACTAAAACTTTCTCCATATCAGCAATAAGGTTGTTTTGCTTTCTTATCATTCATGTGTTCACGGAAGTGACACTTTTAATTTCCTTCAAGAACTTTTCAGGCAGGTGCAGTGGCTCACACCTGTAATCCCAGCACTTTGGAGGCTGAGGTGGGTGGATCACTTGAGTTCAAGAGTTCGAGACCAGCCTGGGCAACATGGCAAAACCCTGTCTGTACAAAAAATTAAAACAAAATTAGCCAGGTGTGGTGGTGTGCACCTGTAGTCCTTGCTACTTGGGAGACTGAGGTGGGAGGATCACCTGAGCCTGGAAGTTTGAGGATGCAGTGAGCCAAGATCATGCCACTGCACTCCAACCTGGGTGACAAAGCGATATTCTGTCTCAAAAAAAAAACAAAAACAAACAAACAAAAAATCTACTTAGTTGTAGTCACAACTTGACTAATTGTTGGCACAAAAGGCCTAGCTTTCAGCCTATCTTGGCTTTTGACATGCCTTCCTCACCACACTTGGTTATTTCTAGCTTTTGATTTAAAAGTGAGAGATGTGCGACTCTTCCTTTCACTTGAACACTTAGAGACCACTGTAGGGTTATTAACTGGCCTAATTTCAATATTGTTGTGTCACAGGAAATAGGAAGACCCAAAGAGAGAGACATGGGAAATGGCTGGTCAGTGGAGAAGTCAGAACACACATAACATTTATCAATTAAGTCAGCTGCTTTATATGGATACAGTTTGTGGCACCCTAAACCAATTACAATAATAACATAAAATAACACTGATCATCGCTCTCCATAACAGATGTAATATGAAAATCTAAAATATTGTGAGCATTAACAAAATGTGACATAGAGACATGAAGTAAGCACATGCTGTTGGAAAAATAATGCTGATAGATGTGCTCAATGCAAGGTTGCCACAAACCTTCAATTTGTAAACACACATTGTGTGCAAAGCAGAATAAAGTGAGTCACAATAAATGAGATATGCCTGTACATAAAAATCCAGCAAATTTGGAATAAACTAAATAACTGCAAAACTAACTTACCTTACCAGACAAATAACATCATCTACTGCTGGGGACAAGTTGGTATGCTTTGCTCTTGAGCATAACACTCATAAAAATATCCATGGATAGTCTTAGGTGGAAAGTTCCCAAGTAAAGGAGTTTCTATGCATATTTAATCTCATTCTACATCCTGTTTTTTGAGCAGAAGGGCTCTTATTTTTATCTGTGTTACCAGTACTTCCCACTGTGCCTGACATGTTGTGGGCAATAAACATTTGTTGAAAGAATGAAGAAAAATGGAAAGTACAAATGTACAAATTTATACCCTAAGACCTTGCTTTTCTCTGTGCACTCTGAAATATCACCACTGGGAGGCAGCACATGATTCAATAACAGCTTATCTCCCCTCCGAAGAAGACACACTTAAGTGATACTATATTTATAAATATGGTGGTTCCAGGCATTTCATGGTTACAAATAGAAGGAAAAGATGATATTCTGACCTTTAAAGATACTACTTTAATGCCTCTAAGGCCAGTTATGCGTTCAATATTATCTCTTCCTGCAGCTTCAAAACATCTAGGTATAATAATAACTCTGAAAACGTATGGAAATGAGTTCTCAATAATAATTAGATGCTATTGTGGCTGATGAGAATTAACTGAAATTATTATTACCATCTCTAACTGTCATAATAAAAAGACATGCCTTGTGTTTATCTATGTAATTCAAAGACTGGTCAGCAAGCAAATTTGCAAGATGTTTTTAAAAAAGAATGAATTTCATTAAAGAGTAAATATGTTCTAACTTCTTTTCTTTTCTTTTTCTTTTCTTTTTTTTTTTTTTGATGGAGTCTTGCTCTGTTGCCCAGGCTGGAGTGCAGTGGCGTGATCTCGGCTCACTGCAACCTCCGCCTCCCAGGTTCAAGCAATTCTCCGGCCTCAGCCTTTCAAGCAGCTGGGACTACAGGCTCTAACTTCTTAACTAATTTTTTTGTCTTTTTCCTGCAAATAATCAGAATGCATACTATTGGATTAGCATGGTGCATTTCCAGTGTCAGCCAGGTACAAATAAGGAGGATTACTTTTGTTATTCTGGACCAATTTCATGCAGCTACTTCTGTATGCAGGCTGTCTGTCCTCAGCAATAGCACATGTGGTTTCAGATATTCACTGAATTTTTCATTGAATTACAAGTTGTTACTCTTCCATCTGCAATAATATTAGTTAATTTGTTAAGTGTTCTCACCAGTGGTTTACGCCAGACTTTCTTTTATTACATTACTTTTCATCTACCTTTCTTTCTAAAACTTTATAACTCTCTGGGACACGTTTTGCCAATCGAATTTTTTTCTCCATAAATGCCAGCAAGCTGGTAAAACACATAGACAGCAAGAATATTTTTTATATTTAAAAAATAAAACTGTAGCATTCACTTTACAATGAGATCACGTGTCTAGAAGGGTTGTCATTGTAAACTAGGGAAAGTCTGATGACAGACAACTGAAACCCATCCATGTGCAATATTGTGATATATACCCCAAAAATGTATTGTGCCAGGTATACGGCACTGGTAATTAAAATTATAAATTTACTTTTTGGGTATCTCACATATTTATCTTTAAAGATTTCAAAGGATTTGAGTGAAGCTGTTTATCAATAGAAAATATGCCCAGGTTTTTCTAAACCAGCATTCTGAACTGATATTGGCAATTCCCCAATTTTAAAACATAAAACTGTTTTATTTCTAAAAATTTGCCAAGCCCATATTCTGGTTTAATGCTATTTGCCCATCCCTGCAAGCATTTTAAATATTTTCTCTTTTCCTTTTTCCTTTTCTCAAGGAATAAATATCTTATTTTTTCTATTCAACATTTTCCTTCTTTTTTGTTCTCTCTCTTTTTCTAACCCATTTCATTCTAATGTGGGAACTATCAGATCTCAGATTTTTATAATACAGGTTTTAAAAAGTAAACATTTCCTATACTTTTTTATGATGTTATAGTCTTAATTGATGCACAGTCAGCCTTCCAAGGCACAGAAAGCAATAGACTAATTATTTTACCTCTGCATGATAAGAATTTCCAGGCTTCACATGTCCTCACTTATCAGTGGGAGCTAAATGATGAGAATTCATGAACACAAAGAGGGGAACGACAGATACTGGGGCCTACGTGAGGGTTGAGGGTGGGAGGAGGGAGAGGAGCAGAAAAGATAACTATTGGGTACTAGGCTTAATACCTGAGTGATTAAATAATCTGTACAACAAACTCCTGTGACACAAGTTCACCTATATAACAAACCTTCACATGTACCCCCTAACTTAAAATAATAGTTTAAAAAAAAAAAACCAGGTTTCCAGCAAAATATAGAAAATTTACTCGTCAAAGCCCCAGTTCCTCTCTAAAACTAATTCCAAGTTTTATGGGTTTTTACTGGTTTTTGTTTTGTTTTGTTTTTTGAGACAGAGTCTTGCTCTGTTGACCAGGCTAGAGTGCAATGGCATGATCTCAGCTCACTGCAACCTCTACCTTCCGTTCAAGCTGTGCTTGTGCCTCAGCCTCCCAAGTAGCTGGGATCTCAGGTATGTGCCACCATGCCCAGCTAATTTTTTAAAATATATATTTAGTAGAGATGGGATTTTGCCATGTTACCTAGGCTGGTCTTGAACTCCTGGCCTCAAGTGGTCTGCCCACTTCGGCCTCCCAAAGTGCTGGGATTACAGGCGTGAGCCACCACTGCCAGCCCCAAGTTTTATGATTTATTGATTACTTGTAGCATCCCACTTCCAGGTAGCAAACTCTGTATTAGTTAGACTTTCTATCAGATCTACTGCTGCATATAATAATAAACATTAGTTTAAACAAAATAGAAATTTATTTTTCTCTTACATAAAATAAGTCTGAAGAGAGGAAGTTCAGAGGCTTCTTTCTTATCTGTAATCTGCAAGGTCACCTCAAGACCCAAGGTAGTGCTGAGCTCTGGAATATCCACATTCCAGTCACAAAGAAGGGTCAAAACAGGCTCTTATAGGCTGCATTAGTTCTTTTGAGGAACCTCTCAGAATTTCCACACAACAGTTCCACTTACATCTCATTCACTCATAAGCCACATAGGCCACAATAGCACAAAAAGAGACTGAGAATTTGTCTTTAGTCTGCACAGGAATATTCCTACAAATGTAGGATTCTGTTACCAAGGAAGAAGGAAAGAACAACTTTAGAAAGTAAATAAGAGTCCCTGACACGATGTTCATTATAATTTTCTTTATAATAGTAGAATATTGGAAATAGCCTAAAAGGCATGGACGATACATGGTTAAATGAAATCCAGAATGTGTATGTATTAAGTACTGTCTTGATATTTAAAGTATTGTTTGCTATTTATTG
Source organism: Pan troglodytes (assembly GCF_028858775.2). Classification (NCBI taxonomy): domain Eukaryota; kingdom Metazoa; phylum Chordata; class Mammalia; order Primates; family Hominidae; genus Pan; species Pan troglodytes. The sequence goes on along the minus strand of NC_072398.2, from coordinate 164,216,847 downwards.
ACATGGAAAGTTATCCATGATACATTTAAAATTTTTTTAAAGCATCTATAATATGAGCCCATGTGTAAAATCAAATGTCTGAAATGATTTTCTTAATGTTAACAGAGGTTAGAGAACCACTGAGGTTAATAATTTTTTGTAATTTTACTTTCTTCTCTATGTTTTTCTGTATGTTTTGAATTTGTAAAATGAGCATACACTGTTTATATGATTACTATGGAAATAAAAGGGCACTGAACAAATTTATCTACAATAACTCAAAAAAAGTCAATCTGAAAAACTTTCTATTTACACACCAATCTTCAACCAGTGGGATTTTTAAGCTGCCCTTATGACATTTACCAGTTTCATAATGATAATAATATTAAGTGCACTGATTGCCAATCTTCAGTAACTGATAGTGAAGACAGTTTATAAAAATCCTTATTTGCTTTTTTGTCTTGGAATTTTCACTCCAGCTAATTTGAGTTTTGCACCACCTCTTCTTCTCCATGAATTTTTAATATGGTGTTCAGTAGAAAAGAAATTGAGATTTTATGAATACCTTCTGTATTATGCAAGTAAGTTTTAATTGCAGTGATTAATTATTTCATTGTCCCTATTTTCATTCTGTCTGTTATAATCATACTTGGGACTTTGTCACTAAGAGGTAAAGAGGACATTTGAAATCTGTCTGCCTTTTATACATGTACATTAAGCCCTTTGCCTCATTCCCTTTATCTCTGAAATGGGTAGAATAATGAACCTTTTACTTACCTCAAAGGATGTTGTGAAAGTAAAATGAGATAATTTATGGGAAATGTTTTACAAAGTTAAAAGTAGCATATATAGTAATGGAGCAGACTGACTTATCTTAGAATCAAGGGGTTTATGTAACATTGGGTTTTTTAAGCAGCAGTAATCATCTTTGGTATTGCCCACAACACCTGCAGCCAGTGTGGCCAAACAGGCTGGTTGCTACTTCAAAGGGCAGCAGTAAATTGAGGAAGGCAGGTGTTATAAGAATAAAGATTAAGTCACTCATCCAGAAATCCACCATGAAAAAAGCAGCCAGAATTTCTTCCATCATTTTCTTGGGCTGAGTGGGTAAACCCTAATTTATCATGTAAGTTGTATTGCATTAAAGGATTTTTAAAAATAGATTACCCGTGATTTTCTTAAAATATCGATTTGCAAGAAGTTCATTAATTCCAAACAGCGTAGAACTAAGTATTTTAAATTCCTTGCAAGAAAAAAGATCCCCAAAGATTAAGAGCAAATATCTCTTTTTTATTTAATTAAAGCAAAAACATAGCCTGCTTAGAAAAGTGGTCACTCTGAACACACACACACACACACACACACACACACACACACACACACACACATGCTATTATATCCTCCCCTTTGAAATGACATCTGTCTTAACGTTCATTTTCACAGGTGGAGAAAATTGAGGGTGCAGAGTTCTGAGACTGTCATTAGTTACAGCTGAATTTCCTCTGAACTAAGTTGAATTAAGTAGTGCTGGAGAGACAGTGGGGCCTCCTCTTTGCTTGGGTCTCCTGTTTAGCAACAGGATAAGCTCATATTGCCTTGATAATGAAACCAAAACCCTTTTTCGATGTTGAAAAGGCCGATTGATGCTTATTAATGTATTATAGTTTTGGTGAATTGTGGTTTCCTTTACCACGTAGATGAGTTTCTCATTTTTCTTTTTCATACTAAAGGGATTTTGTGAACTACATATAATAGTGAACTCTTTATAATACGCCACGTGTATATAGAGTTGTCTGCCAACATTTTAAGCTTCCTCATATGTCCCCCAGCCCTGTTTGTGAGCTTTGTCTACTTTGAGGAGAGGCTTTATATCACTGGTGGAGATGAGATTGGCAATGGATTTTGAAGTATGTACTGTTACCCCATATACATACATCAACCCAGGATCACTTTCTGGATAATTTGATGACCTGGGTAACTGCCCTGGGCTTCAGCCATCACATTGAGACCTGCTCCAAATAATTCCTCTGCATCTTAATATTTCCATCTCTAAAATGTTTTGGACTTTCAATATGCCACTAGGATATTTACGTAAGACTTACTTGAAATTTTCTGAGAAAACTTCATCTTTGTAACATTTTAGCTTAAAGCAATATTGTATTTTGTTATTATTGTTATAATAATGACTAAAATTTGTTTTCTCCCTTGTTTTTAGTTCTATGAGTACTGCGTCTTATATGGATGAACCTAGTCAGCGTGATGATATCTCTCGCCTTACAGTTCAGATGGAAAACACCTATCAGTTGGGTGTGTTCTTTTATCTCTCACTCCTATTTTAAACTTCTAAATTGGTGACTGATTCTCTTAAAAATGATATTTGATAACCTGGCATTGTCTTCAATTCTAGCACAATATAAGGGACTTTAATGAATTGAGTGATTTGATGTTGCTTTAGTTTCTTCCTCAGCAAAAAGGTAACAACACTTGCTGTCTTACTTTTCTTTACTAATGTTTCCCAAATGCCAAACAATTCACTGGGTGGCACTGATGTATACAGTATACTACTGACTTAACAAATTCACTGAGTATTTCTGGGTACATAGATATGACTTAAATGAAAGAGATAAGTATTGATATTTTATCCAACAAAACCAATCAGTGTTGTTAGGTGAAGGAAAAAAAAAAAACTCAAAGCAAAGGCAAATGACTCATAGTCCCCTGTTGACAGAGACGTTTATCCATTACCATTGAGGTTTTGAGTCTTTGAAAACAAAGATCTTTGCACCTGCCGCTATACTCCCAGGTGGAGTCCGTGGCAAATATCTTTTCCCATCCATGTTTCCTCATAGACCCACTTGTTTTCTCTAAACGCGTACCTGCCCACTATTACCTGAATTCATACATAATTACTGCTATATGGAAATTCCACAGAGACTTACCAAGGACAAAGAAAGACTCTATGGGCCAAGGTGATTCCATCTGTGGCCAGTTAACCCCAAGAAAATTATAGACCATCAGCATGTCCCCTTTGGCCTTGTAGCCAGTTTTCTAAAGGAGTCCCCAAGACTGCATGGATTACACGGCTCCATAGTTAGCCAATCTACTGGTATTTTCACAGTGCCTGTGGTGAACAGCTAATATTCCTGCCATCCAATATACTTTTATATTTCTCTGGTAACCTCACTAAATTTCCTTTGAAATTCCACCATCATCACCACTTTTGATCCTAGCATTCTAATGAAGCTGGCACTGGCTTTATAGATAGAGCAGTGACTGATTCTCGGATGGCATATAACCATGGTGAATCCAATCAAAGCCTTTGAGATTAAATTCAGAAAATGTTGTTTGGCCTGTTGCAGAAGAACATAAAGCCCTGAAACTTGAAGGAATGTAGGGGCTCTGGCAGGATCTGCCACCTTGCCCTGACTTGAAACTGAGAGAAAACAACAGAATCCTGGTGTCATCATTTGAGTCCTAAATCCAATTGGCTACCCTTTAACTTTTCAGTTAGGCAAGCTAAGTTTGGGTCAGGTTTTCCCTCACTTGCAACTAAAAGTTCTTAGCCATGGGGTGTCTATGACTTTGAACTGTGCATGCTGGAAGGGTTTGAATCAGATTTCAACAAGACAGGGCCAGTGAAATGTGAATCTCTGTGTTTCTACATAAGGATATTTTTTGCAACTTGTTTTCTCAAATAAAGCATCTTATCAGTTTTAGAAGTACTGAGTATGAACCACATTAGAAAAGTAATTTTAGAAAAAGCTTAGTATAGATGAAATATACCTGTATTTTCCTACAATAGTCTATGTGAATTTTTTAATAATTAAAATATTTTATGCTTGACAATTCCCTTTTTATAGCATTCAACCAGCCATTTTATTAATACTTCATCAAAACTGTGTTTCCACTTCTACTTGTTTCTGGGTTTATTTCACATATGAAAGGTATTTTGTGGGTGTATTAGTCTGTTTTTGCATTGCTATAAAGAAATACCTGAGACTGTAATTTATAAAGAAAACAGGTTTATTTGGCTCATGGTTCTAGAGACTATACAGGAAGCGTGGTGCCAACATCTGCTTCTGGTAAGACCTCAGTAAGCTTTTAGGCATGGCAGAAGGGAAGGAGAGTTGGCATGTCACATGGCAAGAGAGGGAACAGGAGAGGTGCCAGGCTGTTTTAAACATCCAGCTCTCATGTGAACTAATAGAGGGAGAACTATAGAGCAAGAACTCAGTAATTACTGCTGGGACAGCACGAAGCCATTCATGAGGGACCCACCTTCCTGGCCCCAACACCTCCCACCAGGCCCCACCTCCAACACTGGGGATCACATTTCAATATGAGATTTGAAGGGGACAAATATCCAGACTATATCAGTGGGACTTTGGTAAATAGTTTATCATATCTTTACAATGTAATACTGGCCAGAAAAGTAGAGGGAAATATCAGCCAATCACCAGCACTATTATGTTTAATTAATTTTTCATTCCATTCAATAATGTTTGCCTCATCTAAGCACATCTTAAATGAGAGCATTTACGTAAATAATTACAGCTACAAAAATGAGATGAAACATGAGTATCATTCATGAGAGGAGAAAAGGGAATAGAAAAGGAAAGTGTGTTTCTTTTAATAAAATACCATTTATATATTTCTCATTAATTACTAAAACAAATATAAAAGAAAATGCAGGCTGTGGCATCTGTCATATCTGAATTTGAATACTAATTTTGCTAATTCCTTGAGCAAGGTATTTAGCATCATTGAATCTCGGTGTCTTCACTTGTAAATAGGGATAATAGTCTATACATCACATGGATGCTATGAGACTCAAATGATGTAATATGTTTAAATCTCTCCATTCATCATGTTACTACTCCTGAAAGTGACTGACTCAAGGACCTTACTATAGATCACTAAGAATAAAAGCCTTCCATGATATTCATTGTAACTTCATATTAATTATGGAATAAGTTTTCCACAGGACTTTTTCTGGAACTGAGTATAGTGGCACCTGGTTGTTTGCAAACACGGACTGCGAGCACCGAGCCAAACTAGACTGGCGGCCATCTTTGCTACCACATCAAGGCAGCCTGCCTTGAGAATGAAGCCAGCACAGTAGAAAGTAGATCCAAAATATTGAGAGAGAAAGAGAGAGATTATTTGAGTTCAGCTTCCATGAAGTGCTCAGGCCCTGTCTCTATATCAGGTTTTCTTAGACCCTGTCAATCTCTCAGCATTGATTTTACACCACCACATGGGGTCCTTCCTAATCCCACAGGCCTCACTGTCTCCAGACTTACGTCCTCTTTCATCTTGCTGCCTTCTCAGCAAGGTAAATCCCCAATTCTTCCTTCAGCATGCAATAACTACAATAACAGCAATAACACTAATAAGATCACATATCTAAGGAGTGTTTTATTGTGTGACAAGCACTGTTCTAAACATATTCAATTTATTGTCTCATTTAATTCTAACAAAAAAAATGTAGTAATTATTATTATTACACCAATGTGGGGTAGTGGAGGCCCACATACATTAAGTAAACTTATCTTTATCTACTTTTTAAGGACAAATTTTGTTTGTTTTAAAAATTTTTTTTGTCCTGATCCTTCAGGTCTTTGCCTTTTGATTTCTAAAACACGTTTTTTCTCCTAAGGAAAAAAAAAATCTCGAGAAAGAAGAAAAGCTTTGCCATTCACATCAGTTTACTCTGAAAGTAGTTTTAGGAGCTTATTTCAGAAGTCAGAAACTGAACATTGATGGATGATTCTGGATGTTTAGGGGAAAGGTAACAAAGAAGTAAGAAAAGAATACTTCATTACCATATTTCAAAGTATTTTCAAAACAGGATCTGGTTAATGACTTTTTTTTTAATCTAAGCAAAGTATGGAAAGGACATTGGTAGCACTGTACAACGGGAACTACTGGAAACAGACTCAAGTGCCACCAGGACCCTCTTTCCAGCACTAACCTATGTGCACTTTCTTCTCTTTTGGTGGCCTGGCCTCCTTACCACCATGAAAAACATGTCCTCCAGCAGGTGCTCAGAGTCACATGGTAACTTTTGCCACCAGAAAGAGGCTGACTCTTTTTTCCTACTTGCAGTTTAAAATAAAAATTCCGAAAAAAGACTCTCATTGTCCTGGCCTAGAGCATTGTCACCCTGGGTTAATCAACCATGCCCTAGGCTTGGGTTCGCAGGAGATGATGGGGAGATCTTTAAGAACCACTTTACCTATCTAGATTCAATCTCCACCCCCACCCTTCCATGATTTAAGTGGAATTCAACAATTTCTATATTATCATCAAAATAAAAATAACGATTTATAGAACCTCAAGAGGCTCACCTAACTGAACGGCAGTCAGAGGCTGTAACCTTCTGGTTAAGTTCAGCCAGTGGGAAACCCCAGCTGAGAGTCAGAGGGAGTGAGAAGTGTGAGGTGGAGCTGTTTATTTCCCTGGCTCCTGCCTGTGAGTTCATCACAGCCTGGTTACAGTCTTCAACCAAAGGGCAGAAACTGCTCCCAAGGGAGCCCTCTCCACATGACCCTTCTGGGATCTATTAAAAGCTCTTCCTCTATTCCCCAATCTTGGGGTGGGAGGGGTGGGCTGACAACCTTACTTTCACTGGCTGAGGGGTGCTGCACTATCCCTTGTGATTTTCTACAGCCCACTCAGAACTTCCTCCTGGAATTATTTTAACTATAGGGTGCCATATGTTTCATTTGACCCTGACAGATACAGTCATCACAAACAAACACTTATTACTAGATATTGACATCTATTAAAAGAGAATTGAATAGAATTCTTGATCTCATTCCTTCATCTTTATCAATTCAACAAATAATGACTGGGCTTCTGTATGCCAAGCCCTGGGCACATGTTCATGTCATGCAATGACATTAGTATATGACCAAAGTGATGATATGGCTAATATTCCTGGGATGCAGGAGGAAGAAGATTCATTTGAAGCTTCTCCTCTGAACGTGGATGAAATGTGGTCGAGAATATAAGCTCTAGCATCAGATAAACCTGGGTGTGCACCCCAGCTCTGCCTCTCTGTGTGATTCTGGGCAGGTTACTCAATGTATATAAATCTCTGTTTCCCCACCTGCCAAATGGAGATAACAGTGAGATTCACCTCAGAGATCTATTGGAAGACTATATAAGGTAATATGAAGTGCTTATCGCACTGCCTAACATGTAGCAAAAGCTTAATAAAAAGTATTCATTATTATATATGTATACAATATACAGTCATATATCATATATAATGATTATCTACAAAATTTAATTCTATTTAAATTCAGAAATCATACATTAAAAATTTCTTATGCCTTTAGCATTGTATTAGACTCTGAGGAGGATAAAATCCGAGCTTGCTTACCATTTCACTGGAAACGCAGGTATGCTTTAGCCAATATCAAGTGGATTAGGAGCCAGGATGGCAGTGGGGACCCAGTGCATGGAAAGGAGGGACATTTTTACCTGAGAGGAGGTAGAGTGCTACCTGGAGAAGAAGACATTTGAGATGGTCTTGAAACATGAGTGGCTGTTTCTCAGATGAACAAGATGGGGAAAGATATTCCATTTGAAAACTAAAGAGCAAGAGTAAAGACACAGGAGCACCTTTATAGACAGATGGAGGCTGTGAGGCTGGAGCAGTCCACAAGAGGGGCACTGTGGTAGCGGGAGAAGGGGCTGTAGGGAATCACACCTTAGACCTCGCTAAGGGGAATGCCATTTAAGATCTGGTAGATAGATTGGAGCGGGAGATATAAGAGGTAGAGAGCCAGTTATAAAGCTGTTGAGACTTTGAAGTATGTCCACAACAATGGGGCCTGGGAAGGAAGAGACTTTCAAGGTCAAACCCCAGCAGTATTGAACACACTTTTGAGATAGTCACGTAAATGTATGAAAATATTGTCTTCTTGTTCTCTCTCAGAGCACTTGACAGGAAACCTAATTAGAGCCACTTGTTTCTTTCAATAGAGTCCACCCAGAAGATTAAATCCCTCCATGTTTCCATACTCTTTTGATTAGCCTATGGGGTGGGTGGGTGTGATTTGAAATTACTTTTTAGAAATAAATTTTATGTGTATTTTCAGGTCCTCCCAAACATTTTCCTGTGGTCACCGTCAATCATATTTTGAAAGATGTATTAACCAGCTATCTACAAGTAGAAGAATATGAACCAGAGCTCTGTAGACAGATGACTAAAACCATTTCTGAGGTACGTGTGTGATTTGCCCAAAGTGTTAACAATAGCTAGAATATTTGCTAAAGTACAACAAACCCTCTACTTTTTTGATGAGGGGAATTAATTTGCAGTAACAGTTAAAATGCGTATTTATAATTAGGTCATATTCTACATATATGAGTGTGTGTGTGTGTGTGTGTATACGTAAAGCCTTTGTCTAAAACAATCACGTGCATCATTTGCATGCATTATGTAAAAGTGTATAAAACTGCCCCATTTATAAAATGTATTGTAAAAATGTATTGTAAAAGATACAACATTTTAATGATTATTTTCTCTTCACTAAGGCAGCTTCTTTGAGTGCCATCAAATACAGACATTGTGGTCTTCAAGCACATTTCTATTTTTACAAACCCCAGGGCTGCACTTCATCAAGGTTTCCTCTACTTTCTTTTTGATAACAAACTCTTTAATAAACTTTAATGATTAGTTATATTACAGGAGACTCCAGATGTATGGTTTCTTAATTAGACATGAACAAGACAGTGTAACTCCAATGCCAACATTCTTTGACATGAAGCCATCTTAACATAAATTTTCAAGGAATGTAATTTATTAAATTCTGTGTTCTGGATTATAATTATTTCATGTATCTTAGAAAAGGTTGATTTATTGCTGGTGTTAAAATTTTTTCCTGAATGTTTTATCTCAAGGGGACCATGCTTGAAGGGAATCATAGTTACGGTTCTACAACAATCACTCAAAGTATCTACAATGCATCATGCTATTAAATTAAATCCCTTATATTTATAACAAAGGTTAATACTTTTGAGTTTCAATGTAGCTGAATGAAGACCCTCCCTTTTTTTAAATTTCTAGGTTATTAAAGCCCAGGTCAAGGACTTGATGATTCCACGGTATAAACTAATTGTGATAGTTCACATTGGACAACTGAACAGGCAGAGCATACTTATTGGAAGCAGATGCCTCTGGGATCCTAAAAGTGATACCTTTTCATCTTATGTTTTCAGAAATTCTTCTCTCTTCGCTCTTGCAAATGTCTATGCAGTTTACCTTGAGTGATTGAAAATAAGAAATCTAGCTCTTACTTTTGAAAATTCTGAGGCAGGCCGTATGTCTGTACACAAAAGTTTTACTGCCAAAAACTTTGAGAAAGAAACAACACTGATATTTCAAGCAACTGGAAGCTTTTGAATTTTTTCATATTCTAGTAAAGATTGGGGGAGGGGAGGGTAGCCACAGAAAGAATCTTGTTTATCTAGAGCAGGAACTTGGTCTTGGTTTTGCTGGATTGCTTTCCATACACATAGATTCTTATTAAATATTTGTTTTGGTACTAATTATTTTAATTATTCTTTAATTAGAGTGTTACAATTTCCTGCATTGTTTTTTAATAAAAAGAAACTTTAGAAAAACTATGGCTATATACCCTGACCAATAAATGATAGTAGAATATTCAACATGGTATACACAAATGATAAATAATGTGCCTCAGTGCTGCATATAAAAGAATACTGGTTTTCATTTTGTACTTAATAAATTGAGCAGCATTCATTAAGTGCAATTATTGTTACATGTACCTGACAGTTGAAACTGCTGAGGTAGAATTAATGGCTTCATAACAATTATCGTGGTCCCACGGGCTGCAAGCTAAAACTAGAAGCTCTTGTGGCTTGCCTGCACTTTACACAATTGTGGGAGAACCGAATGTTGGCTCTTCAGTAATGGAAACTATAAAGTGAATGAAGGCTTTTTGGGACACTGAAGTAGACATTGTGATATTAAATATACATGATGCTTAATACTAAATGTGTCTGTAACACATAAAATCATTTATTGGAAAGAGAGATTGCTTTTAAATATCCTAGGCTAACAAACTTTTTCACAAAATATATAGCTGGCACCTTAACAAATAAAGCATGTGTAGTTACCATTTTACTCCTATGAATTTAATACTAAAGTGACCCAGTGAGGTTTTGAATAGACGGGCGCTAAAATTTACAGGGCTGAAATAGCTTATTATTCTGCTGGTTAATGTATCTTACGCCACGGATCATTTATTTTTATGAAGCTTTCAAGTCTTTGTGTGCAAGTAAAATGATGTTGTGGCGTTGTTCTTGGATGGTAAGTGGACTGCCTAGAGGACATTTGTTAAAGGTCAAAGACAAATTGTACACATATGGAGAAAATTAGCAATGCTGTAGTCTTAAGGAAAAAATGACTTATCATTCATATCAAAAAGAGTTTAGCAAATGGAAAACCAGTCAATGCTTTAATTTTAAAATGTTTTGGTGTCTTACTTTTCCCTAAAAATGACATGTAGTAAAAAATGGATACTTTTAAAATCCCTTCCCTTCTGCTATTTTCTGGCTTTTAAAGTGATTATTCAAAATGAATTTGTCAGTTTTCACTATTTTTTTCCTGCTAGTGCAGTAGTGGGAATATGTCTATGTAATAATTTATCACAACCAATATTTGTCAATCTCCATAGAACAGTTTTCAATCTGGATTAGATTACAGGTATAATAAGTAAATGAGCTTCATATTTTCATTACACATTGGTGAACATCTCCCTTCGGGGAACAACAGCGGGGGTAATCATATCACTAATTTTGTATGAATAAATGAAAATGAAGAAACTTCTTTAACATACACAAAGTCTATTGTAACAATGACTGTTTGTTTTAGAGTTCTAAATTCTAATCCATGAGATAATTTCTTACTATCTTCCCCAGGCTGTGTTGAGAATCGAAACTGCAAAACATGACGGCAGTTAAAAAACAAAAAAGAAAGCAGTTTGCCAGCATATTGCTACACACTGTAATTCAGATACTCAATGATGAATTCTAGCAATTATATAGCAGTATAAGAATACATAGTAAAAGCTCACTCCTTGCAACTAACTTGGGAGAAACTAGTTATCACACAGAACTTTATCATGAGAAATTTTTAATGAAATTATCACACAGAACCTTATCTGAGAAATTTTTAAAACAATGACACTATAAATTTGAAGGAATTGTTTTACTTTGAAATGCCCTGAACTTCCCTGGTATTTTTTTCCTCTCCTAAAGTGCCATCCTTCTTCCCAGACCAGCCATGCCCATCCCTGCTCCAGAGCCTTCACTCATGCTTTCCTACCTTGGAACACCCCCTCCCACTTAAGCCACTTTCTTCACTTTTCAGGGTCACATTCAGGTCTCACCTTTTCTCTCGGTCCTTCTCTATTCACTGCTTGCCTCCTGCTCTCTCTCTCCTCTGATTATTCTCGTGGTCGAGCTCTTGATTGTTCTGTAGCTAACTTTTGAATTCTAGTTTTGCTTCCCTTACTATTAACAGACTGAAGACATATTGAGGACATGGACCACATAACTTGACAGTGCCTAGCAATAAAAATCATTTTTACTTTTAAAGTTATCATTATGTGCATTGCACTGTGCTACATAACTCCCAGCTGCATAGATAATAGCAAACACAGTTCAACTCCTGAAGAACTAGGATCCTATAGGGGTGAAAAGAGAAGTACACAAGTGACCACAGTATAGGCTCAAATATGTTGTCATAAGAAAAATCCAGAATATATTTATCCAATTAATGGAATCATGGAAGCCCTCATGAAAGGAAAGAAAATTTAAGCTAGACTGTGAAGGAGAGATTAGAATTTCAACAGGCAGAAGATTACAGGAAGCCTAGGCTGGATAAAACACAGTGTTCATGAAGATAAGTGGTTAGAACTAAGATTAGAAGGAAGATGGCCGAATAGGAACAGCTCCGGTCTACAGCTCCCAGTGTGAGCAACGCAGAAGATGGGTGATTTCTGCATTTCCATCTGAGGTACCGGGTTCATCTCACTAGGGAATGCCAGACAGTGTGTGCAGGACAGTGGGTGCAGCGCACTGGGTGTGAGCCGAAGCAGGGCGAGGCATTGCCTCACTCAGGAAGTGCAAGGGGTCAGGGAGTTCCCTTTCCTAGTCAAAGAAAGGGGTGACAGATGGTACCTGGAAAATCAGGTCACTCCCACCCTAACACTGTGCTTTTCCAATGGGCTTAAAAAAACGGCACGCCAGGAGATTATATCCTGCACATGGCTCGGAGGGTCCTATGCCGACGGAGTCTCGCTGATTGCTAACACAGCAGTCTGAGATCAAATTGCAAGGCAGCAGCCAGGCTGGGGGAGGGGCGCCTGCCATTGCCCAGGCTTGATTAGGTAAACAAAGCAGCCGGGAAGCTCAAACTCGGTGGAGCCCACCACAACTCAAGGAGGCCTGCCTGCCTCTGTAGGCTCCACCTCTGGGGGCAGGGCACAGACAAACAAAAAGATAGCAGTAACCTCTGCAGACTTAAATGTCCCTGTCTGACAGCTATGAAGAGAGTAGTGGTTCTCCCAGCATGCAGCTGGAGATCTGAGAGTGGGCAGACTGCCTCCTCAAGTGGGTCCCTGACCCCCGAGCAGCCTAACTGGGAGGCACCCCCCAGTAGGGGCAGAGTGACACCTCACATGGTCGGGTACTTCTCTGAAACAAAACTTCCAGAGGAACAATCAGGCAGCAGCATTTACAGATCACCAATATCCACTGTTCTACAGCCACCGCTGTTCTGCAGCCACCGCTGCTGATACCCAGGCAAACAGGGTCTGGAGTGGACCTCTAGCAAACTCCAACAGATCTGCAGCTGAGGGTCCTGTCTGTTAGAAGGAAAACTAACAAACAGAAAGGACATCCACACCAAAAACTCATCTGTACATCACCATCATCAAAGACCAAAAGTAGATAAAACCACAAAGATGGGGAAAAAACAGAGCAGAAAAACTGGAAACTCTAAAAAGCAGAGTGCCTCTCCTCCTCCAAAGGACCGCAGCTCCTCACCAGCAACGGAACAAAGCTGGATGGAGAATAATTTTGACGAGTTGAGAGAAGGCTTCAGACGATCAAACTACTCTGAGCTACAGGAGGAAATTCAAACCAATGGCAAAGAAGTTAAAAACTTTGAAAAAAAGTTAGATGAATGGATACCTAGAATAACCAATGCAGAGAAGTCCTTAAGGGAGCTGGTGGAGCTGAAAGGCAAGGCTCGAGAACTACGTGAAGAATGCAGAAGCCTCAGGAGCCGATGTGATCAACTGGAAGAAAGGGTATCAGTGATGGAAGATGAAATGAATGAAATGAAGCGAGAGGGAAGTTTAGAGAAAAAAGGATAAAAAGAAATGAACAAAGCCTCCAAGAAATATGAGACTATGTGAAAAGACCAAATTTACGTCTGATTGGTGTACCTGAAAGTGACAGGGAGAATGGAACCAAGCTGGAAAAAACTCTGCAGGATATTATCCAGGAGAGCTTCCCCAATCTACAAAGGCAGGCCAACATTCAGATTCAGGAAATACAGAGAATGCCACAAAGATACTCCTCGAGAAGAGCAACTCCAAGACACATAATTGTCAGATTCACCAAAGTTGAAATGAAGGAAAAAATGTTAAGGGCAGTCAGAGAGAAAGGTCAGGTTACCCACAAAGGGAAGCCCATCAGACTAACAGCAGATCTCTCGGCAGAAACTCTACAAGCCAGAAGAGAGTGGGGGCCAATATTCAACATTCTTAAAGAAAAGAATTTTCAACCCAGAATTTCATATCCAGCCAAATTAAGCTTCATAAGTGAAGGAGAAATAAAATCCTTTACAGACAAGCAAATGCTGAGAGATTTTGTCACCACCAGGCCTGCCCTAAAAGCTTCCTGAAGGAAGCGCTAAACATGGAAAGGAACAACCAGTACCAGCCACTGCAAAAACATGCCAAAATGTAAACACCATCAAGGCTGGGAAGAAACTGCATCAATTAACGAGCAAAATAACCAGCTAACATCATAATGACAGGACCAAATTCACACATAACAATATTAACTTTAAATGTAAATGGGCTAAATGCTCCAATTAAAAGACACAGACTGGCAAATTGGATAAAGAGTCAAGACCCATCAGTGTGCTGTATTCAGGAAACCCATCTCACATGCAGAGACACACATAGGCTCAAAATAAAGGGATGGAGGAAGATCTACCAAGCAAAAGGAAAATAGAAAAAGACAGGGGTTGCAATCCTAGTCTCTGATAAAACAGACTTTAAACCAACAAAGATCAAAAGAGACAAGGAAGGCCATTACATAGTGGTAAAGGGATCAATTCAACAAGAAGAGCTAACTATCCTAAATATATATGCACCCAATACAGGAGCACCCAGATTTATAAAGCAAGTCCTTAGTGACCTACAAAGAGACTTAGACTCCCACACAATAATAATGGGAGACTTTAACACCCCACTGTCAACATTAGACAGATCAACGAGACAGAAAGTTAACAAGGATACCCAGGAATTGAACTCAGCTCTGCACCAAGCGGACCTAATAGACATCTACAGAACTCTCCACCCTAAATCAACAGAATATACAATTTTTTCAGCACCACACCACACCTATTCCAAAATTGACCACATAGTTGGAAGTAAAGCACTCCTCAGCAAATGTAAAAGAACAGAAATTATAACAAACTGTCTCTCAGATCACAGTGCAATCAAACTAGAACTAAGAAACTCACTGAAAATCGCTTAACTACATGGAAACTGAACAAACTGCTCCTGAATGACTACTGGGTACATAACGAAATGAAGGCAGAAATAAAGATGTTCTTTGAAACCAAGGAGAACAAAGACACAACATACCAGAATCTCTGGGACACATTCAAAGCAGTGTGTAGAGGGAAATTTATAGCACTAAATGCCCACAAGAGAAAGCAGGAAAGATCCAAAATTAACACCCTAACATCACAATTAAAAGAACTAGAAAAGCAAGAGCAAACACATTCAAAAGCTAGCAGAAGGCAAGAAATAACTAAAATCAAAGCAGAACTGAAGGAAATAGAGACACAAAAAACCCTTCAAAAAAATTAATGAATCCAGGAGCTGGTTTTTTGAAAAGATCAACAAAGCTGATAGACCACTAGCAAGACTAATAAAGAAGAAAAGAGAGAAGAATCAAATAGATGCAATAAAAAATGATAAAGGGGATATCACCACCAATCCCACAGAAGTACAAACTACCATCAGAGAATACTACAAACACCTCTATGCAAATAAACTAGAAAATCTAGAAGAAATGGATAAATTCCTCGACACATACACCCTCCCAAGACTAAACCAGGAAGAAGTTGAATCTCTGAATAGACCAATAACAGGATCTGAAATTGTGGCAATAATCAATAGCTTACCAACCAAAAAAAGTCCAGGACCAGATGGATTCACAGCCGAATTCTACCAGAGGTACAAGGAGGAACTGGTACCACTCCTTCTGAAACTATTCCAATCAATAGAAAAAGAGGAAATCCTCCCTAACTCATTTTATGAGGCCAGGATCATCCTGATACCAAAGCCTGGCAGAGACACAACCAAAAAAGAGAATTTTAGACCAATATCCTTGATGAACATTGATGCAAAAATCCTCAATAAAATACTGGCAAATCGAATCCAGCAGCACATCAAAAAGCTTATCCACCATGATCAAGTGGGCTTCATCTCTGGGATGCAAGGCTGGTTCAACATATGCAAATCAATAAATGTAATCCAGCATATAAACAGAACCAAAGACAAAAACCACATGATTATCTCAATAGACACAGAAAAGGCCTTTGACAAAATTCAACCACCCTTCATGCTAAAAACTCTCAATAAATTAGCTATTGATGGGACATATCTCAAAATAATAAGGGCTATCTATGACAAACCCACAGCCAATATCATACTGAATGGGGACAAACTGGAAGTATTCCCTTTGAAAACTGGCACAAGACAGGGATGCCCTCTCTCACCACTCCTATTCAACATAGTGTTGGAAGTTCTGACCAGGGCAATTAGGCAGGAGAAGGAAATGAAGGGCATTCAAATAGGAAAAGAGGAAGTCAAATTGTCCCTGTTTGCAGATGACATGACTGTATATCTAGAAAACCCCATTGTCTCAGCCCAAAATCTCCTTAAGCTGATAAGCAACTTCAGCAGTCTCAGGATACAAAATCAATGTACAAAAATCACAAGCATTCTTATACACAAATAACAGACAGAGAGCCAAATCATGAGTGAACTACCATTCACAATTGCTTCAAAGAGAATAAAATACTAGGAATCCAACTTACAAGGGATGTGAAGGACCTCTTCAAGGAGAACTACAAACTACTGCTCAAGGAAATAAAAGAGGATACAAAGAAATGGAAGAACATTCCATGCTCATGGGTAGGAAGAATCAATATCGTGAAAATGGCCATACAGCCCAAGGTAATTTATAGATTCAATGCCATCCCCATCAAGCTACCAATGACTTTCCTCACAGAATTGGAAAAAACTACTTTAAAGTTCATATGGAACCAAAAAAGAGCCCGCATCGCCAAGTCAATCCTAAGCCAAAAGAACAAAGCCAGAGGCATCACGCTACCTAACTTCAAACTGTACTACAAGGCTATGGTAACCAAAACAGCATGGTACTGGTACCAAAACAGAGATATAGATCAATGGAACAGAACAGAGCCCTCAGAAACAATGACACATATCTACAACCATCTGATCTTTGACAAACCTGACAAAAACAAGCAATTGGGAAAGGATTCCCTATTTAATAAATTGTGCTGGGAAAACTGGCTTAGCCATATAGAGAAAGCTGAAACTGGATCCTTTCCTTACACCTTATACAAAAATTAATTCAAGATGGATTAAAGACTTAAATGTTAGACCTAAAACCATAAAAACCCTAGAAGAAAACCTAGGCAATACCATTCAAGACATAGGCATGGGCAAGGACTTCATGTCTAGAACACCAAAAGCAATGGCAACAAAAGACAAAATTGACAAATGGGATCTAATTGAACTAAAGAGCTTCTGTGCAGCAAAAGAAACTACCATCAGAGTGAACAAGCAACCTACAGAATGGGAGAAAATTTTCGCAACCTACTCATCTGACAAAGGGCTAATATCCAGAATCTACAATGAACTCAAACAAATTTACAAGAAAAAAAACAAACAACCCCATCAAAAAGTGGGCAAAGGATATGAGCAGACACTTCTCAAAAGAAGACATTTATGCAGCCAAAAGACACATGAAAAAATGCTCATCATCACTGGCCATCAGAGAAATGCAAATCAAAACCACAATGAGATACCATCTCACACCAGTTAGAATGGCAATCATTAAAAAGTCAGGAAACAACAGGTGCTGGAGAGGATGTGGAGAAATAGGAACACTTTTACACTGTTGGTGGGACTGTAAATTAGTTCAACCATTGTGGAAGTCAGTGTGGCGATTGCTCAGGGATCTAGAACTAGAGATACCATTTGACCCAGCCATCCCATTACTGGGTATATACCTAAAGGACTATAAATCATGCTACTATAAAGACACATGCACACATATGTTTATGGCGGCATTATTCACAATAGCAAAGACTTGGAACCAACCCAAATGTCCAACAATGATAGACTGGATTAAGAAAATGTGGCACATATACACCATGGAATACTATGCAGCCATAAAAAATGATGAGTTCATGTCCTTTGTAGGGACATGGATGAAATTGGAAATCATCATTCTCAGTAAACTATCGCAAGAACAAAAAACCAAACACCGCATATTATCACTCATAGGTGGGAATTGAACAATGAGATCACATGGACACAGGAAGGGGAATATCACACTCTGGGGACTGTGGTGGGGTGGGGGGAGGGGGGAGGGATAGCATTGGGAGATATACCTAATGCTAGATGACGAGTTAGTGGGTGCAGTGCACCAGCATGGCACATGTATACATATGTAACTAACCTGCACAATGTGCACACGTACCCTAAAACTTAAAGTATAATAAAAAAAAAAAGAAAATATGGCACATATACACCATGGAATACTATGCAGCCATAAAAAATGATGAGTTTATGTCCTTTGTAGGGACATGGATGAAACTGGAAACCATCATTCTCAGCAAACTATCACCAAGGACAAAAAACCAAACACTGCATGTTCTCACTCATAGGTGGGAATTGAACAATGAGAACACATGGACACAGGAAGGGGAACATCACACTCTGGGGACAGTTGTGGGGTGGGTGGGGGAGGGATAGCATTAGGAGATATACGTAATGCTAAATGATGAGTTAATGAGTGCAGCACACCAGCATGACACATGTATACCTATGTAACAAACCTGCACATTGTGCACATGTACCCTAAAACTTAAAGTATAATAATAATAATAAAATTTTTTAAAAAAGAACTAAGATTAGAAGAATACTTTGTTGTCTGGGTAAGAAAATGAGTAATCATTAAAGGTTTTTCATTAGGCTAACAGTATAAATGAACGGATGCTCTAAGAAAATGAATATGTTGGAAAAGAACAGAAAGACTCTTTGGGGAGGTGAGAGGTAATAGAGGCTGGAAGAGGCAGTGGCATTGGAAATGGAAAGGAGAGGACAGTTGTATGAGACAGTATGGGGGCAAGGTCTACATGAGTAGGCAAGGGGAAAGAGGAGTCAGAAGTGACCCCAACACAATATGAAGACAGTTGAAAGTTTCGAGCTCTGGACATTTGCAGACGTAGGTCTGAGTCCTGCTGTCCCAGGCACAAGTTAAGTGACCTCAAATAAATTACTAATCTCACTAAGCCACAGCTTCTTCATTGTAAAGGAATGATAATACTAGTACCTACCTCATAGGATTTTGGTGATAATTAAATACACATGTTTGCTAAACTCTTAACATCATAATTCCTAATAGAAAGCTCTCAATACAGTAGCTCTTAAGATTGCAGTTGAAAGTTTCAGTATGGGTCACTAGTTCAATGGGCCTATTAACAAACATAAGGAAGTCAGCAGAGTTTGAGGAATAAAATATGAAGTTTGATTTTGCACTTGTTGAATTTAAGTTAATGATGGGATATTAAGATGGGGTTAGCCTCCGGCAGCTGAGAACGTGGGGCTGGAGCTGAGCTACGACATCAAGGTGAGAGATCTAGACTTGGCAGTCATCCACATTGAGACCTAACATCCTCCTGCTTTATAAAATATTCATTAGCAGAATCTTCAGCAAGTATAGTGAGTACTAATAGCAAATTACTAAAAATTCAGTTAACTCTGGGAACATAACCGGAAACCACCCCTCAAAAATTAATAGGAAATTTTTTTTCCAAAACTAAAATTAAATGATGCCTTCTTTTCTTCATTAAAAAAATTCCCAGATGATCCATTTATGTTGTCAGACATCATAAAAAATGTAAGCGTTCTCTCAAAAATACGTTAGCATCTTGAATGGAGGTGTCAGTGCTGTCATCTGCTGTCATTGTTAATAAAATGGCTTTAAAGAAAATACATAATAGGAGGTTCTTCCAACAGAGTCCAGCAGATTATATTTTGGGAAATTAAGTGCTAGTTCAACTCCTTTATTTAAAAAAAACTCTTAAGAATTATCCAGTATATGGGAATGATTTTAAAAACAACAACGGTTGAGAAATTAGAGCTCGTAAATGTAGCCATCCTAGAGAATGAACACACACTCTTTGTTGGGACCATCATTTGACCTGTGTTTCTAGATATTACTCAAAAATATATTAAGAAAACTCAATATTAAATAGTTATTCATAATTTACTATGCATTTTGCTCCCAAAATTCTTCTAAAGGAGTGGCCTGCGCCCGTTACCTCTAATTTTCTCTGCCACTTCTTTCTATGCTACTTTCACCTTCTGCAATCTAGTTCTCATCCCCACTAATGTGTTACTTTCACAAGCAGTCAAAGTGGTCCCCCAGGACAATCTGCAAAACATTTCTCCAGTTGCATCCACCTCAGCTATCTTCTGAATTCATTTCTTTTGAATCACGTTGTAATATAGATGGTTAGGTTTTGGTTGCTTTCTTTTTTTTTTTTAGCATAAGTTTGACAAAAATCTCCTTTAGCTGCCACCCTTACTAGCTGTGTGTGACTTTGGTTTGCGGCGGCTAGTGTCTTGAGCCTTAGTTTCCTCAAAGGTAAAGATGATTATGATTACTACTTATGTTCTTGTCATGACGACTAAAAGGGAAAGTATGCATAGAATATCTGACCCACAGTAGATGCTTACTGTCAACCTCTAATTTTTTCCTGCAGAAACTCTTTTCTAAAAAATTGAACAGATATTTTTGCAATTTCTGCTCACTACCCTAATGTAATACCCTAGATTACATTTTTTCTTTTATCACCTTTAATCATCGGCTGCTGCCTTCTTTGAATGACAGTTTCTTCTCAAGTCCACATTTATTATACAGTCCTGTACATCTCCAAATTTAGCTTCTCGTGGCTGATGTCTACCTGTTTTTAAATTTGTTTCATTCGGATGTCTTAACTCTCACTTCAGTACTTTCTTGATTCCTTTGAACATTTCTGTTTACTGCCACCTATTTTATCCTGTTAATTCTCATTTGAATTTATATATTCCTCTAGTATGTTCACACAGAATAAACATACTAAAGGTTTATTTAGACATATATATTATCTGTTTAAAGTCTCCTGTAATCTCTTCTTAATTTCTTTCCTTGCCAATTTGAGTACACTTTTGTTTTTTAATTTTAGTGCAGGATATAACTTGAGACTTGTGGTTTTCCACCCACCCACCAGGCTATTTCCCCACCTAGCAAGGCAAGGAACCAGTATAACCAGTACGGGAAGCACTAAGCTTCACTTTACATTTGTGATCAGAAAAGTTGCCCACGGATGATGATGAGGGTGAATCATCTAACTATTAAAAGGACAGAATATCCAGCCCGATTTGTTTAGGGGTTGCTGTGAAATAGTTTTTTTAATTCCTATGAAAAACATCAAGTTTAAAGACTCATAATTTCATGTTGAAACTAAAGGAAAATAAACTGTATGTTGTTGGTTAATTATATAATTATATTTATTTTTTTCCTTTAAGGAAATGTGTTATATAACAAGAACTTTGGTAGGAAAGGTGTAATAATTTTTTAAAAATATATAGTTAAATTGCTTGCTTGCATCCCAATTCACAAGCACAAGTAAAAGCCATTTAAGGGCCCAATCATTTAAAGAAGAAATAGTATCAATCTTAAACACTCGGAGATTAAAGAAAGAAGGACCACTTTCCAACTCATTTTATGGAGCCAGCTTAACCCTGATAGCAAAATCACTGAAGTATATTACAGAAGAAACATAAATGTTACTTAAAAATTTATTAACATGATATTATAAAAAACATAAATGTTGTTTATGAAAATATATGCTAAGCAAAATGCTAACAAATAAAGTGTAGTGGTATATAAAAAAGAGAATACATTATTAATAACTGAAAATATTTTTACAATTCATTTGTGTACAAATAAGTAAAACTTCACTTAAAAGTCATGTACTTTATTGTATGTGTATTATACTCCAGTGAATTTTTTTTAAGTCACGAGGCTAAAGATTCTATTACAGCTTTTTTCTTCCAGAGTTTTAAAGAACAAATAATGCCTTCATTCTGTAAAGCTAGAATAATCTTTATTGACAAAACATATAGATCAGTTTTGTTTATGAACGCAGATACAAAAATTCTAAATAAAATATTAAATGCAATGCCTCTGAGTATTAGAGAACGCTATACTGTGATCAAATGGATTTATTCTGAGAATATAGAGACATTTCAACATAAGAAAGATTATCAACAGAACTCTTCACATTTACTAAAGAGAAAAATACCATATGATAAAATTAAATGTGTATTTTATGAAATTTAGAAGAATTTCCAACAAAATAAGTCCTTTGGCAATATGTAATAGGATAATGCTTTTAAGATAATTACAAATATTATATATTACATGTATAATATAGATTAATTCATTATTTATTGTTTTATTTATTCATATTTCAACCAACAAATGTCATACTGAGTAGTGAATGCTAAAGCCATTTCCATTACAATTACGAACATGGGAGAGATGTCTGCTGTCGTTATTATCATTTAGATCAGGGGTGTCCAATCTTTCAGCTTCCCTGGGCCACACTGGAAGAAGAGGAATTGTCTTGGGCCACACATAAAATACACTAACACTAACGATAGCTGACGAGCTAAAAAAAAAAACCACACACACACACACACACACACAAAACAACAACCAAAAAAAAAAAAACTCATAATGTTTTAAGAAAGTTTACTAATTTGTGTTGGGCAGTATTCAAAACCATCCTGGACCTCATACAGCCCACAGGCCACAGATTGGACAAGCTTGATTTACATTTTTTTAGTGGTCACCTTCCCTGTGAGGCCTTCCTTGGCCACCCTGCTTAAAACTCAATTCTCTTTATCCCCCCACCCAAGCTTTCCTATCCCCCTTCCATGGTTTATTTTCTTCTCAGCAACAATAATAATCTACTATTACTCCTGTTTACATGTGCCATCCATTATAATATGCACTTTTTCTGTTCTACTCACAGCTTTATTCTTCCTACCCAGAACCATGCCTCGCACATTACTCTCTCAATAAATAATTATTGAATAATGAGTAAGGTAATAAGTCAAGAATATGAAACAATCAGCTTAAATCCTATAAAAGAAGAGACAGAAGTATCTTTTCATTGTAGATGATAATATTGCATACCTCAAAAATCCAAAATGAATTAGTCAAGCAGCTATTAAACTTAATAAAATTACTTGACAAGGTGCTTGGAGATAAGATAATGTTTTAAAAATCAAGATTTTTCTTTGCACTGCAACAAGTAATTAGAAATGAAAATGGAAGAAATTTCTCATTCATAGTGGCAAAAAATTCTGGTGTAAGTTTAAATCAAAAGGTATAATACCTATATAAATAAAATTATTTAAATATTTAAAATAAACTATGTTATTATAGTAATATAAATAGGAATTCTTAACATATAGAATGTAAATGTTTCCTACATTCGTATGTATGTAATGCAATTCAAATCATAATTCCAATGAGTTTTTTTAGTACAGAATAACAAATTCATATGGAAGCATATAAGTCTCATAATAGTCATAAAAATTATTTCTAGAAAAGCTATAGAGACGGGCAACTTTTCTTACTAGATATTAAAATTTACCGCAAAGCTACTACAGTCAAAATAGGATAGAGTTAACCCAGGGTAAATAGATCAGTGAACAGAATAAACAGACTATAATAGTTCAAAGTATAAAGGAAACAACATATGACTAAAGTGACGTGACATTTTTACCGGAAAAAGATAATTCATTTAATAAATGATGCAGGCAATATTTGCTATCCATCTGGAGGAAATTAAAATTAACCACTTCATGCTATGCAAAAATAAATGTAGGATGAATTAGATATAAATTCAAAGGATAAACAGTAAAATTACTACACTGAAACTTAGGAGAAGTCTTGTGCAACCTCACGGAAAGAGGGATCTTCCTAAGGAAAGCAGGAAATTCAGAAACTGTAAAAGAAAAAGACAGACATTGTATGTCAAAGGACATCCTAAATGAAGTAAAGACATAAAAGACTAGGAGAAAATATTTTACCTGGAGAGCAGTCAAAAAGTTAGTATTCTTAATATAAAAAGCTTTGAAATTTGATAAGAAAAATACATAGAAAAATGGGAAAATCATATGGACAGATTAATTTATACAAGAGAAAATACAAGTGGCCGATAAATACAAAAGGTGATCACTCCATAGTCAAGTGAATGCAAATCAAACCAAAAATTATGTTTAATATGTCACCTAATTTCACCAAATTTTTGCAAGTGTAATGACATCATAGACAGGTGAGAATATAGGCTCTCTTATAAATTTCTAGTGGAAATGTGAATTAATGCACGCTTTTTAGATGGTCATCTCTTGTTATATGTTTAAATTTAAAATACATATATTGAGACGTTATTGAAATATATGAAGATATATTAAATAAAACAACCACAGTGAGATGTAGGACACTGTGTGTAATCCATTTTGGTGTAAAATAGGATGATAGATTCAGTAGATACTGTATTAGGTAGGTTTACTACCTTAAAAATAGGCTCAAACATAAAACAACTCAAAGGCTATTGCTTGTTAAATTAAGCAAGAGGGTGGGGATTTTATGGACTAGTCTTGGAAGTGGCACATATCACTACTACTCACATTTAGTTGACTGGAACTCAGTCACATGACCAAACATAACCACAAAGGAGGCTGAGAAATGTAGTCTAGCTGTGTGCCCAAGAGGAAGAGAAGAAGAAATTTTCGGTGGATAGTTAAAAGTCTATGCTATAGAGATAGATCCACTAGATAGATTACATAGATAGATAGATTACGTAGATAGATAGATTTCATAGATAGATAGATAGACATAGATAGATAGATATAGATGATAGATAGATAGATAGATGATAGATAGATAGATGATAGATAGATAGATAGATAGATAGATAGATGATAAATAAATAGACCTGTCTAGCTGTATTTGCAGTTACACCACATGAATTCATTATAAATATGATTTTTACTTCTGGCAGAAGTTATAAGAAACTCTTAATAAGGGTTATATTATTACTTTAGAACCAAATAAAGGACAGTTAGGCTTTTGATTTATTTTATACTCTTGTGGACTGTTTGCATTTCCTAACCTTATGCATATATTCTCTTTTTTTCCCCTGCAAAAAAAGTGGTTACAGGATTTATTGAGAGACAAGGTTCCATTTTTCTTCTTTGTTTCTCCATGTACTTAAATTATATAAATACATTTATAATAGCTAATAAATATAAATAAGAATATAGTAAATAAATAATAAAAATATAATGCAAATATGTATTTACTGCTTTCCCCAGCAACCTGGTAAGCTATAGACTGACACAGAAATAAGTGTCAGTACATCAGGATATATGAAGAAAGTTGTTTATTGCATCTTTATTTGTAATGGCAAATACTGAAAACAATCTGAATATCTAGTGATGTAATAAAAAAATGTGGCAATACATATTATAGAATAGCAGTCCTCAAATGTTTTAGTCTCAGAACTCCTTTGCACTCTTAAAAAATTATTAAGAACTTCAAATAACTTTTGTTTATGTGGGTTGAATCTATGAATATTTATTGCATTGAAATTTAAAAGAAATTTAAATTTATTAACCCATTTAAAAATAATAAATCCACCATGTTAACACAAATAACATATTTTATAAAAACTTGGCCAGGCATGATGGCTCATGCCTGTAATACCAGCACTTTGGGAGGCCAAGGCGGGCGGATCACTTGAGATCAGGAGTTCAAGACCAGCCTGGCCAATATGGTTAAATGCCATCCCTGCTAAAAATACAAAAATTAGCCAGGCCTTGTGGCATATGCCTGTAATCCCAGCTACTAGGGAGGCTGAGGCAGGAGAATCACTTGAACCCCGTTGCAGTGAGCTGAGGTCATGCCACTGCACTCCAGCCTGGGCAACAGAGTGAGACGCCATCTCCAAAAAAAACAACAACA
Source organism: Pan troglodytes (assembly GCF_028858775.2). Classification (NCBI taxonomy): domain Eukaryota; kingdom Metazoa; phylum Chordata; class Mammalia; order Primates; family Hominidae; genus Pan; species Pan troglodytes. The sequence continues at coordinate 164,191,173 of NC_072398.2, read as the reverse complement.
GCAGCAATCACAACAACAACAAAAAACTACTTATATTTCACCAAAAAAAAAAAAAAAAAACAATTTGGTAAGAAGACTTGCATTGTTTCAGATTTTTGTAAATCTCTAATGGCTGGCTTAGTAAAGACAGCTTGATTCTCATTCCAGTTTCTGCATTTGATCCGTTGCTGCGTGTGGTATTTGTTGACACACATGAAGGAAATCCAGCCTCATATAGATATTTACTTGGAAAGGGAAGATTATTTTAATAACGTTTTCAGATAGTTTTTAAATTCTTTTTTTATATATCCCCAAACTTAACAAGCAGTTATTTATTATAGTTAGATTGCCATGTAAATCTGAAGTCATATCAATGAATCATTTGTACTGTTAGATTAAAACTTTTATTTTGCGCTTTGAGTGGATATTTTACCCATTCATTATTTTATAATATCATGCATTGATCATTTGGAAAATATTGTTTTGCTAAGTTATGCATATCTTCCGAATGTTGACACACAATGTCAAAAAAATCAAATTCATTAATATCATCACTGATGCTGATGGTAGGGGATGAGTTTCCCAAAATTTCTCAAAAACTTAAATTTTATCATCAGCAACAAATACTGTCAGTTGTTTTCCTTGAAGTGAAAGTTTCACTTCATTCACTTTTCAAATCTTATTTCAATTCAAGTCCCAAAATCTGAATAACCAAATTTTCACTCTTTCTTTAAAAAAAAAAAAGAAAAAAACAGTGCATCATGGAAAAAGCAGCTCACAATTTAATTACATAAATTTTAAGTTTTCAATTTAAATATATAAATGCTTATCCTTGAGACAGCCATCATACTTCAGTATGCTGCAGAAATGCTTCATCCAGTCTTCCCATTACATCACCCAGAATATTGAAAAGACATGTACTCAAGGGTTGAGATTAATGTAATTTTTACTGCTTAATCAAGGATATTCTTCAGTGAAACTGACTTGCTTTTTTATTATTATTATTATACTTTAAGTTTTAGGGTACATGTGCACAATGTGCAGGTTTGTTGCATATGTATACATGTGCCATGTTGGTGTGCTGCACCCAGTAACTCGTCATTTAACATTAGATATATCTCCAAATGCTATCCCTCCCCACTCCCCCCACCCCACAACAGGCCCCGGTGTGTGATGTTCCCCTTCCTGTGTCCAAGTGTTCTGATTGTTCAATTCCCACCTATGAGTGAGAACATGCAGTGTTTGGTTTTTTGTCCTTGCAATAGTTTGCTGAGAATGATGGTTTCCAGCTTCATCCATGTCCCCACAAAGGACATGAACTCATCCTTTTTTATGGCTGCATAGTATTCCATGGTGTATATGTGCCACATTTTCTTAATGCAGTCTATCATTGTTGGACATTTTGGTTGGTTCCAAGTGTTTGCTATTGTGAATAGTGCTGCAATAAACATACGTGTGCATGTGTCTTTATAGCAGCATGATTTATAATCCTTTGGGTATATACCCAGTAATGGGATGGCTGGGTCAAATGGTATTTCTAGTTCTAGATCCCTAAGGAATCACCACACTGACTTCCACAATGGTTGAACTAGTTCTACAATGAACTCCAACAAATTTACAAGAAAAAACCAAACAAGCAGCTTTCTATTAAAGAACTACGGAGAAGAAGCGGAAGGACTGTGTGGTAGATAGAGCTCCCTCTCCCCTCTCCCCTCTCCCCTCTCCCCTCTCCCCTCCCCCCTCCCCCCTCTCCCCTCTCCCCTCTCCCCTCTCCCCTCTTTCCACGGTCTCCCTCTGATGCCGAGCCGAAGCTGGACGGTACTGCTGCCATCTCAGCTCACTGCAACCTCCCTGCCCGATTCTCCTGCCTCAGCCTGCCGAGTGCCTGCGATTGCAGGCGCGCGCCGCCACGCCTGACTGGTTTTCGTATTTTTTTGGTGGAGACGGGGTTTCGATGTGTCGGCTGGGCTGGTCTCCAGCTCCTAACCGTGAGTGATCCGCCAGCCTCGGCCTCCCGAGGTGCCGGGATTGCAGACGGAGTCTCGTTAACTCAGTGCTCAATGGCGCCCAGGCTGGAGTGCAGTGGCGTGATCTCGGCTCGCTACAACCACCTCCCAGCCGCCTGCCTTGGCCTCCCTAAGTGCCGAGATTGCAGCCTCTGCCTGGCAGCCACCCCGTCTGGGAAGTGAGGAGCGTCTCCGCCTGACCGCACATCGTCTGGGATGTGAGGAGCCCCTCTGCCTGGCTGCCCAGTCTGGAAAGTGAGGAGCGTCTCTGCCCGGCCGCCATCACATCTGGGAAGTGAGGAGCGTCTCTGCCCGGCCGCCCATCGTCTGAGATGTGGGGAGCACCTCTGCCCTGCCGCCCCGTCCGGGATGTGAGGAGTGTCTCTGCCCGGCCGCCCTGTCTGAGAAGTGAGGAGACCCTCTGCCTGGCAACCGCCCCGTCTGAGAAGTGAGGAGCCCCTCCGCCCGGCAGCCACCCCGTCTGAGAAGTGAGGAGCGTCCTCCCTCCTCATCTGGGAGGGAGGTGGGGGGGTCAGCCCCCCACCCGGCCAGCCGCCCCGTCCGGGAGGTGAGGGGCACCTCTGCCCGGCCGCCCTTACCGGGAAGTGAGGAGCCCCTCTGCCCGGCCAGCCGCCTCGTCCGGGAGGGAGGTGGGGGGGTCAGCCCCCTGCCCGGCCAGCCGCCCCGTCCGGGAGGCGAGGGGTGCCTCTGCCCGGCCGCCCCTACTGGGAAGTGAGGAGCCCCTCTGCCCGGCCAGCCGCCCCGTCCGGGAGGGAGGTGGGGGGGTCAGCCCCCCTCCCGGCCAGCCGCCCCATCCGGGAGGGAGGTGGGGGGGTCAGCCCCCCTCCCGGCCAGCCGCCCCGTCCGGGAGGGAGGTGGGGGGGTCAGCCCCCCTCCCGGCCAGCCGCCCCGTCCGGGAGGGAGGTGGGGGGGTCAGCCCCCCGCCTGGCCAGCCACCCCGTCCGGGAGGCGAGGGGTGCCTCTGCCCGGCCGCCCCTACTGGGAAGTGAGGAGCCCCTCTGCCCGGCCAGCCGCCCCGTCTGGGAGGGAGGTGGGGGGGTCAGCCTCCCGCCTGGCCAGCCGCCCCGTCCGGGAGGGAGGTGGGGGGCTCAGCCCCCCTCCCGGCCAGCCGCCCCGTCCGGGAGGGAGGTGGGGGGGTCAGCCCCCCTCCCGGCCAGCCGCCCCGTCCGGGAGGGAGGTGGGGGGATCAGCCCCCCGCCTGGCCAGCCGCCCCGTCCGGGAGGGAGGTGGGGGGATCAGCCCCCTGCCCGGCCAGCCGCCCTGTCCAGGAGGTGGGGGGGGCGCCTCTGCCCGGCTGCCCCTACTGGGAAGTGAGGAGCCCCTCTGCCCGGCCAGCCGCTCTGTCTGGGAGGGAGGTGGGGGGGTCAGCCCCCGGCCTGGCCAGCCACCCCGTCCGGGAGGGAGGTGGGGGGGTTAGCCCCCCGCCTGGCCAGCCGCCCCATCCGGGAGGTGAGGGACGCCTCTGCCCGGCCACCCCTTCTGGGAAGTGAGGAGCCCCTCTACCCGGCCAGCCTCTCTGTCTGGGAGGGAGGTGGGGGGGGTCAGCCCCCGGCCCGGCCAGCCACCCCGTCCGGGAGGGAGGTGGGGGGGTTAGCCCCCCGCCTGGCCAGCCGCCCCATCCGGGAGGTGAGGGGCGCCTCTGCCCGGCCGCCCCTTCTGGGAAGTGAGGAGCCCCTCTGCCCGGCCAGCCGCCCCGTCCGGGAGGGAGGTGGGGGGGTCAGCCCCCCGCCCGGCCAGCCGCCCTGTCCGGGAGGGAGGTGGGGGGGTCAGCCCCCCACCCGGCCAGCCGCCCCGTCCGGGAGGGAGGTGGGGGGGTCAGCCCCCCGCCCGGCCAGCCGCCCCGTCCGGGAGGGAGGTGGGGGGGTCAGCCCCCCGCCCGGCCAGCCGCCCCGTCCGGGAGGGAGGTGGGGGGGTCAGCCCCCCGCCCGGCCAGCCGCCCTGTCCGGGAGGTGAGGGGCGCCTCTGCCCGGCCGCCCCTACCGGGAAGTGAGGAGCCCCTCTGCCCGGCCAGCCGCCCCCTCCGGGAGGGAGGTGGGGGGGTCAGCCCCCCGCCGGGCCAGCCGCCCCGTCGGGGAAGTGAGGGGCGCCTCTGCCCGGCCGCCCCTACTGGGAAGTGAGGAGCCCCTGTGCCCGGCCAGCCGCCCTGTCCGGGAGGGAGGTGGGGGGTCAGCCCCCCGCCCGGCCAGCCGCCCCGTCCGGGAGGGAGGTGGGGGGGGTCAGCCCCCCACCCGGCCAGCCGCCCCGTCCGGGAGGTGAGGGGCGCTTCTGCCCGGCCGCCCCTACTGGGAAGTGAGGAGCTCCTCTGCCCGGCCACCACCCCATCTGGGAGGTGTACTCAACAGCTCATTGAGAACGGGCCATGAAGACAATGGCGGTTTTGTGGAATAGAAAGGGGGGAAAGGTGGGGAAAAGATTGAGAAATCGGATGGTTGCTGTGTCTGTGTAGAAAGAGGTAGACATGGGAGACTTTTCATTTTGTTCTGTACTAAGAAAAATTCTTCTGCCTTGGGATCCTGTTGATCTGTGACCTTACCCCCAACCCTGTGCTCTCTGAAACATGTGCTGTATCCACTCAGGGTTGAATGGATTAAGGGCGGTGCAAGATGTGCTTTGTTAAACAGATGCTTGAAGGCAGCATGTTCGTTAAGAGTCATCACCACTCCTTAATCTCAAGTACCCAGGGACACAAACACTGCGGAAGACCGCAGGGTCCTCTGCCTAGGAAAACCAGAGAACTTTGTTCACTTGTTTATCTGCTGACCTTCCCTCCACTATTGTCCTGTGACCCTGCCAAATCCCCCTCTGCGAGAAACACCCAAGAATGATCAATAAAAAAGAAAAAAAAAAAAAAAAGAAAAAACCAAACAATCCCATCAAAAAGTGGGTGAAGGATATGAACAGACACTTCTCAAAAGAAGACATTTATGCAACCAAAAGACACATGAAAAAATGCTTATCATCACTGGCCATCAGAGAAATGCAAATCAAAACCACAATGAGATACTATCTCACACCAGTTAGAATGGCGATCATTAAAAAGTCAGGAAACAACAGGTGCTGGAGAGGATGTGGAGAAACAGGAACACTTTTACACTGTTGGTGAAACTGACTTGCTTTCAAAAGTCAGAGTGCCTGTTAGTAAAGAATATTTTGACTACTAGTACAGGTTGGTATAACTGTCTTGAATCACTAAGCAGCCTAAGTTTGGATCCAGTAAGACCATCCACTAACCTGTGTGACTTAGGGCACATTTACTTACTTCTACTGAGCCTCAGTTTCCTCATCTGCAAAATGGTGGCAAAGTACATTCACACTCTCATACGTTTCCTGCAACAAATGTGTGAAGGAAAGTGTTTAAATTCCATGCATAAGGCCTTGACACAATTTAAGTGCCCAGTTTTTAGTAAATGGATTTCCAATATGGACTATTGTATTAATAAGAGTGGCACTTAGATGAACAGAGATTTTTTTTTTATTATACTTTAAGTTCTAGGGTACATGTGCACAACGTGCAGGTTTGTTACATATGAATACATGTGCCATGTTGGTGTGCTGCACTCATTAACTTGCCATTTACATTAAGTATATCTCCTAATGCTATCCCTCCCACCTCCCCCCACCTCATGACAGGTCCTGGTGTGTGATGTTCCCCTTCCTGTGTCCAAGTGTTCTCATCGTTCAATTCCCACCTATGAGTGAGAACATGCAGTTTTTTGTCCTTGCAATAGTTTGCTGAGTTTCGTTTTTTGTCCTTGCCATAGTTTGCTGAGAATGATGGTTTCCAGCTTCATCCATGTCCCTACAAAGGACATGAACTCATCCTTTTTTATGGCTGCATAGTATTCCATGGTGTATATGTGCCACATTTTCTTAATCCAGTCTATCATTGATGGACATTTTGGTTGGTTCCAAGTCTTTGCTATTGTGAATAGTGCCGCAATAAACATACGTGTGCATGTGTCTTTAGATTCTAACTATTGTTACAACCCACTGGGGGAGTTCGCTGTCAGAGTTAGAAATACAAGCATAGTTTTGTGATATCCTTACTCGGTCTTTTGTCATTTTATCTGGGAAGACATCCAATTGCATAACAATGACTTGGTTATCTGGGTCTTTGTTTCACAAGTTCCAGAATGAGAATAGAATGCAGTAGAAAGGTAAAACCAAGGTGGCCCATACTACAGGAAGAAGCTTATTACTTAAACATATTCTGGGTTTCAGCTGTTTATGGGACCTGGTAGATACATATATGCCCCCCGGCTATTCTCAAATATAATGTTGAAGGACTATATGATATTAGGAAACATTTATTGAGCACTTTGGTACTTTGAGAAAAGCACTTTGTTTAAATTCTCATATTTGACTATTGTGACAGGAAAATAAATCTCAGGACTCAAAAATCACTAAGCCAAAGGGAAAAGTCAAGCTGGGAACTGCATCAGGCAAACCTGCCTCTCATTTTATTCCTAACTAAGATAACTACAAAGATTTAACAAGCTACATACATCCCTCACAATTTGCCCACTAGGAAATTTTTGTGGGCCCCAAAATCTTTACCCTGAAATAGTTCTGTCAAATTTCATTCTGACAATGTAAATTGATAGCTTATCTTCACAGGTGTGGGACAAAGAACAGAACTCAAAATCATCCCTCTGCTCACCTGAGACAAATGCATGTCTGATTGCTTCCTCTCTCCTATGTTTATCTTATGTAAAAATGCAGATTCACTGAGCTAGATTAATGCACAAGGGACTATTTCTCTACTCCGCTATCACATGTGAATGGTTGATCAAAGGCTCAAAAGAATGCAACCCTTTGCTTCTCACCTACCCACACCTCTTAAAAAGTATTCCTCGGCCGGTTGCGGTTACTCACACCTGTAATCCCAGCACTTTTGGAGGCAGAGGCAGTTGGATCACAAAGTCAAGAGATCTAGACCATCCTGGCCAACATGGTGAAACCCTGTCTCTACTAAAAATGAAAAAATTAGCTGGGTGTGGTGGTGGTCCCAACTACTCGAGAGGCTGGGGCAGGAGAATCACTTGAACCTGGGAGGCGGAGGTTGCAGTGAGCCAAGATTGCACCACTGCACTCCAGACTGGCGACAGAGCGAGACTCCATCTCAAAAAAAAAAGTTATTCCTCTTTCCCCAATATCCACTCTTTCTCCTTTAAATATTGAAGCCCTCAAACTCATCTTTGGAGAAAGACACAGACCTGTCTCCTGGGTTCACATCCCTAACCTTAGGAACATAAACTTCTAAATTGATTGAGAACTGTCTCAGATATTTTTTGGCTTACACTATGAATCAATGTTTAAGTTTTCAGTAACAATACACAGTAACCCAAACATTAAGAATGAATAGTTATTTCTGGATGATGAGATAATAGCTGATGTTTATTTTTTATGTATATTTTTAGATTTTCCCATCACCAGCATTTTCGGTTTACTGTTTAAAAGTTGTTTACAATTTTTTAAAAAGAAAACAGCACAGTGAGCTTGGTTTATAGCATTTTTATTGCAATTTTGCGCAGCATTTGAAATTTCAAAGCATTAGTAGAATTTGAAAAGAACAGTTCATTAACCTTGGCAAAGGGAGAAAATAGAGATCACTGTGGTTTCAACCACTCAGCTATACCTTTTAGAAAAGAAGTTTTGCCTACCCAAAAGCCATCATTTTAATAACACAATATTAGTGTTCTACCAGGCAGTAAAACACTGTAATTAAACATGTGATAAAGCTCTGCCACCCATTGGGTATTTGCTCTTGTCTTAGCAAAGAGCACTCAAATCAGTCATGGAACAGCCATCAGTGCAACACAAAGTTTGTAAATCTTGTCTTGACATCACTGAATGCTTCTTTGACTTCCAAAGCTCTTCAGTGGGCATCTGTCCACCCCAAAGACGGTCTTCCCCTGAGGCATCCACCTTCGGAAGGTTTTGCGCTGGATTTTCCTCAGAAAACTCACGTTTATGTGGGAGCTGGAAGGAGTTTCCTGTCTCAGCTGTATGGAAGAGAAAAAAATAATACATCCTTAGACAGCTCCTTTAAAGAAGGCAGCAACCACATTCCACTCTTGGGGAAATGAACTGGATCCCTAAAATGAAATAGAATCATACACATAATTTTTTAAAATGTTGGCCTGGTTTCAGAGAGATTAGACATTTTGGGGAGAGCACAGTCATCTCCACTCTTCTCATTTTACAGAGGCAGAAACTTGAGTGCAAAGATGAGGAGTGACAGTGTTGCTCAGCTAGTCGGGACTTGACTTCTTTTACTCGCTACCTCTGCTGGATGACCAGCAGCTTCCAATATTAGTTATGTGCTATCAACAAAAAACACATAAACAAAAAAACAACCCTGTGTATGCCCTGCAATCTCGATCAGTAAAGAAGGAAATGGAGATTTAAACCTCTATATCTGAAAATAAAAAGTGAAATTCACAGTTTTTGCCTAAGTGTTGTTTCCAAAGTTCACATATAAGCTTCTCTCACTTTAATTTAGTTCAAATTGACTTACCAATGCCTTAGCACACTAGCAGGCACCATGAAAAATTAGGCGAACAGATGCTGGTTGGTAAACCAGTAATTGATCAGATAAATAATGTGTGGGAAAACACTGAAAATCTGAGAAAGATTGAATAATAAGTAGTATGATTTCAGTGATGTCCAACAGAGCTAGCCTTATAGATATCCATTCCACTCCTCTATGTGTTTCAGAGTTATTCCAAATGTACTTTTATAGTGCATTTTGGTTTGCTATTACAGAGATTGTTGTAAATCCTGGTAAATTACGCTTACTCTCTTAAGATTAAAAACCCGTATAATTTTTGTTAGCATCTAGTCATATGAACTTCAATATTAAAGTGGTACTGAAAATGGAAAATACATGCTTTTTCAACACATTAGCCCACCCAAAGATGAACAGTTTAGGTCATTTTCTAAAAGGTTTTTATTACCAACATCATTTTAAATTAAATTGAAACCTTAACAATCATACATATGGTCGCAACATTTATTATGTAATCACATTTTTCCTTTTTAACTTTTTAGTATAAAACATAGCAAATACAACCAATTATTAAAATACACTCTTAAGCAAGGCACAGAAAGACAAACACCACATGGTCTCACTTATATGTGGAATCTAAAAACGTCAAACTCAAAAATGTATAGCAGAGAGCGATGGTTATCAGAGGGTGAGGGTGAGGGGGATGGTTGGGGAAGAGATGGTCAAGAGTACAGAATTTCCATTAGAAGGAATAATTTCAAGAAGTCTATTGTACAACATGGTGACTATAGTTAATAAAAATGCATTGTATTCCTGAAATTGCTAAGAGTAGATTTCAAGTGTCCTCATCACAAAAACATAAGTATGTGAGGTAATGCATATGTTAATTAGCTTGATTTAGCTATTCCACATGTATATTGTATGTATACCTATTTCAAAACAATATGTTGTACACAATAAATGTATATAATTTTTACCAATTAAAAAAATAATTTTTAAAATAGGATTTTCAGCCATGCCCAGTGGCTTATGCCTGGAATCCCAGTGCTTTGGGAGGCCAAGACAGAAGATTGCTTGAAGCCAGGAGTTTGAGACCAGCCTGGGCAACATTGCAAGACCCCACCTCTACAAAATATTTAAAAATTAGCCAGATGTGGTGGCACACACCTGTAGTCCTACCTACTCAGGAGGCTGAGGTGGGAGGATCACTTGAGTGCAGGGGTTTGAGGCTTCAGTGAGCTATGATTGTGCCAGCCTGGGTGAGAGAGCAAGACCCTGTCTCTAATCAAATAAATAAATAAATAAATAAATAATCTAAAAATAGGATTTTAAATAAATTCTGCCTCATACTTTAATATGGAATTAACAGAAAGAATTTCAGTCAAATTTTTAAGTTAGTTGAATTGAATAATAAATAAATATAGTGAAGCCAGTCGCTTCACCGTTTCTGAAAGACATTTGGTTCATTTCTTCCTTCAAAATCCTGATCAGACAATTCCTACTACTAGAATTCCCACCCTGCTTCCCCACTACCTTTCATAATCCCCAAATCCTTCAGGGCCTCTGTCAGTAACCACCACCTCCATGATGCTGTCACCTATTACAAAAGTCCACCACCTTCCCTTTCCCACCTGAGACTCAGTATGGAATTAGTAAAGACCTTGGCTCTTGAAGCCAGATAGACCCAGTTTGCTACCTAACCACATTTTCACCAGCTGGGAGAAGAATTTTCTTCTTGGTAAAATGATAAATGGTGGTAATTTTGCTTGCTTCCCAGGATCCTTATCAGAAAGCTGAATGAAATGTTGCACATGTAACTTCCCAGCACTTAAAAGTGCTCAATTAAGGTCAGCTTCTTTCCTTGCATCCATATTTAACAACTGCCTGAATTCTAACTTATTATATTGTACAACTATTCATGAGTGAAAGTCTTGCTACTTCAACATGCTCCTTGAAATCGCATGCTTCGCCGTAGCCTCCAAAGTACCTTCCACAGATGCTGAGCCCACTGAAGTAGTCATGCAATTAAATGATTTCAAGCAGGGGACTAAAAAATGAGGTAGTTATTTTTTGAAAGGTAGCATGCTCATCACTTTCCCAAGCCAAGTTGAGTATATTTTGATAATTAATCCCTTAAATTGACATAAAAAATGCCTCAACAGTACTTAGAGAAACACTTAATAAAATAATGGTTTAAAACACAGCTTGAAAAAATAAAAGAGACATGTGAAAGGAAAATAGAGGAGACACATGAGTTACTGTTACCTTGCTGAGCTTGAGGGATCCCCTCCAGATGCCTTCTCCACCTGGAGCTAGCACAGATGTAGATGACTGTCCGTATGTATTCTAGCCCACAGAGTCTCACAGACTCCTTGCTCCGCACTTCTGAGATGGCCAATAGGACAGAGAATAAAAACAGAGTGAAAATGGAGCCCTTCATTTTGCTGAGGACTGAATGAGAATCTGATATGGTAAATATGGTCAAATCAAATTCTGGAGTGACTGTCACTCTCTTGACCAATTTATACTAACTTTCCTGACATTTCATTGGTCAGAACCTCATTTTTACAATATTTGCTAAGCACATAGGGTTACACAGTAAAGTTTTGAAAATGTGGTTTTATGAGTATTGCCAGCTATTCAGTCTCTCCTTAATACCATCAACGCATCTGTGAGATGATAAAAACAGATGCCCTCTTGGAAGGCATTATGGAAAACTCATGGACTTTGAAAGTTGCCAAGAATGAGTTTCAATCTCAGCCTTGCTACTTACTGAGTGACACAAGGCAAGTTTTAAACTTTTTGAGTTGAGGCAAAGCCTGGTGGCTAACACCTGTAACCCCAGCACTTTGGGAGGCCAACACAGGTGGATCACTTGAGGCAAGGAGTTCAAGAGCAGCCTGGGCAACATAGTGAGACCTCCATCTCTACAAAAAATTTAAAAATTACTCAGGCACAATGGCATACTTGAGCCCAGGAGTTCAAGGTTACAATGAGCCATGACAGTGCCACTGTACTCCAGCCTGGGTGACAGTGAAACCCTGTCTCTAAAAAACAAACAAATAAACAAAAAAACTTTTTGAACCTCAATAACCATATCTCTAGAATGGGAAGACCCATCTCACAGGGGTTTTTTTGAATATTGAAAGCAACATGAATGTCAGAACAATGGGATATCACACTTAAGTAGGCAATTTCTTATGTCCTGAGTTTGAATCCTGGCTGTTGCTGTTGCCTGGCTCTTACTTACCTGATCTAGACTCTTAAGCAAGTTTTTAAGGCATCCTTCTTTGTAAAATAGTGTTGATGATTGTAACCACCTCATAGATCTAATGTGATAACATGTGTCCCACTTGGTACAATAAACAGCTAATAGGCAAAGCGCAGTGGCTCACGCCTGTAATCCCAGCACTTTGGGAGGCCGAGGCAGGTGGATCACGAGGTCAGGAGATCGAGACCATCCTGGCTAACACGGTGAAACCCTGTCTCTACTAAAAATACAAAACATTAGCCAGGCGTGGTGGTGGGCACCCGTAGTCCCAGACACTCAGGAGGCTGAGGCAGGAGAATGGCATGAACCCGGGAGGTGGAGCTTGCAGTGAGCTGAGATCACGCCACTGCACTCCAACCTGGGCGACAGAGCGAGACTCCGTCTCAAAACAAAAACAAACAAACAAACAAAAACAAAAAAACAGCTACTAATTATTAGCTGCTTCTCCTCTCACCATCAGAATAGAAGACTAGAAAAGATAACTTCAGAATTCAGAAGATTTTATCTGACTAGGATCTTGTTATCCTTCACCTATGACCTAGGTACACTTTTCTCAACACACATATTTATGATAATAGAAAGCTGAGTCCATATCCCAAATAGCTAAATAATGAAATTTCTCTTTTGTTAAAACCTCTGAAAGCACTAGCTCTTGCAAAGGTCTTACCTAAACTGAGAATCCCAGAGTTTGAGATCTTAAAGAACTGTTGACTCAGGTTTTAGCAAGTTGAACAAATAATGGTTCAGTTGATTCTGTGAAATCCTTGTCTGTGATTCCTGGTTGGAAAAAAATTGCTAAGTCTGTGGCCATGATCATATCATTTGTACTTCTTGTGAAATCACTGTTCTTCTGTAGGGAAGCTGGAAAATAAAACAAAATAATCTGTTCTCTAATTGAAAGCATTCTTTGCTGTAAAAAATAAAAATTATTTCCAAGAGTCTTGCTTTCTCCATTTCTTTGGCTGTAGTGTGAAGAATGGATTAAGAAAGGCAAGACTTGAGAAAGGAAAAACAGAAAAAGGCTGTTTCAATAATTTAGATATGATGGTGGCCTAAACTAAGGCCATGGCAGAGAGATAGGACACATGTGTATTCAAAATATAGAAGGGCTTGGTACTGACTGGGTATCAGGGGCAATGGAGAGAAAGATGTCAAATATGATACCTCGATTTCTGGCTTGTTCAACTGGGAGGTAGGGCAGTCATTTGCTAAGAAAGGGACCAAAGAAGCAGAAATGGTTCTGTCATCAGACAAAGCTACTCCATCTTTGGATGGGTCAAAATCAGCATCTTTCATCAACTCCAGAGGGACGTCTGTATTACCACGCTTAGCACACCCACAACATAACAGCTATTGAGCCATGTATTACCAAACTTCTTCCCTTCTTTGGAGATTTATACTGCGTATCTTGACAATGCCAGTTTTAACATAGCACTGCAGTAGATCTATCATCAGTGGCTATGGATTGGGCTTCTGCACAACCCCAGGGATATTCAGCCAAGGGACGATCCCTACCTTGGATGTCAGATGGACTCTGGCATGATCCTGCTATCACAACACTTGATGCCCCTAGGTGCAAAGTAGTCCCCTCTTCTACCAGCTCTTAGTACCTCATTAGGGCTCATTTAGTTTGGGATGGAAGGCTGGCAATACTTGAGCTCATTCTGTGACCTAATGGAGGCAAGTTAGACAGCCAAGTTGCTACCCAGATGAAAAAGCTCATGACAATAATAAAAGCCCTAGATGTGAAGCCTGAAATTTTGGGGCTTATTTTCCCCATTTGTATATTGAGAGGGTTGGATTTAATTGTTAAAAGTCTTCTCTGCACTTGAAATTATCAGTCTTGCTATAATTGTCTGATTAGGTTACTCCCACCTCACAAACCTTCAGTGGCTCACCATTACCTCCAGAAGACAATCCAAACAATATCACATTTAATGCTTTCCACTCAGGTACCCAAACATCACTCTTTTCACATACCTCAAGGTCCATGAAAGGCTAACCAACTGAAAAGGAATCTTTCCATCTTTTGAGCAAACACAGTTTCTTTTTTGCACCTCTCACAGGAGCACTTAATCCCTTTCATTTGGAGATGGACGTGATTTTTCTTCCTCATTCTGGTCTGTAACTCAGTTTACTATCTATGTGGCAATTATTATGTGTCTTATTTCAGGTTTCCTTCAGGTAGCTCTAACAAAATACCAGAGACTGGGTAGCTTATAACAACAGAAATTTATTTCTCACGGTTCTGGAGCCTGGGAAGTCCAAGATGAAGGTGACAGCATGGTCCGGATTCTAGGACTTCTCTCTGTGTCTTTTCACAGAAGATGGGGCAAGCTGGCTCTCTGGGGTCTCTAAGGTCATCAATCCCATTCATGAGGGTCCTGCCTTCATGACCTATTCACCTCCCAAAGACCCCATCTCCTAATTTCATCACCTTGGGGGTTAGGATTTCAACATAGGAGACACAATATGTAATTTTCCGCTCTGAGTTTTAATTTCTCCATTTATGAGGAGATAATAATCTGTGTTTTATAATGTTATTGTGAAGCAGAATGAGTTAACACAAGTACAGCACCTAGCATAATATATAATTCAATAAATAATAAATTAACAATGTCATAAACAAGGGATTAGAAAATATTATTTTTGGTTGGGACTAGCTACTATGGATGACTTTTCTGTATAACTCTTAATCTCAAAACCATCCATAAATTTGCACTGCTATCGTCTTTTTCTTTCCTCCCTTCCTTCATCCTTTCCTTGCCTTCTTCTTTCCTTTCATCCTTCCACAAACAAGTTCTAATAAAGAAAGGTCTTATGGTACTGTTTCTTGAAGTGTTTTCTTCAGAACATGAGTCTTTGCAGATGGTCTTTGAATATTTTTTAAAAAGGATTCCATGATAGTAGTCTCTTTCTTTGAGATTAATAATGCCTACTAATATAGTAGAGCCCAGAGAAGACTTATAGTTATGAAATTTCTTTAACTTTGTTTAATTCAATGTTTTCACAACTTATTTGATGTTGGAAATAACTCCATTGTGAAATTGATTAACATCTGGGATTGCTGTGAATTTCTAGAGTAGACGTATCTCTAGTTCTCCTCTGTCCTGACACATGGTAGGGTTGTATTTCTCTGCTCTTTAAAATTGGGCAAGACCATGTGGCATATTTTGGCAAATAAAATGTGAGTGGATGTGACATATGTCACTTCTGCCTGAAATTTAAGGATTGGTGCATGATCCTCCAGTTCTCCCTCTCCCTGGCTGTGGTTACCAACAACATTCCTGATGTGGGAACCTAATCACTGAGTCAGAACAATATGGAGCATAACTGCCCACTGATCTGTAATGAATATGTAATATGAATGGAAAAGAAACCAGCCCTCAGAAATAATGCCGCATATCTACAACTATCTCATCTTTGACAAACCTGAGAAAAACAAGCAATGGGGAAAGGATTCCCTATTTAATAAATGGTGCTGGGAAAACTGGCTAGCCATATGTAGAAAGCTGAAACTGGATCCCTTCCTTACACCTTATACAAAAATCAATTCAAGATGGATTAAAGACTTAAACGTTAGACCTAAAACCATAAAAACCCTAGAAGAAAACCTAGGCATTACCATTCAGGACATAGGCATGGGCAAGGACTTCATGTCTAAAACACCAAAAGCAATGGCAACCAAAGCCAAAATTGACAAATGGGATCTAATTAAACTAAAGAGCTTCTGCACAGCAAAAGAAACTACCATCAGAGTGAACAGGAAACCTACAAAATTGGAGAAATTTTTCGCAACCTACTCATCTGACACAGGGCTAATATCCAGAATCTACAAAGAACTCAAACAAATTTACAAGAAAAAAAACAAACAACCCCATCAAAAGTGGGTGAAGGACTTGAACAGACACTTCTCAAAAGAAGATATTTATGCAGCCAAAAGACACATGAAAAAATGCTCATCATCACTGGCCATCAGAGAAATGCAAATCAAAACCACAATGAGATACCATCTCATACCAGTTAGAATGGCAATCATTAAAAAGTCAGGAAACAACAGGTGCTGGAGAGGATGTGGAGAAATAGGAACACTTTTACACTGTTGGTGGGACTGTAAACTAGTTCAACCATTGTGGAAGTCAGTGTGGCGATTCCTCAGGGATCTAGAACTGGAAATACCATTTGACCCAGCCATCCCATTACTAGGTATATACCTAAAGGACTATAAATCATGCTGCTATAAAGACACATGCACACGCATGTTTATTGTGGCATTATTCACAATAGCAAAGACTTGGAACCAACCGAAATGTCCAACAATGATAGACTGGATTAAGAAAATGTGGCACATATACACCATGAAATACTATGCAGCCATAAAAAATGATGAGTTCATGTCCTTTTTAGGGACATGGATGAAATTGGAAATCATCATTCTCAGTAAACTATCGCAAGAACAAAAAACCAAACACCGCATATTGTCACTCGTAGGTGGGAATTGAACAATGAGAACACATGGACACAGGAAGGGGAACTTCACACTCTGGGGACTGTTGTGGGGTGGGGGGAGGGGGGAGGGATAGCATTGGGAGATATAACTAATGCTAGATGACGAGTTGGTGGGTGCAGCGCACCAGCATAGCACATGTATACATATGTAACTAACCTGCACAATGTGCACATGTACTCTAAAACTTAAAGTATAATAATAATTAAAAAAAAAGAAACCTTTATCATTTGAAGTCACTGAGATTTGGAGATTGCTCGCTATAACAACATAACCTGGCTTATCCTGACTATTATAATTATCTTACAGTTATTTACATGTTACAGATGGAGAGAACGTTTATAATGATTCAAGTTTCTAGATCAAAGCAAAATAAGTTATTTGGCCTTAACAACTGGAATTAATTACCACATTTTCAATATGATTGATTATATGAAGGCCTACCGTTAATGTGTACCAAAACCCAAATTAACAACCAAACAATGAATTCAGTAAATATATCACTCACTTATATACCATTTATAAAGGAACTATGACGACAGTATACTTAACAGATGGTGTTTGGAGTAGGTTGGCATGAGTTGTATATACTGTTTGTGGCATTGGATTTTGGAAATCAGATATCAGTTCTTCCATCTAATATCTATGTGACCTTAATACTTTAGATTTTAAGACATACTTAAAATCTCTGAATCTCAGTTTCTTCATTTGTAAAATAGATATAATAATACAAACTTTATTAGGCTAATTGTAAGGATTAAATGATGCAAAGAGTGCTGATCAGAGTCTCTAGCACAAGGAAACTTTCAATAGACTGATCACTGATGGTAATTATAATGGTGGGAATGCCACCAAATAGAACCTTGGTATTAGAATGTTAAACTTTTATGATTGCTACTCTAGTTCCCAGCTAAGAGACCTTGAGGATGTATCTAACCTGTAATTTGGTTTTCTGATTTGTTACATTGAAAAGTATCACAGGATCAATTGCAGTAATGTTAATTATAGCTCTGATAAATTATAAAGCATATCACATATAATTATTTGATGATAATTATGATTATATCACTATATATAAATTCATTAGCAAATACTAATTTATTTGTGTTATTTTCTGACACAGTAGCTGCTCATCGTTGGCTAATACTTATTTTTAATGCTTCTAGACAGAGTTTTCATTAAGATGCGACGATTCGTCCAGATTTTCCTGGAAGTCATTCACAACTCCTCATTTTCTCTCACACTCCATTGACTATACCTTTTCCATACACAAACATCCACTAAATCACCAAGTCTCTTTGGTTCTACCTCCTAAATTTCTCTATGATCCACCCACTGCTCACTATCCCCTCTACCATGACCTCAGGTTTCATCGGCATTGCTGCAATGGCCTCTCAGTTGGCCCTGTCATCAATCCATTTTCCATACTGCTGCTAGAATGATCTTTCTGAAACTCATGATTATCATCCATCTAAAACCCCCCAACAGTTTCCCTGAAGAAAATTTCCAAATTTCTCTAATATGGCCTGCAAGACATTTCATGATTTGGCCTCTCTCTACTTGTTCAGGTTTTAGATATCCTCGAACTCTAAATGGTCCAGTTATATCAAATGCCTTACAGATATTGAAGTTCCATATTCTCTTTTTCCCCATCTGAAACTCCTTTCCCTTGACTTTTTAAATCTGGTTAACTTATGAAGAATATGTGTGGAAGGGATATTGAAATAACATTATCTAGAAAAGTTTTTGCATGATTTTATAGATTAAACTTTTTTACCACTCATTACAGTGATTTTTTAATGCCCTATCAGTAAGGATTAAAATGACCAGCTGACATACAACTTAATAGCAATAATAATAATAACCTGAATAAAAAATAGGCAAAGGACATGAATAGACATTTTTTTCAAAGAAAGCATAAAATAGCCAACAGGTATATGAAATGTTGAACATCACTAATCATCAGGAAAATGCAAATCAATACCAAAATATTACCTCACACTTATTAGGATGGCTATTATCAAAAAGAGAAGAGACTAATGTTGGTAAGGATGTAGATAAAAGGGAACCCTTGCACACAGTTGATAGAAATGTAAACTGGTACAGCTAATATGGAAAATAGTATAGAGAGTCCTCAAAAATTTAAAAACAGAACTACTATGCAACCCAGCAATTCTACTTATGGGTATATACCCAAAAGAAATAAAATCAGTATGTCAAAGAGATATCTGCACTCCCATGTTCATTAACACATTATTCACAATAGCCAAGATATGGAATCAACCTAAATGTCCACTGGTGGATGAATGGATAAAGAAAATGTGATACACACAGACACAGATAAATATTATTCAGTCATAAGAAAAGGAGGATATTCTGCCACTTCTGACAGCATGGATAAATCTGGAGGACATTGTGCCAAGTTAAAGAAGTCAGACACAGAGAGACAAATACTGTATGATCTCACATATGTGGAATCTTTTCTAAAAAGTCAAATTTATAAAAGTGTAGGGTAGAACAGTGGTTGCAAGGGGCTGGAAGATGGTGGAAATGGGGAGATGGTCAAAGGGTGAAAACTTTCACTTATGAGATGAATAGGTTCTAGGGATCTAATATGTAGTATGATGACTATAGTTAATACTGTATTGTTTACTTGAAATTTACAAAGAGATCAGATTTTAAGTGTTCTCACCACACACACACACACACACACACACATACACACACACATGCACAAAAAGGTAACTAAGTGTGATGATGGATGTTAATCTAATTGTGGTAATCATTTCACAATGTACAATTGGAATATATACAATTTTTATTTGTAAATTAATTATACTTTAAATAAAGCTGGGAGAAAATCCAAAACAAATACACCTAAAATAAAATAAAATGAGCAACTAAAAATGTTTTTTAAAAATGTATCTTAAAAACAATAATTTATATTTAAAGCTTTATTTTGTATGAACAGAGCAGCAGCTTTCTTACGTTTTTGTTGTCATTTTAGGCTTTTAGAAATAAAGACTCAATAAATAATTGGAAAATTCAATAAAATTATTATCAGTGAGTTCTGATTTAAAACCGCCAGAACATCCTGGAATCCTCTGTTCTCCTAGTATAATGGCACCATGTCTTTTAATAGTTGACTTATTTGAGGAAAATACAGACATGGTGAAAGTACATTTTTCATTAGTTGTTCTGGATGTTGCATAAATGTCTCACCCATTTAGAAAATGCAGTGTTCCTTTTTTGTAAGATTCATAACAATGTTTTATATGTTCCAAGTTAAGGGATACATTATGCTTTCTATTTAACCCAGGAATTCGTTTAATGTAAACTGTCAGCCTTTTAGTTTTATCACTAAATGGATATGTCAACCTAAAGAAATGAAGACTAATAGCCTAGTAAATGTTCTATGGATTTGAGGGTGGATTTGACATTGTACAAAATCCTAAACAAACAAGAAAAAAAAGCCTAAATATTGTGTGAAGGAACAAATGAGGTCATCAACATAGTCTGCAGGAGGAGTGGAGCCTTGGCAAAGACCCAGTCAACCACAAAGGGCAAAGAGGTTCTCAGACCAGGACATGGGGATGTGGTTCTGGAATAATCAGAATGAGAGCTGCCATTTTTGAGTGCCTACCATGTACCAGGCATTTTGCTAGTGCTTTTACATCAGAGATAAATTGTTCCCCAAATGGCTGGCAGGAACACAGCCTTACAAAGTAGCAGCAATACTCACTCTTTAAAAGAAAGGGATCATAGGTTAGTTTTTGTCTTGAAGGGAAAAACTGATTTTATATTGTTGTAGAACCAAAGACAACTACGACTGTGTTAACCAACTTTCCAGGCTGATTTTATGTTTTGTATGTTTTCCACAGTTAAAATGTTTTCTTTTCCTTCTGTGATGGTCAAGATATTTTGTTAGGATTTTTAGAAAATTTAATTAAAAATATTATGCCATCTTGTGATAAAGGGCAAGCATGAACCTATCATTTCCCCATTAATTTGATAATTCATTTATTCAATAAATACTTGTTGCATTACTACTCTGTGAACCACTGCTCTAGGTGTTGTAAATATAGTGCAGTGAGTGAAACACATAGTTCCTACCCTCAAGGAACTTACAGTCTAGGAGAGAGACAGGCACTAAGCAAATTATTATACAAATAAACATTTAGCACAGCTGGTACGAATCTTCATTTAGAAACTCAGTTATCCAAGAAATATATTTGCTAGAATTCTGTTCAATTTTTGACTCCAAGTTTCCATACCACTCAGCTGGCAGAAATAAACAACATCCAAACAAGTTAATGTCAGTCCAACTTGGGCTTGGTTTCCTTCCTCTTCCCTGGACATAACTAGAGCATCTTACTCTGGTGTGCCAAGGCCCTTCTGTCATCAAAGAGTTGGTGCCTCCTCAGTTGTCTGGCTTCTTCGGTTCTAGTGGTTCTTTGCTGCTGCTGTTGCACATCACTCATGGCATAAGGAATAGCTTTCAGAGTTCCTGTGGTCCCTCACAGGTCTTACTACTTCCTGGACAATGGTTTTTAGAAGTAGGGCATGGATCTTCTCTGCTCTAAGGATCCACAGGCCTCTCTCTTTTTCTCATCCCCCTACCCTTTACATCCCTGAGGAAACTTCACATTTCTCTTTATGTTTAAAATACTTGGTCTATGTCTCAAATACCGTTTCTAAGTCCTATGCTTTTATAGAAAAAAAAATGGATGTATTTGATTTACTGTCGTTTTATATGTCTCCTTCAACTTATAAACATAGAGCTACTAACTTGAGAAGGGAAAGGTAATGAAGAAAAATAAGGATTAAAAATATATCTCTTAATATTATCCCTCAATAATTTCTGAAATAATGCTATAAGGGAAATCCATGGTGACTTGGGAACAGTTAACAAAGGAACCAAATTTAATTTGATTGGGTGGTAGGTCCTATGAGAGGGAGCTTAGAGAGGGTTCTTCTGAGGAGATGAGATAGGAACTGGGATCTGAAAGCCATGTAAAGAGTTAATGTTTTGAAGGAGAGTGAGGAGTGGGGAGGAGGGTGTTCTCAACAGAAAGGATACACGTGGCAAGGCCTCTCAGCAGGAGAACATGGAAAAAAAATCTACAAGCATTATCATTTATGGATAAAATCTTAATTATAGATTATACACACTTGCATTTTGGTGTATGAGGCCTCAGCAAACTATATAAGGCATCAACTATTTATTATGCCAAAATGGAAAGTGTATAAGAACTGGTCAGAGCTTTGGACTTGAGTTCAAGCCTGACCAGTTATAAGTTGTATGGCCTATGGCATATTGTATCACCTCTTCAAGGCTTAATTATATCATCTGGAAAATAGAGATTATGATAATATTACAACTACATGCCCCATTAGTCTCATAGGATTGCTGTGATGATATATTGGGAAAATGGATGTGAAAGTGTTTGGCAAATGGTAAAGAACTTTCATGTGCATAATTAGTATGTTAATAACTAAATCTATTCACAGTAAAATTCAATATTTTCTTTTAAAGAGACTCCTCCTGAGATAAAATGGCAAATACTAAGTGTTCCATTTTCTCACTTATAATTATATGTAACTACATAGAGGTGAACCAAGTGAACACACTAAATATGATATACAATTATATAGTAGTGAATACAATCTTCCTTTTCTGCCTCAACTGGAAGAGCAGCTAACAATTTACTATCAGACAACAATAATGTAAGTTCTGTATGAAAGACGCCTGGTAGAAAATGACCAAATGAAGTAATGAATACCTAGCCTAAAGTTAGCACAGTCACCACTCTCTCCTTAGATCCCTAACCAGCACACTAGGGTGTGCGTGTGTCTGTGTGTCTGTGTGTGTGTGTGTGTGTTTAAGGATAACATAAGATGGCTAATGGCAAGACAGAATTCTTACCCAATTCTTAAAAATGTGTGGTAAACAGAGTTTACTAGTAAAGATTCAAAGCCAGTCTATAAAGCAAGCAAAATAATTCCTTCTGAAGTCCCCAGGAGGAAAGATCTTAGACTAAAAATTTCATGCTAACCTATTAAGTATGGGAAAATCACTTAAGGCTGCAGAAGCAGGGATGAGAAGGGTAGAATAAAATAGGTTCAGTGCTTTAGGATCAGTTTCCCAGGATCTAAAAAAAATAGCTTTATTTTATACGCAGGCTTGAAGAACAATGGGGAAAATATGTGAATAATTTGTAAAGATCAAAAGTACATAATAAAAAGGAACACATTTTTTCAGTTAGATCAAGTTTTTAATTTTCTTACACAAGGTGTTATAGAAAGTCCAATCTTTCAGAAAGACAAAAACAAAGATAATCACAATGACATACCAGTGGAAAATTTATAATCCTTATAACCTGACCTAGGCTCTAAATCCATGTAAAATTTGCCTTGCTTTTGTTTAAGGGATGGCTCCAAACAAATGGAGATTATGAAGCAATGGATACTTGTAAAAGGTAGTTCCCACTGTTGCACTGATTCCAGTCTTGGTTTTTAATATATACATATTTTTTTCCAGAGAGTTTAGTGAATTTCATATGCCCTATCGTCTCCTCTCCACTTAGAATGCTTTATAGAACAGCCCATAATGTCCTGTGGCCTCAGTTTAACCCAGGATTTGTTAAAACAAACTGCATAGAATGGCCTGTTAGCAATGAATATTTGGAGGAGTCACTGCTCCCCATCTCCACCCCGATTTCCGCAACCTTGCTCTAGAACTCTTCATAAAATAACATCCTGATGTGGCCTATAGATCAGAGACTTTATATTTTCTATCTGGGTCCACTGAAGTCTGGGCTTAAAATCCAGAGCTGATTCTGGGCAAACAGAGAAGAGTATCCTGTTGTGTCCCAGATTAATTTTTCTCACTGAATTGGGAATGTGATAAGCGCTGGTCAAACCATAAAATTCTGATATTTACTGTCATATATTTTGCTTGCCAAATAGTCTAACAAAGTTCTATAGCTTCGGCTCTTAGATCTAAGAGGATAAAATGTTAGGTACAAGAATCCATTATTTTCATCTACTAAAAACTACGTAATTATAAACTCTGGAAAACAGAGCCTGGAAAGCAGAAGCTTTAAAATCAATAGAATTGTGTCTTATAAAGATTTTGGTTTAAGTGATTCTAATAATTTCCAAGTTTCGCTTCTATAGGTATAATAATTTTCTAACCCATTTAGACATTGTATAAGAATGTACATGTACTCATATGTACTTAGAATATGATCAAGAGAGTAGGAATATCTTTAGAAAAATTAAGAAAATTCCACTGAAACTCTTAAGAATAACTCTTAGATTGTAAACTAATCAAATATCTCTGAAATAAAAGTTTATTAAATTTAAATTAAGTGGAAGTTATACATCAAATATTGTTTTCTGAAATCAAAATCTGGTGTACAGTATATAATACAGAATATTGGATGTTAATTCCTTTTTTAAAACAACTACAAGAAAAATATTAGGAATGATGAATTATGCTGATTGGTTTGACTTGGATCCAAGCAAAGTATCCATTATATCTCCCTGAAAAAAAAAAAGTCACACAATTACAATGCAATAAAATGCAAATTAAAAGATAAAGTAGTCTTTAAAATGCCATTTAAAATTTATAAGTTAGTGATACACATATCCAATAAGATTGTAAAAGGGAAACAAGCAAAGGTAAGTTTAAACAGTAATGGTTATTTCCTAGTATAAACCTACTGTTTCCATGAAAGGCTCTTTTTTTTTTGAGACAGAGTCTTGCTCTGTCGCCAGGCTGGAGTGCAGTGGCGCAATCTCGGCTCACTGTAACCTCCGCCTCCTGGGTTCAAGCAATTCTCCTGCCTCACCCTCCTGAGTGGCTGGGACTACAGGCACGTGCCACCACGTCCAGCTAATTTTTTGTATTTTTAGTAGAGATAGGGTTTCACCGTGTTAGCCAGGATGGTCTCGATCTTCTGACCTCATGATTCGCCCACCTTGGCCTCCCAAAGTGCTGGGATTACATGCGTGAGCCACCGTGCCTGGCCGAAAGACTCTTTTAATGAATTCCGATAAATGATTTTATAAAGATTCAGTAAGAAGAAAATTTTGGCAGCTCCTATTTAACCTTAATGCTTAAGCCTAAACTTTCTTATTTATAAAATACCTGTTAAACTTACTGATATCTTAAATTCTTTCCTGATCTATTAATGTTTGACTTAGAGAGTAGAACTTCTCAATTTCCATGTGGGTTTTGTTATTTTTCATTTAGTGGTACTGATATTTGCACTAAAATGGGTAAAATGATCATATATAAGAGGATGAAAATCAAAGATGGGAGGTGAGTTTTTAAGCAAGACAGTATAGTGAAAAGATAGGAGCTGGAAGCAGAAGAGTTTCTCTATCACATAGTAAATGTAATCTTGAGAAAATCATTGAAATCTTTAGATAATGTGACATAAGTCAGTTCCTATTTTTTACCTGTACTATGCTATCTTTGGCACTTCCCCATCATTCAAGCCATGCACACCAAATCAGTTGCCAGGTCCATCAATTCTAACCTTAATATGTTTCTCAAACTCATCCCTTTCTACTTCAGTTTCTCACTTGGGCAAATGTAAGAGGTCACTATAAAAATTTGTTCAATGTTGTATCCTTAGACCATGTCACATAGTAAATATTCAGTAAATACTAATACTTGTTGAAATTTGTTCAATGTTGTATCCTGAAACCCTGTCACATAGTAAATACTCAGTAAATATTAATACTTGTTGAATAATAAATCAATGGTTTATTTTTCTGCCTTCAGTGTCTATCAGCATTAATTTCTTACATATACTACAGATTCGTGTTTCTAAAACTCTTTTTTGAATATTTCAGTTATCTTTTTATTTTTCCTTCAATTTGGAAAAATGTAAACAGCAAGAACACAGAGAAAAACATGGTAAACATTTGTATAATGAACCATAATAGTAAAAATAGTATCCAGGAGTGATTCTCTACAGGCTGCCTGCAGAAAAGGAGTTGCTTCTGTAACTCTCCATTGAAACTGACTTCTCCCAAGGGCTTAAACCATAATTCTCTACAGCTCAAGACATAGACCACCAGCAATCCTCATCATGCCAGTAGAAGAGCTGGTGCCTCCCCAGTCATGAATGTTAATGCAGTGGTAACTCCTGCCAACAGTTAGCTACATTATAAAGTTACAATTGGAAGCCTTGGATCCCAGTCTCCTGTTCATGCCAGACGTTAGGCTGGTGTTACCCCTAAGCAGGAACCCTAAGCTGGTAGGACAGGGCTGGAGCCAACCTTTGGCCATATCCTACCACGAAAGTATTCTGGTCCTTGCTGTCATCAGGAAGGGGCCAGAGTTTCAGAAATCATGTCACTTAATACCTCCAGAGGGCCAGGCATGGTGGCTCACACCTGTAACACCAGTGCTTTGGAAGGCCAAGATATGAAGATTACTTGAGGCCAGGGGTTTATGACCAGCCTGGGCAACATTAACAAGTCCCTGTCTGTACAAAAAATTAAAATAAATTTTAAAGATTAAAAGTTAAAAAAATTAAAAGTAGCAGTTAGAAAAAGTGATACTAACCAGAGTCCTGAAAAGCACTGATGAAAGATAGTTTCCTTTGTATACCTCCTAATACTGTTCTTCCCTTTCCCTCACGTCCCAGGGTCAGCCTTTATCATAAATTTGGTGCACATCTTTCATATAGAATGAAATCATAAGGCTTCCAAAACTTTGATTCACTCTTGGTTAAAATTAATGAAAAAATTATAGGTCATAATGTTACTTTACAAGATATCTTGGTAGGAAATAATGTTTTTGACATTACTTTGGAACTTCAAATTATTATTATGACTATAATTCTCCATAAGCGAAGAAAGAAAAGGTATATCATTAACATTTGGCTGTAAGTAACAAAAAAACTAATTAATGGTTTTTTGTTGTTGTTTAATCTCCCAAAAAATATAACCCTAAGCCTTTCAAATATAGTGACCAAAAACATGAAAAACATATTTGTATCCAAAAATTATATTTATTTACTAACAATATGAAATTGATTTGTTAAGAAAATTATTCTTACCAGCCTTGAAATCACACACACACACACACACACACACACACACACACACACACACACAGAGGTTTGCCAAAAATGTTCAGATTCTCTAAGCTTAGCTTTCTCCTTGTAGAGCATACTGTTCAAATTAAAAGATTGCGTAACCAATTCAAATCCAAACACAAAAATTCAGTATTTTTCTTCTATATTCCAGTCTATATTTTATACTTTTACCAACTATAAATGTGTCTACTAAAAATATGTTTTTATTTTTGTGTTTAAATAATACTTACATATATTATAACATATTGTACTTACCTTGTGGAAATTTGCTTTTATCACTCAACACTGTTTTTTAAATGTATTCAAAATTTGTCATATTAACACATTAAGATATAGGTCATTTAAATCTCTGTACTGTAATTACACATGTGAAAATGTCATATTTTATCTATCCAGTCTTCCACTGATCATCATTTGGGTTGTATTCAATTTGTCAGTATACAAACAAGGCTACTATAAACATTGTTTTCTCATTAGCATGTTTTTCACACCATTACCCATGAGTTGAACAAAGCCCTAAAGATGTACAGAATCTGGGCTAGGCCTGGTAGCTCATGCCTGTAATCCCAGCACTTGAGGAGGCTTAGGCGGGCAAATCACTTGAGTCCAGGAGTTCGAGATGAGTCTGGATAACACGGCAAAACCCCATCTCTACAAAATATACAAAAATTAGTTGGGCATTATGGTATGCACCTGTAGTCCCAGCTACTTGGGAGGCTGAGGTGGGACAATTGCTTGATCCCAAGAGTTTGAGGCTGCAGTGAGCCAAGATCAGGCCACTATACTCCAGCCTAGGCAAAAGAGTGAGACCTTTTCTAAAAAAAAAAAGAAAAAAAAACCGGATAGAATCTAATCTAATCAGATGACATTTAAACATCTACAAAAGTTGTAATCCTACCGCATAGGAAAACTGTAATAATTTAGAATTTAATGACACAGTAAATCAATGAATTGAAGTCAATCAAGTGATCCAGCAACATGGGCAGAGTTGCAGACTTCCGTGAGATGATGGAGGACTTAGGTAATGTGTAACTAGAATTTAGGAGACATGGACTGGGAGACAAATGCATTGGAGCATTGACAAATCAACAGTAAAACAGGGCTCAGGCTGGCAGCTAAGGTAATTAGGTAAATCCCCTTAAATGTTCACAATGTCAGGCCTCATTCCCTGGCTAAAATCTTAAGTCAAGATGCATCTTGGCTAGTTGTGAAAATAATCTTCAAAACTACTTATAATGTTAATCTTTTTTACCCTGAGAAGAATAAACACTGTGTACAAAAATGATGCAGCAAATCAAACAGATAACTTTAGTATTTTCGGCATTAAGGAATGTATATATTTTTAATATTTTAAATATTCATTATGTATATGAGAAGTTGCCATATTGGAATGTCTAACAGAAACATTTGCTTCTTATATAAATGTGTAATTTTGGTAACTGATTTAGACTTACAATCATGGATTGAAATCTTACTAATTTGTAAACAGCATTGGAATATTTAAGAAAATATAGTATTCATCACATTTAAAATTTTTAATTTATGAAATTAATAAGAATTCCTTAAGTATCTGAGACTTGTTTGTCCATAAGCAAATTGAAGTACTTAAAAGTCCAATATATTAAATTTATAAATGAGATTTAAAATATTTAAGAAAATTTAATTAAATTGCAAAAACTCACTTAGCATGTATTAAAATCTGCTAGACTTAAAAAGAGAATAACAAAATATATAATCTAAATGTAAGAACTTAAGATGAACTGTTCATTTTTTGTAAATCTTATATCATTCGAATATGAATTTTTAAAATGAAAGTAGACTGAGTAATCTTTTGTACATATAAAGGCTACCGTAGGGAACATTAGAAATAAGAAATAAATTGGCCAGGTGTGGTGGCTCACACCTGTAATCCCAGCACTTTGGGAGGCCGAGGTGGGCGGATCACCTGAGGTCAGGAGTTCGAGACCAGCCATGGCGAAACCCTGTCTCTACTAAAAAAGTACAAAAACTAGCCAGGTGTGGTGGTGGGCGCCTGTAATCACAGCTACTGAGGAGGCTGAGGCAGTAGAATTGCTTGAACCTGGGAGGCAGAGGTTGCAGTGAGCCAAGATCGTGCCACTGCATTCCAGCCTGGGCGACAAGAGTGAGACTCCATCTCCAAAAAAGAAATAAGAAATAAATTGTTAAAAACACCTCACATTGATACTTCCTTACACATGTCTCCTATTGTACATGTGTAAGATGTGATTCTCTATGGCTTGCATGATATTTGAATTTTCCATTTTATTTCATTGCTTTCTGAAGAGGCTATTTTAATTTCTATTACCAGTATATAAATTATTAAATTACTCTTATACTGGCCCCTTTGCCACTTTTCTCTCAAGCAACTTCCTTACCAGTCAAAAAAGTCAACTTACCAGTTCCTTAAGATGACATGAGCCTTTCCAATTCCTTATCTTTTTGCTCGAGCTTTTCCCTCAGTCAGGAATAACAATTCCAATTTTTCCTTATCTGCAAGGAAAAATCCTAAACCTCCAAGCATAGCTGAAATTTAATCTCCTTTGTGAAAACCTTCCCAAAAGCATTCTCTTATTTTCCTTTTCCTCTTCCCATTCACCTTCCAAAAGTCAATTATTCTCCTGCTCTGTGATTCTATAGTAGTTCATTATTTCTGTTATTTATGACTTGATTATAGTTTCTTGAATATCTATTGCCCCTTTCTCAGAAACCATGTCTTTTGCTTGTGTGTTTGTTCATTCAGATAGTCATTCAGTATTCACTGAATGCCCATTATGTGCTAGTACTGCGCTAGACACTTACATATATGTTTCCAAGGGGCTCAAACTAGTAAGAAAAATAAGTATACAAAATACTGCAACTTATATTGATAGATTATTGTCACACTTGACAGGTTTTATATATATATAATATACACACACAAATACGTATATACATTCGATGAAAAGAAAAGAATCAACATGTCAATACTCACAGATTTCTCTTCCACCACTATCTCCAACACACAATAACAAAAATTTTCAAACAACTCAAACAACTCAATTCCCACTCCCAACCACCGCAAATTCAGTTTGCGGGCAAGTTCTTAGAGCTCATGTGAGATGGACTAAGATAATCATAGAGACTTTTTTTTTTTTTAAAAAAAGATGAATTTAGGCTTTGAGGCTACATTTAGAATTGGAGGCTTATGGACAAAAGAAGAAAAAAAGATTACTATAAACTATGTATTTGGATTCACTTAAACATTTTAAGACATTTGAATAAGAATGGAATTTTCTTTTAATTTCTTTTGGTCATTGAGTTGTGTATCTTAGGCAAGTTTCAACGTGGAGATAAATATCCCAGTACCTGTTAAAATATCTGATACTCAATAAATGTGTGAGAAATGAAAACATGTTTAATATCATGAAAAAGCCATTAGGATTACATTCCTCAGAGTAGACTAAAATTACTATGTAAGAAAACCAATGCATTTTGCAAAAAAAATACAGATGATATGGAAAACAGGTAAGTAAAAGAAAAACTACAATTTATCCATGACTCCACTACTAATAACTAATAGTTGTAATACAAAGCATGTTAATTTTTTCTCTAGTTTTTCAATGCATATTTATTCAACAAGCATTTATTGAATAACTACTATAAGCCAGACACTATACTAGCCCATGGCAATACAACCCAGAAAAAAGAGACAAAAAACACTGTTTTCATAGAGTTAACATTCTAGGTGTGGGACACAGGCAATTAACAAAATATATAAATAAATTATGTTATAATACATACATAAATTTATATATAAATAAATATAAAATGCATAAGTAAGTTTATGTATATTCAAAGGTGGTAAATGTTATTTAAAAAATAAGTCATGAAAGAGTATTGAATAGGGAATGTGAAAGATAGTAGAGGTTGCAATTTTAAATAAGGTGATCAGGAAAGACTTCACTGAGAAAGTGACACTTGAGCAAAGATTTGAAGTAAGTAAAGAAATAAGCCCTGTGAATTTTAGGCTGGGGAAATGACAAGCATTTTATTTATTTTATTTATTTACTTATGTAACATTTGTAGTCTGTATGGTTGGGACAGAACTCTACCTCCTACATGTGACCCAGATCTAATCAATCATCTGATTTCCCTGGCCACATTTCCTTCTTGTTGGGTATTTATGTTGTTCTGTTTTCCTTTTCCTTTTCTTTTCTTATCATCTCATGAGTAATGCTATAGTTAATTTATTTTATTACATTTATAAACATTTCTACAGGCTAGTCTCAGAAGTGGAATTACTAGTTAAAAGGAATCAATATTCTCTAAACATTTCTTTCTTTTTTTTCTTTTCTTTTTTTTTTTTGAGTCAGAAGTTTGCTCTGTTGCCCAGGCTGGAGTGCAGTGGCGCCATCTCAGCTCACTGCAACCTCCCTCTCCCAGGTTCAAACGATTCTCGTGCCTCAGCCTCCTGAGTACCTGGGACTACAGGCACCCGCCACTACACCCAGCTAATTTTTGTATTATTAGTAGAGACAGAGTTTCACCATATTGGCCAGGCTGGTCTTGAACTCCTGACCTCAAGTGATGCACCTGCCTCGGTCTCCAAAAGTGCTGGGATTACAGGCAGAAGCCACCGTGCCCAGCCTTCTCTAAACATTTCTAACAGTCTTGATTCAGATTGTCAAATTGCTTCCAAAAAGTTATACCGATTTCTATTCCAACCACCAGTATGAGAGGACTCATCAAATGTTTGCCAGTACAGAGTAGTCTTATTAAAAAATTATTTTTAAATAAACCTTGTAAATCTGATATGTGAGAATGCTATTAGAATTTAATAGTATTTTATCTTTTAAATTATTAGTGAGGTTGGATTTTAAAACATATTTACTAGTCATTTTTTGTGAATGACCTGTTCCTGACCATTGCCCATTTTTTAATTGAAGTCTTGGTGTTTTTTCATATTGATTTGTGCATATTTTTAATATTTTAACATATTTATCATATTTGTGCTAATATTTACCAGATTATTGTTTATAATAACAATTTAAACATAAGAAATAGAGAAAAAATGAAAATTTTAAATTGAAAACTTTTTATAAATAATAGGCATCTATTGACACTGAGTTGTCTGTCAAAGTTCGACACAAAACTTGGGTATTTGAAGAACGTGGAATAAGAGAATATGATAATGCTAAACCAACAGAAATAAATGCCCATTTCAGGAACATTGGAAAATATCTAAAAATACAATTATTTTATGTAACACTCTTTTAATACATGACGTAAACTTCTTTGAATATCTTTAAGAATTATTAAGTCCCAATTACATACTAGGCACAATTTTAGGTTCTCCCATATAATATTTACAATTATTTTGCTCACCAACATTATTATTCTCATTATCTTTTACAGATAAATAAGACGAGGCCGAAAAAAAAAAAAAAACCCTAGTAGGTACCATGTATAGAAGTAGCACCTCTTGGAATTTATGGTTTTTTATTATATTACACTTAAGATATTGAGAAATGTAAATCCTTTGCATGCTACAAAAGTATAACTGAATAGACTAATAAAATGACACAAATTTTTTTACTCTTGAGTCTTACCTGGCCAGTTTCCAAAACAGTAGGCATATTTCTCAGTTCATACACAGAAACCTGTCCATCACTGTCTCCTACCAGAAGGCAATCTGTTTGTTTGGCAAAGAGAATGGTTGTGAACTTGATTCCAGGGTTAGCAGTATTCACAATCAGAGGGTCCAAACTGTAATGAAATATTTTATTTGTAAATTCAATTGTTATATTAATATGGTCTTTTAAATAGACAAAGAAAATTTTGACATTTTTTAAATTAAATGTAACAAAAACCATAAGCCTATTTAAGTGTTTCCAAACTCAAAATAACTGCTCCTCACTCCTTACTCAATCAAAACCTTCATTTCTTCAATGAACTAATTTCAACCAGGTAAATTAAAGTACTTCACAATTAAGATGTGAACTCATAAATTTAAACTTCTGTGATGGTTAATTTTGTGTGTCCACTTAGCTAGGCTATGGTACCCAGCGGTTTGGTCAAACATCAGTCTATTGTAAAGGTATTTTTTTCAAATACAATGACATTTAATTCACTAGAATTTGTTTTTTTGTTATTTATTTATTTATTATTATTATACTTTAAGTTTTAGGGTACATGTGCACAATGTGCAGGTTAGTTCCATATGCATACCTGTGCCATGCTGGTGCGCTGCACCCACTAACTCATCATCTAGCATTAAGTATATCTCCCAATGCTATCCCTCCCCCCTCCCCCCACCCCACAACAGTCCCCAGAGTGTGATGTTCCCCTTCCTGTGTCCATGTGTTCTCATTGTTCAATTCCCACCTATGAGTGAGAATATGTGGTGTTTGGTTTT
Organism: Pan troglodytes; assembly: GCF_028858775.2. Taxonomy (NCBI): domain Eukaryota; kingdom Metazoa; phylum Chordata; class Mammalia; order Primates; family Hominidae; genus Pan; species Pan troglodytes. Next base: position 164,158,342 of record NC_072398.2, on the reverse strand, counting down.
TTGTTCTTGCGATAGTTTACTGAGAATGATTTCCAATTTCATCCATGTCCCTACAAAGGACATGAACTCATCATTTTTTATGGCTGCATAGTATTCCATGGTGTATATGTGCCACATTTTCTTAATCCAGTCTATAGTTGTTGGACATTTGGGTTTGTTCCAAGTCTTTGCTATTGTGAATAATGCCACAATAAACATGCGTGTGCATGTGTCTTTATAGCAGCATGATTTATAGTCCTTTAGGTATATACCCAGTAATGGGATGGCTGGGTCAAATGGTATTTCTAGTTCTAGATCCCTGAGGAGTCACCACACTGACTTCCACAATGGTTGAACTAGTTTACCGTCCCACCAACAGTGTAAAAGTGTTCCTATTTCTCCACATCCTCTCCAGCACCTGTTGTTTCCTGACTTTTTAATGATTGCCATTCTAACTGGTGTGAGATGGTATCTCATTGTGGTTTTGATTTGCATTTCTCTGATGGCCAGTGATGATGAGCATTTTTTCATGTGTCTTTTGGCTGCATAAATGTCTTCTTTTGAGAAGTGTCTGTTCATGTCCTTCGCCCACTTTTTGATGGGGTTGTTTGTTTTTTTCTTGTAAATTTGTTTGAGTTCTTTGTAGATTCTGGATATTAGCCCTTTGTTAGATGAGTAGGTTGCGAAAATTTTCTCCCATTTTGTAGGTTGCCTGTTCACTCTGATGGTAGTTTCTTTTGCTGTGCAGAAGCTCTTTAGTTTAATTAGATCCCATTTGTCAATTTTGGCTTTGGTTGCCATTGCTTTTGGTGTTTTAGACATGAAGTCCTTGCCCATGCCTATGTCCTGAATGGTAATGCCTAGGTTTTCTTCTAGGGTTTTTATGGTTTTAGGTCTAACGTTTAAGTCTTTAATCCATCTTGAATTGATTTTTGTATAAGGTGTAAGGAAGGGATCCAGTTTCAGCTTTCTACATATGGCTAGCCAGTTTTCCCAGCACCATTTATTAAATAGGGAATCCTTTCCCCATTGCTTGTTTTTCTCAGGTTTGTCAAAGATCAGATAGTTGTAGATATGCGGCGTTATTTCTGAGGGCTCTGTTCTGTTCCATTGATCTATATCTCTGTTTTGGTAGCAGTACCATGCTGTTTTGGTTACTGTAGGCTTGTACTATAGTTTGAAGTCAAGTAGTGTGATGCCTCCAGCTTTGTTCTTTTGGCTTAGGATTGACTTGGCGATGTGGGCTCTTTTTTGGTTCCATATGAACTTTAAAGTAGTTTTTTCCAATTCTGTGAAGAAAGTCATTGGTAGCTTGATGGGGATGGCATTGAATCTGTAAATTACCTTGGGCAGTATGGCCATTTTCTCGATATTGATTCTTCCTACCCATGAGCATGGAATGTTCTTCCATTTGTTTGTATCCTCTTTTATTTCCTTGAGCAGTGGTTTGTAGTTCTCCTTGAAGAGGTCCTTCACATCCCTTGTAAGTTGGATTCCTAGGTATTTTATTCTCTTTGAAGCAATTGTGAATGGGAGTTCACTCATGATTTGGCTCTCTGTTTGTCTGTTGTTGGTGTATAAGAATGCTTGTGATTTTTGTACATTGATTTTGTATCCTGAGAGTTTGCTGAAGTTGCTTATCAGCTTAAGGATAATTCACTAGAATTTGAATAAAGCTGATTACCCTCCATAATGTGGGTAGGCTTCATCCAATTAGTTGAAGGCCTTAAAAGAAAAGAATGATATCCACCAAAGTGGAATAAAATTCTACCTGCAGAATGCCTTTCTACTCAAGATTGCAACATGACTCCTGCTGGAAATTCCAGCCCGCCAGCCTGCACTGCAGATTTCATACTTGATAGGACCCACTCCTTAAAATAAATGTCTCTCTCTCTCAAGAGATAGATATAAAGATAGAAATATATAGAGACAGAGACAACAATAGATCTAAGTAGATACATACATCTTATTGGTTCTGTTTCTCTGGAGACCCCTAACACAACTTCTTAAATAATAACTGTCTTTTAACAGAATAATGTTTTTATCCAAATGAACCTCTGGAACGTACAAGTACATTTTGAACAAGAAGTTTTCCTAGTCTTCGTCATCTAAAGCAATCTACCTAGTGTCCTCAAAAGAAGACAAGTAGCAAGTTTGCATACTTCTTTTAAAAATGTGTTGTCCTGGGAATTACAGTTTTTCCAGAAAAATTACAATCAGAGGTGGGATTATTTAAGAAGCCACTTTATACGTTAGTCACCTCATACTTGTAATCCTTGATTTTTGGTTCATACTGTTTTATAAAACAAACCAGGACAAAATTTTAAAGTTACTGAATTATCAATTCCTAGCAAAAAATTTTCTCATGAAGAATAAATCCATTGAATTTGACATCATGTCTTTCAAACAAGAATTTATTTTCTTGCTTTTGCTAAAAACTAGCATTAAGATATATTATGATTTCCAACTGAAAAAGCAGAACCATTAATGTTTTTATTTCAACATTGTATTAAGTTTTCATATTAGGAAGAATAAATTAATTTAGACAATCCTCTAATAACTTTGGTGTAATATCTTAAATCAAAAATTTTAATTAAGTTCATACCCCTCTGAATATTTTTGAAACAAGGTAAGAGCATAAGTAAATGTTGCAAAAATAATTACTTTGTCCCTTTTTTCTATTGTAGAAAATTTTTAGTTAAAAATGTAAAAATGCCTGTGTATGTTTCTCTAAACCAGGCAATGAATAAGAACTCAAGATAGCTATTATATCCTAAATCGTCCTATAAAAGTTTGAGGAGATGAGTAAGGTAAACCACTTTCTTTAGTCTTTTTTTTTGAGACAGAGTCTCACTGTGTTGCCCAGGTTGGAGTACACTGGCGCAATCTTGGCTCACTGCAACCTCTGCCTCTTGGGTTCAAATGATTCTCCTGTTTCAGGCTTCCGAGTAGCTGGAACTACAGGTGCATGCCACCACACCTGGCTAGTTTTTGTATTTTGGTAGAGATGGGGTTTCACCATGTTGGCCAGGCTGGTCTTGAACTCTTGACCTCAAGTGATCCTCCCGCCTCAGCCTCCCAAAGTACTAGGATTACAGGTGTGAGCCACTGCGCCCAGCCAAGGTAAACTACTTTCATTCAAATACTTTTAAAACCACATACGGTATAAATAATTGACATTAATATAGCATCCTGGCATTATCTTTATTCATAAAGGACTCTCATAAACTATTACTTCTTTTAAAGTAACTACAGTACCCTCTAACTGGTGTCAAAACTATCAGGTATCACTTACTTTGAACTGCTTCTACTATAAATATATGCAAGAAAAATAGTAACTTACGTGCTGATATGAAGGTCCCAAATCTCCACCCTGTTCTCATTTGCAGCTGCAAATATATAGGATGATTTTGGAGACCAGGCAACATCGTAAACAACAGAAGTAGTTGGATAAAAACTCAGAGATGGCTTGACATTCTCCTGTTGCCATATAATAACACCCCAATCTGCAGAACAGCTTAAAAATACATCATGACAAAATGGATTCCATGTCACTTTATACACTGGACCCTAGAAATAAAAAAAAAATACATAGGTAAATAATATTTAACATCTTTTATTTTAAACTTGACCAGCAAATTAAAAATGCTAAGATTTCTAGATTTTCACACTATCCATTATCGTGTGGGCATTATTTTAGTTGAGAATAAGATCACAGTTTGAATCTTCCCTAAATTATTACATTTAGAGACATAAAAATATAGTTGCTACAATATTCACTAAATTTAACACATATTATGCATACTTTGAAAAAATAAAGAGTATTAAGAAAAAAAAGAAATGAGGGAGAAAATGAAGAAAATGTGGCTGAAACAATCATGACAAGATATATAGCCAGGTGCAGTGGTGTTTGCCTGTAGTCCCAGCTGCTTTAGAGGCTAAAGTGGGAAGATCAAGTGGAAGATAAAGTGGAAGTTCAAGGTCAGCCTGGGTAACAGTGAGACCCATCTCTTAAAAAAAAAAATTTAAAAAAAATAAGCTATAGAGACTAGGTATGGGTGAAAGACAATTTTACTTTAGGATCAGCATGTTATCATAAGCAAAGTCTTTTAGAAACAAAACTTCCAAACTTTCAAGAAGAAATCAAGGATATCTAGAAGTCACATAAAATGCCCTGTACATTATTGGTGGTTTCCATAGAAGAAAACACTTAATTCAAGATGGTATTTTTAACTCTGAAGTTGTAAATTTATTGCATATTACATATTCTGTATATAATGGTACTGTTTTTTCAGAAATACAAAATAAATGTTCCAACCTACTATAATTAAACTAACCTTATGTCCTCTGTAGGTATCTAGGTATTGTTCATTATATGAACAAGAACATTTGTGAATATGACCTTCTTCAGTGCCAGCCAAATAGATATTTGTGTCCTACAACACAAAACATCGAAATGCATTGGCTTGTGATACATTAGTAAGCGTGATAAATAGAAGATTAGATATTTCTGGATCTATTAAAATCAATTCAAGAACTCAAAATAAAAACACTATCTTGAATATACCAATCTTGTCTTTTTCTTTTGTCATGGTTTTGTAATAATCAAACTACCTGAGAGACTACTGTGCAAAAGAAAATATAAATTGGTCCTTTGCTGGAATCGGGGTAGCATTTAATATCCTGTATGGAAATTACATAGAAAAACACTGGCTTAAAATAAATAAGAAACTTTCTAACATTTAGAGCTACCTGACAATGGAACTAGCAGTCCAGGGAAATAGTAAGTGCTCTTTCATTACAACTATTCCAAGAAAAGACAGATATACACTTTCAAACTACATGATATTGAAAAAAGAAAAAAATAAATTATATGATAAAGTATAATTTCTCCCAAATTGGTATTACCAATACATATTCCCAGACAGTCGTATATAAAAGTTATCTGACTCACATTCTCTTCAACAGTTGGTTACATCAGAAATCTTAAATGTTGCCATTCTATTAGATGTAAAATTATATCACCTGTTTTTAATTCCTAATTATGTGAATATCAATAAGGTTGAGCACTTTACGTTCATTGGCCACTTGTGTTTCCTCTTATTTTGTGTCCCGATAATTTTAGTAATAATACGTCTTGTTATTTTTCATTTGTATAAGTTCTTTATATATTCTAGAATCTATTGCTTTGTCTATAACATGTTATAAATATCTTCTCTCAGTGTATGATTTACCTTTTTATTTTCTTTTTACTGTCTTTGATGAACATAAGTTTTCATTTTCTGTTATATTCAGCATTGTTTGTGCTTTAAGAAATCTTTCCCTACCTTAAGGTCCTAGAGATATTTTCCTACATTTTCTTCTGAAAGTTTTTTGTGTATGATAGGATAGAAATCTAATTCCTTTTTTAATATGGATACTTATTATTCTAACACCATTTATAAGTGGTCATTTTTCGCTAGCGATCTTCAAGGTCACTGTTGAAAGTTGGGTTTCCCAGCAAATAAACTCTGAGATTTCATGCCAGAGTGTTAGGGAGTGCTCTCAGGAACAACCTCTACGTGGGAAACAGGAATGGGCAGATATTTCAGTTGAGCCGTGACGCAGTTGCAATCAAGGGCTTAGTCCAAAGTATAAGAAGCTCTGGAGAGAAGATGGCCCTTCAGAGTCCTGTCTCAAGATAAGGAAGCCAGATATTTTATATATGCCCCCGTCAAGCAAGATGTTAGACTCAAACCTAACCATATTAATAATCAAACTAAATGTAAATGATCTTAGCAGTGTAATTAAAAGGCAGTGATTTTAAGATTGTATAAAAAGGTGAGACCCAATTATATGCTACCTACAAAAAAATTTAAGTATAAAGAGACAAATAGGTTAAAAGAAAAAGCATAAAAAATGACAAACCAGGCTAACACCAGTTAAAAGTAAGCTGAAGTGGCTATACTAATATCATGCTAAGTAGATTTCAGAGTAAAAAAAATCACAAGTTATAAATAGGGCCATTTCATAGTGATAAAGGAGTTAATTGATCAATAGGACATAATAATGCTAAATATATGTATGTACCTAATAAGAAAGCATCAAGATACACAAAGCAAAACTGATAGAATTACAAGGAATAATAGACAAATCTACAGTTATGGTTGGAGACTTTAATACCTCTTTCTCAATAATTGAAAGAAGTAGGAAGAAAATCAGCAAAGAGAAGTAATCTTGAACAACATTATCAGCCAATTTAACCTGAATGACATTTATAGAATATTCTAACCAAGCAAAGCATAATACATATTTTTCTCAAGTATACAGGGAATATTTACCAATATAGACCACATACTGGGCTTTATAACAAATCTTAATAAATTCACAGAGTTCAGTTTATAAAAAGTATTTTCTCTAATTATGGTGGGATTGAATTAGAAATTGGTAACAGAAAGACCTTTGGAAAATCCCCAAATATCTGGAAACCAAATAACATGCTTCTAAATAACCCACCCATCAAAGAAGAAATCAAGGGTGAAATTGGTAATTTGAACAGAACGAAAATGAAAATGTAACATCAGAATTTTTGGGATGCTGCTAAAGGAGTACTTAGGGAAAAATTACAGCACAAATAACTACATTAGAAAAGAAAAAAGTCATAAATCAATGACCCCCACTTTCATTCTAAAAAATTAGAAAAACAAGAACAAATTAAAACCAAAGTAAAGAAAAGAAATAATAAGGATCAAAGTGGAAATTGATGATAAAGAAAACAAAAAAAAATAGTGAAAACCAATTAAGTCAAAAGCCATTTCTTTGAGTTCAATAGAATTGATAAACATAAGTCAGACTAATCAGGAAAAGAGAGAAGACACAAATTACTAATATTAGGAATCACAGGGCGGTGTCATGGTTTATGCCTATAACCCCAGCACTTTGGGAGGCCAGGGCAGGAGGATCACTTGAGCCCAGGAGTTTGACACCAGCCTGGACACCATAGCAAGACTACATCACTACAAAAATAAAAATAAAAATAAAAATAAATTAGGTCAGGCACGGTGGCTGAAGCCTGTAATCCCAGCATTTTGGGAGGCCAAGGCAGAAGGATCACTTGAGGTCAGGAGTTTGAGACCAGCCTGGCCAATATGGTGAAACCCTGTCCCTACTAAAAAAAATACAAAAAATTAGCTGGGTGTGGTGGTGCACACCCGTAATCCCAACTACTCAGGAGACTGAGGTGGGAGAATCGCTTGAACCCAGAAGGCGGAGGTTGCAGTGAGCCAAGATCACTCCACTGCACTCCAACCTGGACTATAGGGTGAGACCCTGTCTCAAAAAAAAAAAAAATAAATAAAATAAAATAAATAAAATAATAAATTAGCTAGGCATGGTGGTGTGTGGTTGTAATCCCAGTTGTTTAGGAGGCTGATGTGGGAGGATAGCTTGAGCCCAGGAGTTCAGAGTTACAGTGAGCTATAATCATACCACTGCACTCCAGCCTAGATGACAGAGTAAGACTCTGTCACAAAAAAAAAAAAAAAAAAAATTAGAGGTGAGATTACTACATATTCCACAGCTGTTAAAGGATGCTAAGGGAGTATTATGTCAATAGATTCCACAACTTCAATAAAATAGACAAATTCCTTAAAAGAAAGAAATTACCAAAGCTCACTCAAGAAGCAATAGATAACCATAATAACCCTACATATATTAAAATTTGATTTTGTAGCTAAAAATTAAAAATCTCCCCACAAAGAAAACTCCAGGCCCAGATGGCTAATTCTATTAAGTATATAATGAAGAAATCATACTGATTTTATGAAAATTCTTTCTAAAAGGAATTCTACGCAGACATGATTACCCTGATAGCAAAGTCAAAGATGTCACAAGAAAACTATAGATCAATCTCTCTTCTAACCAAAGATTCAAAAATTCTAAACAAAATTTCAGTATATCAAATGTATTTGTATATTAAAAGGGTAGTAAACAACAATCAAATAAAGTTTATTCCAGGGATAAACATTCAAAAAATCAATCTGCTTCACCAGATTAACAAACTTGAAAAGAAAAACTATGTGATCATCTTTATACATACAGAAAAGTGTTTAACAAAATCCAACATCCATTCCGAATAAGAACCATCCAACAAACTAGGAATGTAATGGAACTTCCTCAATCTGATTAATTCTGTCTACAAAAAGCCTTCATCTGACACCATACCTAATAGTAAAAGACTAAATGCTTTTCCTCTAAGATCAGGAACAATACAGGAATGCATGCTTTCATCATCTTTACTCATCACTGTACTGGAGGTTGTAACCAGTGCGATCATACAAGAAAGAGAAATAAAGGCAACCAGGTTAGAAAGAAAGAAGTAAAACTGTTTTTATTTACAGACCATATGATCATCTTGAATTCCTTATGCCAAGGACACCTCAGGACACTAGACTAGGTTGTCTCAACCAAGCATTATTGACATTTTGGGCCAGATAATTCTCTGTTGGGGACTGATGTGCACTGGGAGGGTGGTGGCTGCCTGTACACTGAAGGATATTTAGCAACATCTCTGGCATCTTCCCAGAGATACTGGTAGCACTTCCCCACTCTCACCTCAATTCCTGACAGCTCCAACAGCCACAAATATCTCCAATCATTGCCAAATGTTCCCTAAAGGGAAAATTCTCCCCTCCCTGCCCACATTGAGAACTAGAGTCAAAGTTAAGGTGAATTAAAGGAATTTGAGAATGAAGGAAGTTAGAAGATGGCTGTAGTAGTAAAAGTAAAAAATAAGAAAGATCTGAACTACATTAGCAATAGCAGGCTTGGGCTAGAAGGGATGGGACAATCAAATTTTAAGTATCATTTGGATGATAGGGTAGAATAGAGGAGCTCAAGTTTTGGTTTGCATAATGAGGTAGATGATGGTGTCACCAAAGAGATGATCATATTACATGTAACAGAAAACATGGAATACATGTTCTGAAAAAGCCTATCATAGTGGCTGAATATTCTGACTCCAAAGTATCTCCAGACTGATAGAGGGTACAAAGATGGTTACCAGAGGCTGGGAAAGGTAGTTGGGGGTAGAGGGGTGGTGGGGATGGTTAATGGGTACAAAGAAATAGAATGAATGAATAATATGTAGTATTTTATAGCACAACAGAGTGACTATAGTCAATAATAATTTAATTGTACACTTTAAAAGAACTAAAAGAGTATAATTGGATTGTTTGTAACACAAAGGATAAATGCTTGAAGGGATGGATACCCCGTATTCTATGATGTGATTATTACTCATTGCACGCCTGTATCAAAACATCACATGTACCCCATAAATATATATACCTTCTATGTACTCATAAAAATTAAAAATAAAAAACAAAGTATCTCCAGATAAAAGAAAAAGGAGGACTTCATTAACTGTGCTCTGATTTGATGCTTGGTAAACATGAAATTAAGTAGTCTTTCTAATCCCCAAATCCTGAGAGTCACCATGCGAATTGAAATGTAGAAGACTATATACAAGTGGATTAGGTTTCTGTAAGTATGATAGAGCAGCAGAGTGGCCAAGGGGGGCAGGGAGAGGCACTTGAGTTAAGCACAAAGTTGTAAAGAGAATTTTTCCATAGTTCCTCAGAAATGTATACCTCTCATCTATCTATCTGCAAAAGCAGATAAAGATCATAGTATAGCCAACTGGAATGTACCATTCCACCTTAGGTTAGCAGCTAAATCTGTCCTTATTTTTTCACTTACAAAGCACAGTTTTTAAAAAAAGCTTTATTGGAATATAATTCACATATCATATAATTCATACATGTCAAGTATATAATCCAATAGTTTCTAGTTTGTTCATAGAGTTGTGTCATCATCACCACAATCAATTTTAGAACAGTTTCATCATCCCCCAAAAAACTCTATTTCATTAGTAAGTCATTCCCTATTTTTCCCTCCCTCCTCACCTATTCTTCCACCTGCATCCCCTAGCCCAGGCAATCATTTATCTACTTTCTGTCTCTAATATATTAGGCACAATATTCATTAACAGGCTAATATTTGGTCTTGTTTTATGACTTAATACACTTCAATTTTTGGAAATTGTTATGTCCAGTGGTAAATAAGAGTGAAATAATTTACCTTGGGATGAAAAGCAAAACACATTCCAGGAGCCTGTCGAGATATCAAAGCTTCATCTTTCTTTTCCTTTTCCCCTCGTTTTTTGTTACTGGCAGCTGTAGTTCTCTTTAATCGCATCAAATCTGTATTTAAAGAAAAACATATATAACTTGTTATTTACCACATGAAAGAGTACCGCAAATATCATGCGTGTTTCTCCTGCAAATAATAATATTAGTTCTGCCAACTTTTGCATGTAATTAGGCTAAAATTAGCACCCACCAGAACTAGCTGCTTAGAAAAACCATGGCCAACCCAATTTTTTTCTTATTGGCCAAACCAAAATTTGTCATCTTTCACACATGGTTAACTAGAAAATTTTAATTCAGTATGTAACAAGAAAAAGATAACTTGATTTTTCTTTTACCATAACAGTCTAGTCCTTTTCGTATAACCCATTTGGAGATTCTTCCATCTGCTGATATAGAAACTAATATTTCTCTTTTGTCATCTCCTGTTGTTCCTCGATCTTGTTCTATCCACTGTAGTTGCCATACAGGTCCCAAATGTTTTTGAGGTGATTCACTAAAACAGTAAAAAAAAAATACTAAACATATAATCATTATAATAATTTCTTAAAGGCCTTGGAGTATAAGTGATAAGGTCAGCTTTCTAGAAGATCATGACCTATTTATATAATCCTTTTATTGTTCAAAAATAGACTTTTATTTTAAATATTTTTAAAAATAGAAAAGACAACCACTTTTCTACTTAATAGTCACTGTTATTTTTTCTACTTCTTAGAAAAGAAAAATTGTACTGGTCTTTAACTATATTAGCTATCGTAACAGGAATACAAAAGCAAAAATGTTCTTTCTTTTCAGAATCTACTTTTCTTACTCTATTCATTAATTCTTTCTGACTTTTACTTTATTTTAGACACATGGAATATAAGTATTTTCATCTTTATAATGTTTCTATGAATTAAGTTGTTAATCATTTAAATCTTATCCAGGTAAACAATTCTTCTTTCTATATTTCACTCTTCCTCCTATGCTTCAAGATTGCCCATTGGTTTGACTCTCTCTATGGATTAGAGTTAAAATTTTTCTGAAAAATTAAACTCACTTCTCAGATTACTGACTCTTTTCCTATCAGATTAATGTGATGTTCTTTTCGTGGTACTGACTACCTTGATTTTTAATACAAACCCTCCAATGAAATCAATTCTGAACATTTTTAAAATCATACATATCTTTGATTTTTTGGTGAAAATTATGGACCCTCTTCCCAGAAACAAGCACAAAGGCCTATGCTTACAAAACTGCAAATAATTTGAAAGTTAAGTTTAGGAACCTCTGCTTTAATGGTTATTTCTAGTTCTAGCTAAGTTTATTCAAACACTTTTACAAACATGCCCCATTGGTATCTTGTCTATTACAAAAACCTAGCCTTTTTAATATCTTTCACCTCTAACTTTTTGGCTTTCCTCAAATAACTCATTTATTCATCAATTACTCATCAAACACTTACTGGACTCCTGTTACATGTCCAATATTATATGACATGCTGATGACAGAAAGGTATGTAAGATTCAATCCTTGCTCTCAAGGAACTTATACCCTCCTTAGATAGATAGATAGATAGATAGATAGATAGATAGATAGATAAGATAGATTTACATATATACACATAAATAATTTTTATATATAATGTGATAAGCACTATGATAAAGGTATGTATAGGTTGCACAAAAGAAAGGAATGGGAACATTTCCTGGAAGAAGTGAAACCAAAGCAATAGTTTAAGAATAAGCATAAACTGTCAAGCCAGAGGAAGTTCGTTAGTGAGACGGGCAGAGAAGAAGTTGAAGGATCTATTAGGACAGACCATTCCAGCTGGAGAGACAATATGAGGGATTATGAAAATGTTTCAAAAATAATGGTATCACTCTCAGTAACAACAAAAATATTTACTCAAAACTAAATAACATTAGAGTAAATCCTCCTGAAAAAGCATGTATTATACATTTATCTAATTCTCGGATTCTTACCTACTATCCAGAACTGGAACATTACTGTTGCTCCGTACATTGTAAATTGCAATTGTGCCATTGTGGTAGCCAACGGCTAAAAGGTTAGGTGCTCCAATTGAAAAATCCACAGCAGTAACTCCATATGGACTCTGATAAATACGTTCTGGCCACTAAATTTTAAAAAATTACATTTTCAATTTGTTTTTGTAGATCACAGTAAGGCAGAATATAATGGTGGCTGAGATTTAGTTTGGTGGCAGTGGGTATGTGAGCAGAGTTAGCCCACATTCAGTTACTTCTGTCTTCCTAATTTCCAGTATAGAAAATAATAAAACCTCACTTGGTCATTTCCTTTGATACAAGTATGAATCCTCAGCACTCAACGGCTTTAAGAAATAGAGTGTTGGGCATGGGGGCTCACTCCTGGAATCCTAGCTACTAGGGAGGCTGAGGTGGGAGGATCCCTTGAGACCAGCAGTTTGGGACCAGCCTGGGCAACATAACAAGACCCTCGTCTCAGAAAGAAAAAAAGAAAGAAAGAAAGAAAGAAAGAAAGAAAGAAAGGAAGGAAAAGAGAGAGAGAGAGAGAGAAAGAAAGAGAGAAAGAAAGAAAGAAAGAAAGAAAGAAAGAAAGAAAGAAAGAAAGAAAAGAAAGAAAGAAAGAAAGGAAAGAAAGAAAGAAGGAAGGAAGGAAGGAAGGGAGGAAAGTAGGAAGGGAAGTACAGCACAGCCTTCTACAATAATTATATTTTGGTAATCTTTCAGCAGGATTAGTATTACCATCACCTGTCTACCTTCTTATGGGAACAAAAAACTAATCATCTAGCATATAATTCCTGTCTTCTAGTATTTGTTTCAGATGCTTGGATTATCTAAAGAATGAACAGAAAAAGTTCCAAAACTCCCCAAGTTACTGTGTTCTACAACCCCATGAAGAGTTTGTTTTGTTTGAATGTCTAATTTAAATCCTTTCCTGCTTTTAACCACCTACATAAAAAAGAAGACAGACTACTGATGATGAATCCAATGTCAATCCCTCCACATTTAAAATTGCTTCTTCTTTTCTTTTATGCTATATAAACCCAGATCTATATGACATATCGCTAAGTTTATTCAAACACTGTTACAGATATTACAGACTAGAGCTATTTATAAAAATTTTAGTCATTTTTATATGCTCTTCTGACCCTTCTCTTAAGTTTTCCACTTTGCATTTCAGTTGTGAATTTAAACTAAATGTAAAACTTTAAAGTAACAGATTGACTAGGGCTCTTTAGCAAAATTACTACTATGATTCTTTATATTCATTCTCTTTGAAAAATGTATGACAGTAAGAAGGTCATATAAATCTATTTTATATCTGTTAAGAATAACAGTCAGGTGATAAGGAGGTATTCATATATTAAGAAACAACCAGGTATTTAAAAAACATAATTTTCAGCTGGGTGCCGGTGGCTCACGCCTGTAATCCCAGCACTTTGGGAGGCCGAGGCGGGTGGATCACGAGGTCAAGAGATCGAGACCATCCTGGCCAACATTGTGAAACCCCGTCTCTATTAAAAATACAAAAATTAGCTGGGTATGGTGGTGTGCACCTGTAGTCCCAGCTACTCGGGAGGCTGAGGCAGGAGAATCGCTTAAACCCGGGAGGCAGAGTTTGCAGTGAGTCGAGATTGCGCCACTGCATTCCAGCCTGGGCGACAATGTAAGACTCTGTCTCAAAAAAAAAAAAAAAAAACCATAATTTTCAAAGGATTTTCATTTAAGATTCATTTTTTCTTTATAATTAGCTGTGAAAATCAATAATGGTTCAACTCTTCATCATCATATATAACAGCATATAGTACACATTCAATAAATATTTACTGAATGAATTAATAAATGAATTATCTTTACCCTGTGTCAACAAGAACAAATTTTAATTGCTATGAAGTTAAACCAAAGAAAATAGTCTTGATTGATCAAATTTTCTAGACTTTATTTAATTATTACATGTAATTATATATTTTATGAGAATTTTGTCAACAGCCAGATAAAAATGCTTCTTATTCTTGTTTGGGTTACCATGGGATTCTTTATTGACCAGCAGCAAGCCAATCCTCTTTTTTGCTCTTTAAATCCAAAGTGCCCATAGCCAACAGCCAAAAGATCCTGAAAACCAGAAAAATACATTTAAAAATAAGAGAAGATAGCATTAAAATATTGGTAAATGTATAAAGATATATATTAATGAGCTGTGTTAAAAATAGTAGTAAGACATTTCAACTGAGAGGAAAAAATGCCAGTACACCATCTGTTTTTACTCTATACCTCCATATTCCTAAGCAAAAAAATTAATGAGTATAATGCTTCTCATTTGCAGACTGAAAGATAAGCACCTAAAAATAACCAATTGCTAACAAGTTCTTTTACATATTGAGGTAGTCTTCTGAGATTGTATTAATAGGTTATAATATATTCTGAGTTTTTGAGGATGACTTAATTATTTCAAATGTAAAATAAAGGACACTTAAGTTAAAGGTAGCTGCCATAGACTGAATTGTGTCCCCTTAAAATTTATATGTTGAAGGCCTAACCTCCAATATGATTGTATGTGGAGACAGGGGTTTTAGAAGGAATCGCAGGTTAAATAAGATTATAAGGATGGGGTCCTAATGTGACAGGACTGGTGACTTTATAAAAAGAGAAAAACACACCAGAGGTCTCTCTCTGCCATGTGAGGACACAGTGAAAAGGCAGCCACTGCAAACCAGGAAGAGAGCTCTCACCGAAACTGAATCAGCAGCCCTTGGATCTCAGACTTTCCAGCCTCCAGATTTATGAGAAAATAAATTGCTGTTCTTTAAGACACCCAGTCTATAATATTTTGTTACAGCAGCATGAGCTACCTAATACAGGAGGTCATTTCAAGAAATGCATATGTAAATACAAATAGGCAAAAGCTTAATAACTGAACAAATCCAGCCTCTGCTGTGTAACCAGAATACCTTTAATTTTAGAATATTATATTTTCTTATCACCACCTTACTTTCAGGCCAACGTAATCTGTCCATAATTCCCTCTGTCTTTAAAACAGTCTTCACTACTATACCCTTTCACCCTGACATTGACAAATCCCTATTTATCTCTTCTAGACTCTGCAGAGGCATTACTTTCTCTAAGAAACATTCAAGAGCTTCTTGTATGTGTCCCCACAGCACTGTTTATTTTCCTCATCATAGCACATTCGAAATTATTATATAGGCAGGGTCTATGTATAACTTCATTATTACTGTATCTCTAGCACCTTAACAGTGTGCCAGGCACAGAGTTAATGTTCAACAAATATTTATACAATGAATTAATAAACATAGACTCCATCTGTAATATGTTTGTATTTAGGCTCATTCAAAATTATTTAATTTAATCTCCACAGCAATGCATTAATTTTTAAAATGCTAGTATATTCAGTTTCTAAAAATGTTTCATATATCTTTATTACAGATCTATTAAATCCTATTTACAGGACAGGAATGGTAGCTCACACCTGTAATCCCAGCAATTTGGGAGGCCAAGGCGGGAGGATCACTAGAAACCAGGAGTCCAAGACCAGCCTTGGCAACAAAACAAGACCCCCATCTCCAAAAAATTAATTAATTAAAATTAATTCCACTAATCCACAAGACAGTCCCAAATATAGTTTTATAAAGATAAATTCATAATAAAAGTACTTTACTTTGTTACAAAATAATACACATAATTAAAATAATGTGTTATTTAGGTTTCAATGGAAATGATTATAGACTTTCTGTTTTTTAATAACTATGACAACTGTCTTGTTTGCACATAGCACCTGATAAGGTGTGGCAATAAAATAATAAGGCTAATTCTTAAACATACAAAATATAATATAATTTAAATAAATTGGTTTTGACTGCTTCAACAATATAAATATTTATATCAAAGATACTGCCATTACCTGAAAAATTGTTGGAATTGTTAACTGGGAAATATCTTCAGAACCAGTTTATAAACCCCAGAAGAAAATTAGTCTAATTACTCTATAATTATCTCTTTTTTACAACCGAACATATAATTCTCCAACTTGACAATTCATCTTATTTGCCTCAAGATGACTTTTGTCAGTGCAGTAGTTAAGAGCAAGAACTATGGAGCCAGATGTTTGCATTTGAATTCTGGCTGTTTCACCTACTAGTTGCGTGACTTCGGGCAAATTATTTATGCTTTTTGTGCTTCAGTTTCCTTTCAACATAATGAGAAAAATAATAGTATCTAATTCATAGGGTTGTTGTGTTAGTACAGTTAAAACACAATAGTGCCTGCTACATACTAAGTGCTGTTTAAGCTCTTGCTAATATCGGTGGTAACAGTATTTTAAAGAATCTCAAAATTATTTTGCACACTTGCAGGGTCACTAGATTAAGTATACACTTCCAAATATGACTACTTTGAGGCTAATATAAATTTGGGCACATGAGTTTTGGTATACATTGAATAAATATACTAATCGTATAGTTTACTTATTCATATCTAATATGAATTCAGAGAATGTCATGTCCCAAGTATATCCCCTAAAATAAAAATGGTAATGTTTTACATATTAAATGTTTACTATATTAAAGGAGAAAAACATTATTTTGTAACTATTTGCATTTCCCCCTTTTTAAACTGGAACTTGTTTTAGGGGCATTCTAAAACTCAAAATTATGGTCAATTTAAATCCCTTGTGCCATATCTAAGGAAAACAATTCTTCATTATTCGAACTTGATAATTTCCCTTCAATGCTAGAAACAGAATTGTTCAAATGTTTGATAACTTACTGGATTTGTTTTATTCCAGGCAAGGCTGCTCACATTGAGGCCTTTGGTTAAGTCACAGGAAAAAGACCAAAGTCGTTCCAAGTTGGCGGGTATTGTTGATTCTTCTGCATGTATTTCTTCTTCCTCCTCCTTCTTAGATTCTTCCTCTACCTCTTCGTGTTTTGCACTTTCTAAAACATCTTCAGGCTCTTCAGGTTCAGGTTCTAAAGTTTAATCAAATAAAAAGATCATTGTCCTCTACATCTATAGGGACCTGCCAAAGGCTCCAAACAGCATATCTACCCACCACTGACACTTCAAGCACCATCAGATCTGCTGGATCATATGGTGCAAGTGGCAGGGCACCATGAAGGGCAGCCTGGACCTGTGGCAGAGTCTTCTGCTGTTCTGGGTTCCAACTCAAAGCCAGCAGCTTTTCTGTTTACTCAGTAAATGGGCCAGTGTAGCACATCCAAATGACAAATATGTTGTCTCTAAAATGTAAAGAGACTCACTAGGCATTGTGCTTCTTTTCAGTTGTAAAAGGTGCCAGGTACAACAACTTATCCTTCACCTTAGAAGATAGAGTTCAACATATCCCACACCACACACACAGGACACCCACAAACTTCACTGAGGTAGAAGTCCCCTGAAATTTTGTCAGATTTACTTCCTACACTCTGACAGGAAAATGTCTTACTGAAGCCTACTTCCTGTTTACTAAGTTCAACCAGCATATCATCCATTTAATGTGCTAGTGTGTTATCTTGTTGAAGGGAAAGAGCTCTGCAGACTAAATTACGATACAGGGCTAAAGAATTGATATACCCCTGAAGTAGGACAGTGAAGGTATATTGCTGGCCTGACCAGCCAAAAGCAAATGGCTTCTGGTTGTTTTTTACCAATAGACATTGCTGGAAAAAAAAGCATTTGCCTTGTCAATAGCTATGCACCAGGTACAAGGGAGATGTCTTAATTTCCTTAATGAATGTCTTACGGAACAACAGTTGCAATTGGAGTCACCACCTGGTTAAGTTTATAATAATAATCCACTGTCATTCTCCAAGATCCATCTGTTTTTAAATTTATTTATTTTTATTTTTTAGAGATGGGGGCGGGGGCCTTACTATATTTCCCAGGCTGGTCTTGAACTCCTGGCCTAAGCAATCCTCATGTCTCAGCCTCCCAAAGTGCTGTGATTACAGACATGAGCCACTGCACTTGGCCAAGATCCATCTCTTTTCTACATATGCCACATATGTGAGTTGAATGAGAAATGTGGTGGGTATCAACATCCCTGCATATTTCAAGTCCTTGACAGTGGCAGTAATCTCTGAAGTCCCTCCAAGAATGTGCTACGGCTTCTGGTTTACTATCATTATCATTCAAAGTCCATAGTTTTACATTTTAAATTTTAGGGTTCACTCACAGTATTGTATATTCTATAAGCTTTGACAAACATGTATAATGACACGTATCTGCCATTGTAGTACCATATGGAATAGTTTCACTGACCTAAAAATCTTCTGTGTTCTTCCTGTTCATCCCTCTCTGGTCCCTCGTCCCTGGAAACTACTGATCATTTTACTGTCTCCATATTTTGCCTTTTCCCAAAACGTTATATAGTTGGAGTCACACAGTATGTGGCCTTTCAAATTGGCTTCATTTGCAGAGTAATATGCATTCAAATTTCCTCCAGGTCTGCTTCTGGCTTGATAACTTAGTGATGAATAATATTCCATTGTCTGGATGTATCATAGTTCATTTATCCATTCACCTACTGAAGGGCATCTTGGTTGCTTCCAAGTTGGGGCAATTATGAGTAAAACTGCTATAAATACCCATGTGCAGGTTTGGTGTGGACACAGTTTTCAGCTCATTTAGTTAATCAACAGGAGTGATTACTAAATCATACGGTAAGAGTATGTTTGGGTTTTTTTGTTTGTTTGTTTTGTTTTGTTTCTGAAGACAGAGTCTCACTCTGTTGTCCTGGTTGGAGTGCAGCGGCACCATCTCGACTCACTGCAACCTCTACCTCCTGGGTTCAAGCAATTCTCATGCTTCAGCCTAATAAGTAGCTGGGATTACAGGTGCCTGCCACCATACTCGGCTAATTTTTTTGTATTTTTAGTAAGTAGAGCCAGGGTTTCACTATGTTGGCCAGGCTTGTCTTGAACTCCTTTCCTCAAGTGGCCTGCCCACCTCAGCCTCCCAAAGTGCTGGGATTACAGGTGTGAGCTACCACACCCAGACAAGAGTATGTTTAGCTTTATAAGAAACTGCCAAACAATCTTCCAAAGTGGATATACCATTGTGCATTCCCATCAGCATGAATAAGACTTCTTGTTGCTCCACATCTCCACCAGCTTTGAGTGCTGTCAGTGTTTTGGATTTGCCCATTCTAATTAAGTGTGTAGTGATACCTCATTGTTGTTTTAATTTGCAATTCCCTAATGAAATCTGATATTGAAAGGTCAGGTGTAGTGGCTCACACCTGTAATCCCAGCACTTTGGGAGGCCAAGGTGGGAGGGTAGCTTGAGTTCAGGAGTTTAAGACCAGCCTGGGCAACGAAGCGAGACCTCATCTCTACAGAACATTTAAAAAAATTAGCTGGGTGTGGTGGTGCACGCCTGTGGTCTTAGCTACCCGGGAGGCCGAGGCAGGAGGATCGCTTGAGCCAGGGAAGCTGAGGCTACAATGAGCCGTGATTGTGCCACTGTACTCCAGCCTGGGTGACAAAGCAAGACTCTGTCTCAAAAAAAAAAAAAAAAAAGGCGGGGGGGTGGGGGGGAGGAGGAGGAAGAGGAGGATGAAGAAGAACAAGAAGAAGAGAATATAATAATATGATGTTGAGTATCTTTTTGTATGCTACTTTGGCATGTGTATATTTTCTTCAGTGAGGTATTTCTTCAGGTCTTTTGCCCATTTTTAATCATGTTGTTTATTTTCTTATTGTTGGGTTTTAAGAGCTCTTTGTATATTTTGGATAATAGTAATGTATCAGAAATGTCTTTTGAAAATATTATCTTCAGTATGTGACTTGTCTTCTTATTCTCTTGACAGTGTCTTTTGCAGAGCAGAAGTTTTTAATCTTAATGAGGCCCAGCTTATCAATTATGTCTCTCAATGGATCATGCATTTGGTGTTGTATTTTAAAAGTCATTGTAAGACCCAAGGTCATCTAGTGTTTCTCCTATGTTATCTTCTAGGAGTTTTATAGTTTTGCATTTTACATTCAGGTCTATGATCCATTTGAGTTAATTTTTGTGACAGGTGTGAAGTCTATGTCTAGGTTCGTATTTAGTACCATTCGTTGAAAGACTATCTTTTTTCTATTGTATTGCCTTTCATCTTTTGTCAAAGATCAGCTGACTATATTTTGGCAGATCTATTACTAGGCTCTCTATTCTGTTCTATTCTATATTTTTGTTTATTCTCTTGCCAATAGCATGCTGTCTTGACCACGATAGCTTTATACTAAGTCTTGAAATATTAAATACCTATATTAGACAAGAAAAAAATGTGAAATCAATGATCCAATTTTCCATTTTAACAAACTAGAAAAGGAGCCAGGAACAGTGGCTCATGTTTATAATCCCAGAGTGGGAACAACTCTTATTTAAAATGGTGCTGAAACAACTGGAGATTCAAAAAAAAAAAAAAAAAAAACTTTAAACCTTACCTTAGTCCATTCATAAAAAAAATTAATTCAAAATAGATAACATGAAAGATATGTTAACGTGCTTCACTATAATGATCTTTTTACTATATATATTTATCTTAAAACATCATGTTGTATACCTTAAATATACACAATAAATTTATTAAAAATAAAAATAGGCCTGGGCGCAGTGGCTCACACCTGTACTCCCAGCACTTTGGGAGGCTGAGGCGGGTGGATCATTTGAGGTCAGGAGTTCAAGACTAGCCTGGCCAACAATGGTGAAACCCCGTCTCTACTAACAATACAAAAATTAGCCAGGTGGTAGTGGCGTGCACCTATAATCCCAGCTACTAGGGAGGCTGAGGTGGGAGAATCCCTTGAGCCCGGGAGGCGGAGGTTGCGGTGAGCTGAGATAGAGCCATTGCACTCCAGTCTGGGCCAGAGAGTAAGACTCTGTCTCAAAAAATGAATAAATAAATAAATAAATAATCCAATATAGATAGTAGACCTAAACATAAAAGCTAAAACTATACAGCTTCTATAAGAAAACTGAGAAGTACAAATTTGCAAACTTGGGGCAGGCAAAGATTTGTTAGAGAGCTCATGGAAAGAATTAATTACAAAAGAAAAAAATTGGCAGATTAGATTTCGCAAAAATAAAAAACTTCTGTTCATCAAAAAAATTTTAAGAAAATAAATTGGCAAGCCATAGATTTAAATATTTGCAAAATATGTAACTGACAAAGGGTTTGTATCCAGAATATATAAAAATAAGCTCTTACAACTTGATTTTTTAAAAGACAATTCAGGCTGGGCACAGTGGCTCATGCCCTGTAATCCCAGCACTCTGGGAGGCTGAGGAGGGCGGATCACCTGAGGTCAAGAGTTCGAGACCAGCCTGACCAACACGGTGAAACCCGGTCTCTACTAAACTACAAAAATTAGCCAGGTGTGGTGGTGGGTGCCTGTAATCCCAGCTACTTGGGAGGCTGAGGCAGGAATCACTGGAACCCAGGAGGTGGAGGTTGCAGTGAGCCAAGATCGTGCCTTTGCACTCCAGCCTGGGTGACAGAGCGAAACTCCATCTCAAAAAAAAAAAAAAAAAGAAAAATTAAAAAAATAAAAAAATAAAAAGGCAACTCAATTTTAAAATTGGTAAGAGACTTGACCAAACAGTAAACAGAAGATATTCAAGTGACCAAAATAAACCACATAAACAAGAACTCAGTTTTTAGAACAACACTAAAAGGATTGCCAACATCAGGTGTTATAAAGAATGTGGAGCAACTGAGACTCTTATACATTGTTGTGGCAGTATAAGATGGTATAACCACTTTGGAAAAGTATTTCACTGTTTCTTAAAAAGTTAAACATATTCCCAATAATCCAATAATCCCATTTGTAGGTATTTTCACAAGAAAAATTAAAACATCCATTTACCAAAAGGCTCACACAAAAATGTTTGTACCAGCTTTACTCTAAATATCCCCAGACTGAAAATATGCAAGTGTCCCTCAGTGTGTGAATGGATAAACAAATCATTATGGTATATTCATCTACTAGAGCATTACTAGGAAAAAAATGAACTACTTATACATGAATCAACCTAGGAAATCTCAAAAACATTAATATTGAATGCAAGAAGCCAGACTCAAAAGAATACTTACTTTATGAACCCACTTATATGACATACCAGAATAGGGAAAGTTAATCTATATTGACAGAAATCAGAGCAATGCGTGTGTGTGTGTGTGTGGTGGGGGTTGGGGGGTGGGGTTAAGGTTTACTTGGAAAACAGCACAAGGTAACTCTTAGGGTTAATAGATATGTCCTCTGTCTTGATTAGGGTATTGGTAACTCTGGTTTATACATTTTCAAAATGTATTTTTATATACAATTTAAAATATATATATTTCATCGTATATAAATCTTACCTCAATAAAACATTTGCTATGGTATTTTTATTTCTTAGATGTGTTGAAAGAAGTGATGTGCCAACAGTAACATTTACATTGTTACATTTACATTTTGTTTTGTAAATGTCAATATATACAGTACTATGTGAATTGCAACCTTACAACTCTTTAAATATAGGATGAAAAATCTATATATATAAGTGATAAAAATCTTTAAATATCAACCTAATATGAGAGAAGGAACACAGTTTTTCAATATTCTTCTAGATGCATGCAGGCAAAAAGATTTACAACCATTTGTCACACATACTATTCTGTAACCTTTTTCTTTTTAAATGTAACCATATAGATTAATTTTGACTTGAAGAATCAAGATAAATTTCATAAAGGAAGTTTCCTTAATCCATCTTTAAAAGCTGGAAATACAATAGGCAAACATGGGGTGGGGATAAGGGTAGACTGTCAAGCAAATTCCAACTAAAAGTACTAAGGCAGGAAAATGTAGGTTCTATCTGAGGATTACCAGATAAGTCTAAATATAGCTAACTTTTAGAGTCTCCAAAGCAATATGATAATACAAAGTAATCTGTGGCCATATTGCAGATATCTTTTGAATGATACACTTTGAGCTTTGTAATTTATTCTAGGCAATGGGAAGGCATTGAAGGTTTTTTGAGTGATTTAGGATACATCAGCAAAGTGGGCTGATAAAGTAGAAAGAGTACTGGAACTTGAGATCAAAAGACCTTGGTTGAATGCCTAGCTTTTCCACTTACTATTAACCTCACAAAGTTTCTATAGCCTTCAGTTTCTTCATTCATGTATTTTTTAATACATGATTAAAGGTTGATTAAGATAATCTCTAAAATCCTTTAAAATATTCTGTGATCATATGAGATGCGATTTGTAGCAATGAGAACAGGAAGAATGCTTCTGCAATAGATTTGGGAGTAGTAATAAAAGTAAGAACTTAGAAAGTAACAATGACAATGGAAAAGAAGAGGTTGAATATGAGAGATACTGTAAAAATGACTAAGTAATTGAATGCAGGAATAAGGGAGAAGAAAGAGCTATAAATGCTTAGGAAGTTTTGAATCTGAGACAATCTGCTTCTGTGGGCATCCTAGTCTGGACTCTAGTGCTACTCACGCATTTAGTGCTGAAAGCTTTAGAAACATGTCCTCTGATAATGATAACTCAATCTGGAGATTACATTTAGAAATATATACTAAAACCCTTACATTTTAAAAATTATTTGAGTTTGTCTAAACATGATATCTTCTTTTTCTTTTTTTAAGAGACAAGGTCTTGCTCTGTCACCCAGGCTGGAGTGCAGTGGCATGATCATAGCTTGCTACAACCTTGAACTCCTGGGCCCAAGCAATCCTCTTCCTCAGCCTCCCAAAGTACTGGGATTATAAGCATAAGCAACTGCACCCAGCCTAAACATGTTTTTTTTTTTAAATACCTTTTAAAACAGGAAGCTGACGATAAGCTGCAAGTTTGGGCTGAAATATATTTTCCATTAGAACTCGTTCCATAAAAAATAAGTCCTGATGAAATTTGTCAGATTTTAATATTGCATCTGAGTGGTCTTCCTCATCTTCATGGATTTTTGCCAGAATTACATTTTCTATGTCCATTAGAGAACTAGTTTCACTATCTACAAAATACAAACATGATACAATGATAAAATATTCAAATGGATGGTTCATACATTCTAAAGATTTTTAAAATGACATTTCATCATTTGTATTTATTTTCCTCCAGTTTCCAACAACTTTAATAGACATTTATTGAATATCTTATGTACCAAGCACATGAAAGATGCACATATCTCATTTTGGAATTCTTAACCATCAAAAACTGTACTATTTTTCAGAAGATAGGCAATGATAACCTCCAGAGGTAATTTTTGTCTTTATTCTTTTAAAATTCAAGTTGAAATAAGATGATCAGCCTTCAGAAAAAGGTCTGATTTGATTATTGCTATACAGAAATACTATACTAGTGTATTAAGTTTTCTCTTGCTGCTGTAACAAATCACAGTAGCTTAAAACAATGCAAATTTATCTTACAGTTCAGTAGATTAGAGGCCTAACAGATGTCACTGAGCTAAAACCAAGAAGTTGATAGGGCTTTGTTCCTTTCTGAAGGTTCTAAAGGAGAATTTGTTTCCTTGATTTTTTCAGTTTCTGGGGGCCACCACAACCTTTCCTTCATCTTCAAAGACAGCAACATTGATTGCATTCCCGCTGACCTTCTTCTGTCATCACATCTCTCTCCCAGACCACAGCTGGAAAAGATCTTTTACTTTTTAGTACCCCATGTGATTAGACTGGGCCCAATAAGATTATCCAGGATAATCTCTCCATCTGAAAATCCCCATTGTAATCACATCTGGAAAATCTCTTTTGCCATGTTAGGTAACACATTCACAGGTTCCAGGGATTGGGGTGTGCACAAATTTCTGGGACTATTGTTCTGCCTACCGCACTACTTAGTAAACTCTTATTTTAAAAACAGAATGAAGGAAACTCTTGCTTCTTTATCTTTATAGATAGAGGGAGCACACTTTTCCCTATTCTTCCTGCTAAATTCAACTAAAAACACTGGAAATTTTAGAAAACAACAAACATAAGCAGTCTTTGAAAGGTGAAGAGAAGGAATGGGTATATATATATTCCAGATATGGAGCTGAAGAAGTCAGCAACCTGGGAACACTGATGGGCACAGGCAAGAAAAAAATCCCCAAAAGAAGCCTCCTCTCTTTAGCCAAACGACTAGGAAAAGCGTAGCCTTGAAAGAAAGAAAGCTTTTAGATGGCAGCCATTCTACTCCAGCCAAGCACAGAAAAAATTGTAGCCCCACCCATGTGACAAAGGCCAAGAGGGAGCCTAGTCTTCCACCCTCACTAGGCTGTAACAAGGTATCCCAAATCCCTGACCTTTCACTGTGTATGGTGTCAGAGAAGCCCCAGCAGGCAGGCAGGACTTTCATCCCTACCAAACATAATGATAGTGGTCCCCTTCCTACAGTGTCAGTGGAGACCAGCTGGGGATCCCGGAATTCCAACCTATCCAGTAGTAACAAAGTATACCTCCCTCTTCCCACTGGAGTAGTCAGAGTTGGACTGGTGAAGAGTCAAAACTTTTATCACTCCCCAGCAGTAATGAGAACAACCTCCACTCTGTTGTGTCAGTGTAGGCCACATGTGTAGCACTAATGAAGCATTCTTATACCTCCTAGCCATGGTGTTGTCAATGGAAACTGGAGCTCCTATCACTGCCCCATGGTAATGAAGACACAACTTCCCCTGATGTCATTGGAGGTCAAGTGGCAAATATAGACTTCTACTCCCACCTGGAAATAATCAGGCAGTGACTCCCACTTTCCCCTGCCAGAACAGTGTCAAACAAAGCCTGCTAAAATGGAAGTTTAGAAAAGATACAGACTCTTACAATACCCCAAATGTCCAGGTTTCAATTGAAAGTCACTCATAATACCAAGAACCACGAAAATGTTAACTTGAATGGAAAAAAGCCCCTATACACCAACATCAATGTTAGAATTATCTGACAAAGAGTTTAAAGCAAACATCATAAAAATCCTTCAACAAGTATTTATGAACACACTTGAAACAAATGAAAAAATAGAAAGTATCATCAAAGGAATAGAAAGTCTTAGTTAATGAATAGAAAGTCTTAGCAAATGAAAAGAAAAACCAAATGGAAATTTTAGGAGTGAAAAACGTAACTAAAATTTAAAACTCAATGGATGGGCTCAACAGCAGAATGGAAGAAAAATAAATCAGTAAACTGGAAGAGAGAACAATGGAAATAACCCAATCTTTAAAACAGACAGAAAAGTCTGAAAAAAATGAAGAGTCTCAAGAACCTCTGCAACCATAACAACATATGTACCATTCATATCATTATCATCCAAGGATTGGAGGAACGGGGTGAGCCTGAAAAAGTACTTAAAGAAATAATAGCTGAAAACTTCCAAAATTTGGCAAAGGACAATAGCAAACATATTCAAGAAATGAATAAATCACAATGATGATAAACTCAAAGAAATGCACACCAAGACACACCATACTAAAATTTCTAAAAACAGAAGACCAAAAAAAAAAAAAAAAATCTAGAAAGCAGCAAGAGAGAAATGACACCTTATCTTTAGGGGGAAAATACTTTGAATAGCAGCAGATTTTTCATTAGAAACCCTAGAGGCCAGAAAAAAGTGGCACACATTCTCTGGGTTCTGAGTGGAAAGAATGGTCAATGCAGAATTCTATACCCAGTGAATTTTCCTATGGGAATAATTCTATACCCAGTGAATTATCCTATAGGAATAAAGAGGAAATTAAGATATAGTATTGTCAGATGAAGGAATACTAAGAATTTGTCTCAAAAAAAAAAAGTCTTCCCTAAAGAATAGCTAAAGGCAGTTCTCTAAACAGGAAGAAAATGAGAAAGGAATTTTAGAACATCTGAAGGAAAAAAGAACAATGGGAAGAGAGAAAATAAAGATAAATAGAATATACTTCTTATTCTTTTGAGTTTTCTTAATTACGATTGACAGTTGAAGCAAAAATTATTACATTGTCTGATATAGTTTTAAATGTCTAAATATTAAATGTTTATATATCTAAATATCTTTCTAAATACTTAGAAGAAATATTTAAGGCAAATATAAATGGGGGTGGAATCTAAAGGGAGGTAAGGTTTCTACGCTTTACTTGAACTGGTAAAATGTCAACATCTATGGACTATTGTGTATGCATAATGGAATATGTAAATTAAATAATAAAAAAGCTGCACATAAATAAACTCAAAACACTACAGGTAAATTAAAGCAGAATGGTAAAAAAATGTTTGGAAAAGCAGTAAGAAAGCAGGAAGAAGATAAGAGTGAAATATAAGATAGATAAGATAGAATAAGCAGAAAAGAACAGCAGACTTAAGGGCTAACATGCAAATAAAAAATTAAATACAAATGGTCTACATATACCAATTTAGAGATAAAGACTGACAAAAAAATTGGATTAAAAAACATGACTCAAACATATGATGTCTACAATAAATTTATTTCAAATATACAATGTAGATAGGTTGCAAGTAAACAAATAAAAAAAGATATAGCAGGCAAACATTAACCAAAAGAAAGCAGGAGGGGCTATATCAATATCATATAAAGTTGACTTCAGAACAAAGAAAATTACCAGGGATATATAGCAACATTATGTCATGATTGTACCAAGAAGACATAGCAATAATTAATGTTTATGCAAAAAAACAAGGCTATAAAATATGTAAAGTAAAAATTATTAGAACTGAAAAGAGAAATACAATGGTTACATAAAATTTTGATGGAATAAAGAGATAGAAAATCAGCAAGGGTATATATGAACTCAACAACATCATCAACTAAAAAGATGTAACTAATATTTATATAATATTCCACCTAATAACAGCAGAATACACATCCCAGGCCATACAACAAACCTTGACAAATTTAAAAGGAGAGAAATCATAGTGTGTTAAAAGAAGAGAAATCATAGTGTCTTCTCCAATTACAGTGGAATCAAGCTAGAAATCAATAATGGAAAGACAACAGGAAGATCTCCAAACACTTAGAATCTTAAAAAAACAAAATGCTGTAAATAATCTGTGTCAAAGAGGAAGTCTCAAGGGAAATAAAAAATGTATTTAATAATGAAAATAAAACACAACATATCAAAATTTGTGGGATACACATAAAGCAGCAATGAGAGGAAAATTTACAGCATTAAATGTATACATTAGAAAAGAAGGAAAGTCAAGTCAATAATCTAAGTTCCCAATTTGAGAATAAAGAAGAGAAAAAAGAGGAAAATAAACTTAAAGCAATGAGAAGGAAGAAAATAGAAGAGAAGTAAATGAAATTAGAAACAAGTCAGTGATATAAAGAATTTCTTCCTTGACAAGATTAACAAAATTGACAATCTTCCAGCAGACTGACAAAGACAAAAAGAGAGAAAAAATAAATTACCAAAATCAGGAGTAAAATAGTAGTTACTACAGATCCTACAGACGTCAAAGTGATAATAACAAACAACTCTACATAACATAAATCTCACAACTTAGATAAAATAAACCAATTACTTAAAAACAACTATTACAAATTATATTATGCTATTAATAATATAATTTGAATATTAAGAAAATTAAATGTGTAATTTAAAAAACTCACCCACAAAAAATCACCAAGCATGGATGGTTTCACTAAAGAATTCAACCAGAAACTTAAAGAAGAATTGTCACTAATTCTACATAACCTTTTCCAAAAATAGAAAAGGAAAGAATACTTGCTCATTCATTTTATGAAACTATTATAATAAAGTGAAACAAAGCACAAAAAAGAAAACTACAAATCAATATCTCTCATCAACATCAACATAAAAATCCTTAGCAAAATATTACAACACAGAATTCAGCAATATATAAAAAGAATTATTATACACAATGACCAATTGAAGTTTATTCTAGGATAAAAGAGTTCTTCAATATTAAAAAATCAATCAAAGTAATCCATACGTTTAGGCCAATGAAAAAAAATCACATGATCATATCAATCAATGCAGAAAAATCACTTGAAAAATCAACCATTTATTAAAAAAAAAATCTCTCAGAAAAATAGAAACAAGCAGGGTGTTACGGACAGAATGATTGTGTCCCTATAAACTCATGTGTTGAAATTCTAACCCCCAATGTAATGGTGATTAGGAGGTAGGACCTTTGGCAGATAATTAACTCATGAGAGTGGAGCCCTCATGAATGAGATTAGTGTCCTGAAAAAGATATCCCCAGAGAGCTCTTTTGCTCTGTGTCTGCCATGTAAGGATACAAGAAGTTAGCAATCTGCAACATGGAAGAGGGCTGTTATGATTTTTATTGTTATAACTTCTTTCTAATTTGGTCTTGAGCTCTCTCAGTTAAGTAGCTAAAGCCAAGATAGCTACTCTCTAGAAGGGCCCTGACCAGGAGGAATGGTAAATTCAGGTGTGTTGGTTAGGTGAGACACCATGAGGAAGTGAAACCAAAATGCACAAAACAGCAAAAATGTATTACTCACAGGTCTCAGAGAAATTATTGGTTATTATTCTCCTAACAAGAAGCTGATGAGAAGCACAGAGGAGGCAAAGAATTCAATCACCAGGAAGGGAGTGAGAAAGAGAGAAGACATGCAGAACTATGCCTCATGGGCATTACCCCTTGGGCTTTCCCACAAGTTTATGGATTGACGAGCTTAAAGAAAACATGCCTGAGTCAGGGAACTTACATGATTCTAGTGTTGACCATTAGGTTTTATCATGGTCAGCAGCTGTAGGGTATATTGAGTTTTAGGCCTGTGAGATGAGGAACAAGTGGGCTCTATGGCACACAACCACATAGCAAAGGGAAGTTTTAACTAGGCTAAAGGTGATGGGGGTACAACACAGTTTCAAACAACTTATGTCAGACCTAACAGTGAATGCCAAGGCAGCAACTATGTTAAACAAATTTCCAACAAGTGTCCCACACCAGAACCCAACCATTCTGGCACTCTGATCTCGAACTTCTAGCCTCTAAACCATGAAAAATAAATTTCTGTTATTTATAAACCCCCAAGCCTAGGGTACTTTGTTGCAGCAGCCCAAACTGACTAAGAAAAGGATGTCCCTCAACTTGATAAAAATCATCTACAAAAAAACTACTGGTAACATTATACTTCATGGCGAAAGACTGAATTGTTTCTTACAATCAAGAACAAAGGCAAGAATGTCTTCTGTCACCACTCTTACTCAATATAGTGATAGAAGTTCTAGCAGAGCAATAAAGACAAAAAAAGGAAATAAAAGGCATGTAGATCAGATAGAAAAAAAATGATACCATCCCTAAATGCAGTTGACATGATTGTGTATGTTGAAAATCCCAAGGAACACAAAAATACTCCTAGAACTGATGTGTGTATTCAGCAAGGTCACCACATACAAGAAAAACATAGAAGAATCTACTGTATTTCTAAATACTACCAATAAACAGGTGGACACCAAATTAAAAACACAATACTGTCTGGGTGCAGTTGCTCATGCCTGTAACCCCAGCACTTTGTAAGGCCAAGGCAGGAGGATTAGTTGACCTCAGGAGTTTAAGAACAGTCTGGGCAACATAGTGAGACCTCATGTCTACAAAAATTTTTAAATTAGCTGAGTCTGGTGGTAAACACCTGTAGTCCCAGCTACTTGGGAGGCTGAGGTGGGAGAATTGCTTGAGCCTGGGAGGTTGAGGCTGCAGTGAGCCATGATTGTGCTGCTGCATTCCAGCCTGAGTGACACACCAAGACCCTATCTCACACAAAACAAACAAAATACTATATACAATTGCTTAAAAAAAAACTTAGGCGTAAATCTATCAAAACATGTACAGGGCTTGAATGCTGAAAACTACAAAATGCTGATTTTAAAAGGTTGAAGAAGATCTTGGCCGGGTGCAGTGGCTCACACCTGTAACCCCAGCACTGGGAGGCAGAGGCAGGCAGATCACCTGAGATCAGGAGTTCAAGACCAGCCTGGCCAGCGCGGTGAAATCCCATCACTATTAAGAATACAAAAATTAGCCAGGCTTGGTGGTGTGCACCTGTAATCCCAGCTATTCGGGAGCTGAGGCAGGAGAATGGCTTGAACCCGGGAGGAGGCAGAGATTGCATTGAGCCAAGATCATGCCACTGTACTCCAGCCTGGGTGGCAGAGCAAGACTCTGTCTCAAAATAAATATGTAAATAAAAATAAAAATTAAAAAGGTTCAAAGATCTAAATAAATGAGATCTAAATAAATGGAGAGACATTCCATGTTCACAGATTGAAAGACTTAACACAGTAACGATATCAATTCTTTTTGTACTTAATGCTTTGATATCCTGGGGCCTTGCTAACCCTGGAGGAACTGCCCCCACTAGCATTAGCCAATTCCTAAAGATAGTAAAGGATTCACCTGATAGCATACCTTCCATATGCAAACCAATCAACCAGAGACCATAACCCAACTGCCTCCTTAACAAAGCTTTCCCACTCAGTCACTAGTTTCCCTTGCCCTAGTTACCCAGGGCCAGCTACCAGACAAGTAGGAATATCTGCTAAACCCCAGAGCCCACTGAAATTACTCAGACTAGCCAATCCTAAACTTGCCTACCTTGCCTCACCATCCCTTTCCCTGGTAACCACAATAAAGGCTCTTGCCCATGTTTTCCCCATCACTCTCTCTGCCTTCTGACCAACTCTGATACTTATATATGTAGTTCATGGCATGAAATGCCTCCTTCTGAGATCTGTGAGTATAATAATAAGCTATCTTTGCAATGGCAATCATCTCCTGATCTGTTGGTTTTGCCATACCTCAATAAGAACAAAACCTACATTTTAAAACAATGTTGTCTGCTTTCAATATAAAGATACAAATACAATAAAATTAAAGAAATGGAGAAAGATATACTATCTACACACTAATCAAAGAAGCTGGAGTAGCTATATTTAATTATAGATGAAGCAGGCTTCAGACCAAAGAAAATTATCCGAGATAAAGAGGGGCATTACATATGAAAAATGGGTCAATTCTCCAAGAAGACATAATTATCTTAAATGCTTATGGTGCAAAAAACAAGACTACAAAATATGTAAAGCCCACTGATAGAGTTGAAAGCACAAGTCCATTATTACAGTTGGAGACTTAACACTCCTCTATATCAGTAATTAACAGATCAACAGACAGAAAATCAGTAAAGATATAGGTTTGTTGTAGTTGTTGTTGTTGTTCTGAGACAGAGTTTCACTCTTGGTTGCCCAGGCTGGAGTGCGATGGCGCAATCTGGGCTCACTGCTGTCTCCACCTTCCAGGTTCAAGCGATTCTCTTGCCTCAGCCTCCCAAGTAGCTGGGACTAAGGGCACCCACCACCACACCCAGCTAATTTTTGTATTTTTTAGTAGAGATGGGGTTTTGCTATGTTGACCAGACTGGTCTTGAACTCCTGACCTCAGGTGATTGCCTGTCTCGGCCTCCCAGAGTGCTGGGATTACAGGGTAAACCACCACACCTGGCAAAAGATACACTTGAATATCACCAGCAATCAACTGAATCTAAATAACACTTACAGGTGGGGTGCGGTGGCTCAAGCCTGTAATCCCAGCACTTTGGGAGGCCGAGGTGGGCAGATCACGAGGTCAGGAGATCCAAACCATCCTGGCTAATATGGTGAAACCCCGTCTCTACTAAAAATACACACAAAAAAATAGCCGGGCATGGTGGCGGACGCCTGTAGTCCCAGCTACTCGGGAGGCTGAGGCAGGAGAAAGGCGTGAACCCAGGAGGCAGAGCTTGTAGTGAGCCGAGATCGTGCCACTGCACTCCAGCCTGGGCGACAGAGCGAGACTTCGTCTCAAAAAAATAAAATAAAAAATAAAAAATAAATTCTTATAAAATAGTTAATCAATTATCAACAAATAAACATTTTTCTCAAGCTCACATGGCACATTCACCAAGATAGACTACATTCTGGGTCATAAAACACATTTGAAAAATTTAAAAGAATAGAAATCACATACAGTCTCAGAACACAAAGGAATTAAATTAGAATTAAATAAAAGAAAGATAGTTGGACAATCCCCAAATATTTGGAGATTAAACAAAACATTTATAAATAATAAATAGGTCAAAGAAGAAGTCTCAAATGAAATTTTAAAATATTTTGAACTAAATGAAAAGGAAAATACAACTTATCAAAATTTGTGTGGCACAGCAAAAACAGTTCTTAGAGAAAAATTTTAACATTGAATACATATATTGGAAAAGAAGAAAGATCTAAAATCAGTAATATAAGCTTCCACCTTAGGACACTAGAGAAAGAAAATAAACATAAACCTAAAGCAAGCAGAAAAGAAAGAAAAGTTCAAAATCAATGACATCAAAAACAAAACATCATTAGAGAAAATTAATAAAATCAAAAGTTAGTTCTTTGAAAATACCAATAAAATTCATAATTTTTAGCCAGGCTACCCAAGAAAAAAAGAAAGAATATTTAAAATTGCCAGTATGAGAAATGGAAGAAGTGTCATCACTACTGATTCCATGGACCTAAGAGAATTCACGTCCTTTGTAGGGACATGGATGAAGCTGGAAACCATCATTCTCAGCAAACTATCGCAAGGAGAAAAAAACCAAACACCACATGTTCTCACTCATAGGTGGGAACTGAACAATGAGAACACTTGGACACAGGAAGGGGAACATCATACACTGGGGCCTGTTGTGGGGTGGGGGGAGGGGGAAGGGATAGTATTAGGAGATATACCTAATGTAAATGATGAGTTAATGGGTGCAGCACACAAACTTGGCACATGTATACATATGTAACAAAGCTGCACGTTGTGCACATGTACCCTAGAACTTAAAGTATAATAAAAAAAAAAAAAGAAAAGAAATAATGTTAAAGACTCTGCCCACAAATTTTTTTTTTTTGAGATAGAGTTTCACTCTTGTTGCCCAGGCTGGAGTACAATGGCATGATCTTGGCTCCCCATAACCTCTGCCTCCCAGGTTCAAGCGATTCTCCTGCCTCAGCCTCCCGAATAGCTGGGATTACAGGCATGAACCACAACGCCCGGCTGATTTTGAATTTTTAGTACAGACGGAGTTTCTCCGTCTGTTGGTCAGGCTGGTCTTGAACTCATGTTGGTCATGTTGGTCTTGATCATGTTGGTCAGGCTGGTCTTGAACTCCCGACCTCAGGTGATCCGCCCACCTCAGCTTCCCAAAGTGCTGGGATTACAGGCGTGAGCCACAGGACCCGGCCTTCTGCCCACAAAATGTATAACTTAGATTGAAATGGAACAATTCCTTAAAAGGCACAAACTACCAAAACTCACTCAAGGAAAAATGGATAATCTGAATTGGCCTATATCTATTAAAGAAGCTGAGTCAATAATTAATAACCTTCCAAAATAGAAAGCATCACGCTTTCACTGGTGAATTCTACCAAATACTAAAGGTAAAAATATCATTTTTATACAATCTATTTCAGAAAATAGGTGAAGAGAAAATACTTTCCAACTCATTTTATTAGGCTAGCATTACCCTAACTCCAAAACCAGATGAAGACATTGTAAGAAAGGAAAATTACAGAACAATATCTCACATGAAAGTAATGCAAAAATTGGCCGGGCGCGGTGGCTCACGCCTGTAATCCCAGCACTTTGGGAGGCCGAGGCGGGCAGATCTTGAAGTCAGGAGACCGAGACCGTCCCAGCTAACATAGTGAAACCCCGTCTCTACTAAAAAAAATACAAAAAAAATTAGCCGGGCGTGGTGGCGGGCACCTGTAGTCCCAGCTACTCGGGACGCTGAGGCAGGAGAATGGCGTGAACCCGGGAGGCCGGGCTTGCAGTGAGCCGAGATCAGGCCACAGCATTCCAGCCTGGGCAACAGAGCGAGACTCCGTCTCAAAAAAAAAAAAAAGAAAAGAAAAAAAAAGAAAAAATCCTCAACAAAATATTAGCAAATAGAATCCACCAATGTATAAAAAGAATTATACAACATAATCAAATGGCGGTTTTTCAAGGTATGCAAAGCTGGTTCAACATTCAGGATCCAATTAATGTAATCCATCACATCAACAAGCTAAAAAAGAAAAATACATCAATAGACACAGAAAAAGTACTTGACGAAATTCATTGCACATTCATGATAAAAACTCCCAGCAAATTAGGAAGAGAAGGGGAACTTCCTGAACTTGATAAGGAACAGCTATATAAAACCTACAATTAACATCATACATAATGGTGAGAAACTGAAAACTTTCCCCTAAGATCAGTAATAAGGTTAGGATATCCCTTCTCACACAGGAGAAAATGGTGATAAGTTTTTAGACATAGCATCAAAAACGCAATGTAAAAAAGAAAAAAATTGATAAATTAGACTTTATTTAAGTTAAAAATTTATCATCTATGAAAAACCCTGCTAATAAAAATGAAGAGACAAGCCATAGACTAGGAGAAAGTACATACATATATCTGATAAAGAACTAAATTGTACATAGGACCCTTAAAACTCAATAAGAAAACAAACAGCCAAATTTTTAAAAGGGCAAAACATCCACATAGATATCTCACCAAAAAAGATATAAAGATGCTCAATATCACATTAGGGGGTTGTAAATTAAAATAGTAATGAGCTACCACTACATACATATTTGAGTGGCTACAATCCAAAAAAACTAACAATACCAAATGCTGGCAAGAATGAGAAACAGGAATGCTCACTCATTGCTAATGGAATGCAAAATAGTACAACCACTTTGGAAGACAGTTGGTAGTTTCGTAAAAGGTTAGGGATACTCTTACTGTATGATCCAAAAATCGGGCTCCTAGATATTGACTCAAATGAGTTGAAAACTTATGTCCACACAAAAACCTGCACATGAATGTTTATAACCGTTTTATTCGAAATTACAAAAAATTTGAAGCAGCCAAGATGTCCTTCAATAAGTGAATATATAAGCAAACTGTGGTACACTCATCTAATGGAATATTATTCAGTGACAAAAATAAATGAGCTGTTAAGCCATGAAAAAACATAGAGGAGGCTTAAGTGCATATCGTTTAGTAAAAGGAGCCAGTCTCAGAAGGCTACACATATTGTATATGACTCCAACTATATGACAATGTGGAAAAGACGAAACTATAAAGACAATAAAAATAAAAATATCAGTGACTATCAAGGGTACAAGAGAAAGGAGAAATGATGAACAGGTGGTCCACAGGGGATATTTAGGACAGTGAAACTATTAAATTTTTGCTGTATAAAACTGTAATGGTAGAAACATGCCGTTATGCATTTGTTAAAATACAAAGAACTATATAACACAAAGAATGGAACTTAATGTAAGCTATGGATTTTAATTAATAATAATGTATCAACATTGGTTCACCAATTGTAACAAATATACCACATTAATGCAGAATATTAATAATAGGGGCCACTGTGCCCAGAAAGTAGAGACATGAAGGGATTTTATGGATCTCTGGGTACTATATGCTCAATTTTTCTGTAAATCTAAAACTGTACTAGAAAATTCTATTAATCAATTTTCTAAACCTACAGCACTATTTCAGAAGAAAAAATAATTTTTCTCTATCAACTGAGATATGGTCTTCATTCAAAGGCAAATATTATTGGACGTTTTCCCCCCTTGAGTATGATAAATAGAAGGTTAAATGCAACTTGTGTAATACATTCAAAGTTTAAATGGAATAAAAATATTTCTTAAATCAAATATGGACCATATTTAACTTTTTTTTCCTTTCTGTTTCTACTATAAAAACCTCAGAGTCAAAAGGACCTTAGAGGTAACTAGTCCTAGTTTTGATCTGAATTTCCTTTATATTTTCAATAAATCTGATTATTCAGCTTTGTTACCTATTTTTTTCTATTTTTTAACTTTCTTTTCCTAGTTCTAGTTTCCCCTACTCCCTTGACTGGCTATAATAGTAAAATAAAGTATATCTTTATTTTCTATTGTAGTTATTGAATATGGTTTTATTATCCCTTTTGGTTTTTAAAAGCACACCCATACACACATGAAATACTCTGAAAGATTCACAAATTGAGATTTATTTTTTGTGGGGGACTTTGCACTCGCACATTTTTGTAGGTCAATGGCCTTAATGGTGTGGAAGAGATCGATCTAATATAAAGTCCCAGTGTAATTTCCAGTCTAAGATTGGATTTTTCTGAGCAGTTTTTGATAGCTTCTACAAGCAAACCTATTGTATAGACATTCATGCGTAACAAAAAAAAGTTTCTTTAGTGATAACGAATATTAAATAATTTATTCTTCCCCTTCATTGTTCTCTTAGAAAATTAACTATTCCTCATTATAAACAACCTTCAGTAAAACATAGCTCTAGTTTACATGACCATAAACATAGCTAAAGAACTATGGAATATAGGCCACTTATTGAAAGTTAAGATTCAAAGAGACTAGAAAATGAGATTTTAAAAAAGGAACAAGTCGAAAGGTCTTCGGGATCTATAGTCTCCTAAGGAAATGTAGTCAATTATAAATAAGGGAATTGTTTTCTGGAAATTATTCTCTTTAAACTTGTTATTTTGAAATACTTATACTTACTGATTTACTGAACTTGAAAATATTCCATTTGTCTTTGGGTCAAAATTAGTGAAAGTAGGAACATTTCCATTTAATTTTAAAAATTTGCCAAAACTTAAAAAAATGTATCAGGTTTTAGTTATTCTAAAATGAGGACCATCACCTAAATGCAGTAATATAATTTTGTAAGAAAAAGATACAACATTTCAGAATAGGAAAAGTAAAAGTGGATAACCATAAACTATTCAGAAGTGGAACTGAACAAACTTCTCATAACTAGACTTAGTAAAGGTTCTTCCACATTGCAAAGTTTATTTGGAAAGCTACAACTTTGTATTGATTTTAATTATAACATTTCATCTTAAAAATTAAAATACTAGAAGCTAAAGTTGTAATGTAGGGTTTCTCAACCATGGCAGTACACGTACTGACATTTTGGGTTGAAAATTCTTTGTTGCAGGGACTGTCCTGTGTACTGAAAGATTTTTTGCAGTATCCCCAGTAGATGCCCTCATAGTCATGAAAAACAAGACTGTCTCCAGACATCCAAATGTCCCCAGGGGAAGTAAAATAGCCCCAAATTAAGAGCCACTGTTGTTAATGTATAAATCCATTTTAAGTTGTCATAGAGCTAGTATACACCCTTTTTCTCATAAGTAATCTAATTGAAAGAAAGGGAGATAGAAAATAATGGAACTCACATGTAGGAAAGAGAGCTTAAGAGCAAGTAAAGGTGCACTAGAGAAAGAGACAAACTGAAAATTCTTGACAGATATCCGAGAAAAATGTAAATTTTTCAGTTAAGTCACAGTTACTCTACTGTGATAGAGTAATAGTGCTATTTCTGAGTAAAAGTTGTACTTTTCATGGTCCATTAGAAAGAAAACATTGTTAACCGCCAAAAAAGAATTTATTAAAAATGCCATGTTAAAGTCATTCAAAAAAACTAAAATAAATGAAATCTTACTTTTTTCTGTAGTGCTCCCTGGCAATCTTTGGTCCTGATCTTTAGGAAGTACATTTGCTTTACTACTTGACTCAACCACAGATTGTTTTACTGATAAAGATACAAGTTCCATAGCATTGTAAGAATCATACAAATCCCAGGCAGTGGACATTATGCCTAGATAAAGACACAGAAAGGTAAAAATTGTTTTAAACCAAATTCCAACATTTTAGCTTTATACATAACTAGTCACAGAAAAAGCTAAGATAAGAATATCTACTGTTGCCTGATGCAGTTGCCCGTGCCAGCTACTTGGTCCACCTGAGGCAGGAGGATCACTTGAGGCCAGGAGTTAGAGGCAGTAGTGTGCTATGATGACACCTGAGAATAGCCACTGCACTCTAGCCTAGACAACATGGTAAGACCCTCTCTTTAAAGAAATTAAAAATTAAAAAAGAATCTACTGTTTATTTTTAAAAACACTATTGTTTTACAATATAACTGGAAGTGGATAGAAATGACAAAGAAATACATCATGAGGATACCTCAAGAGATCCTTAGTCATCACACTATTAGTATCTACAAACACTTTAATGCTTTAAGGATAACTCCAAATTATCTTCACAATATTTTCTGACCATCACACCTCCCTTCCCGCTACCCCACACCTCTACAGCATAATCTCATTGGTCTGTCATTGTAGGGCTGCCTTGGTGATATGCATCTGGACAAATATGTTATAAAAAGACTTTTATGTTCCTTTACTTATGATTAATATATAATATATTGTCAACAGGTATTTGCAAGCATCTGATTCCATTTTTATCAAGTAAAATTTCCTATACACTTATTATGTGAAAAGATTGCCCCTGCTGGGAAAATTGATAGACTCTGATCTCAAGAAGCTTGTATAGTAGTATGGTTATTATCGTCTCTTTTAAAATTATAGTTTAGGTTAAATTTATTCAAATCATCAAAAATATAACAATGGTTTGCAAACAAATATTGGCAATGTTATTTATCTTTAAATAATAACTTAAAAACTCCAAGTCTCTTTCACTGCTGATTTATGTTTATGCAGCAATTATTTTATCAGCGATCATGTAACAATATATTTGTACATGCTAAATTTACCAATTTTTCAGTTAAAGGATGGTGATTTAATAAATAAGTTTTTTCCTTAAAAATCAAAACAGAATGTGGATCTAATAAATGCAGACTCTTAATTGCTACAACTATTATTTTCCTAATACAAAATGGAGGAGCTCTAGTAAAGCAATGTTTTCAATTGGTAATAATCGGGTTTTTTGTTTGTTTGTTTGTTTGTTTGTTTGGTTTCATTTTTTTAAGAGTTTTGCTCTGTTGCCCAGGCTGGAGTGCAGTGGTGCAATCTCAGCTCACTGCAACCTATGTGTCCCGGGTTCAAGTGATTCTCTTGCCTCAGCCTCCCCAAGTAGCTGGGATTACAGGCACCCACACCACGCCTGGCTAATTTTTGTATTTTTAGTAGAGATGGGGTTCACCATGTTGGCCAGGCTGGTCTTGATCTCCTGACCTTAAGTGATCCACCTGCCTTAGCCTCCCAAAGTGCTGGGATTACAGGTGTGAGCCACCATGCCTGGCCTCAATGGGTAAGAATGTTAACTCAAATTTCTTAATGATATTTATATCTTAATGAACTTATCATAAGGCCATCTAACAAAGTCATGCACAGAATACCTAGTATATTTTGCTCAGTTGAAAAAAGTACATTTTCCATGTTCATGAAGAGAACTTAGAAATTACATCTTTGAACACTGAATTACTCAACTTTCTTTTTCTTTCGTTTAACTGAAAGTTTAGTAAGTTTAGCATGTAGGAACATACTGTTACATGGTCATTAATAATTGTTACATAAATAAATATGCCTATTATAAATAAGCAATACAATATGTTTGGATAATTAAAAGTTGACTCTTATTTGTAGATAACAAATCACTGCTCATTTTAGTTTGGGTACTATAGTTACATTTGTTCATTTGAACAAGTTTAATTAACCTAAGAAACAAACTTTCAAACCTGTTAAATTGTATACATTAATAAGTGCAGTTTTGTATATAATTCTAACTCAATAAAGCTGTTAAAAAATAAAGTCTCAAAATTCATGCCCTAATGTTATGTAAAAGATGGGTAATAATGAATAATTGTGACTTCCCAATTTTATAATTATATGCTATTAAAGAAAGCTTATTTTAACTGGTATCAGAAAAGAAGCATTCCAAACTATGCCTTTTTTTTTAAGCATTTCTCAGTGTAATACATGTTTAAATAGTTGCTAAAAGGCAAAGAAACGCAGGTGTCAACAGATGGAGATTGGCTAGCAAGAGGTAATGCAGAGGTGATATGGGCAGTTCAGTTACAGCATCTGCTATAAAAGAAAAAACATTTAAAAGAGCAAGGTAGGCCAGGCGCGGTGGCTCACGCCTGTAATCCCAGCACTTTGGGAGGCTGAGGCGGGCAGATCACGAGGTCAAGAGATCGAGACCATCCTGGCCAACATGGTGAAACCCTGTCTCTACTAAAAATAGCTGTGCATGGTGGCGGACACCTATAGACCCAGCTACTCCGGAGGCTGAGGCAGGAGAATCGCTTGAACCCAGCAGGAGACAGTTGCAGTGAGCCGAGATCGTGCCGCTGCACTCCAGCCTGGGCAACAAAGCGAGACTCTGTCTCAAAAAAGAGCAAGGTAATGATCAACCCAAAAGTTAGGAGAGAGGATACTTCTGTTAGAGGTGGCTAGAAGAAAGAGGGTTGTGATAGGACAGTGTACAGGGGGCTTCTAATCAACTGGAGATGTTCTATTTCTTATCCTGGCTGGTGAGTACATGGTATTGATTTTTTCTTTACACTACACATGTATGTGTTGTATGCTCTTCTGTTTGCAGTATATATTTCATAATAAAGTTTTTAAATAATGAAAGACAGTTTACACTAAAGAATTTAGATGCAAATTAAGTAAATATTAAGATTTTATGGATGCCAGCCGTGATGGCTCACGCCTGTAATCCCAGCACTTTGGGAGGATGAGGCAGGCAGATCACTTGAGGTCAGGAGTTTGAGACCAG
The DNA here is from genome assembly GCF_028858775.2 of Pan troglodytes. Lineage (NCBI taxonomy): Eukaryota > Metazoa > Chordata > Mammalia > Primates > Hominidae > Pan > Pan troglodytes. The sequence continues at coordinate 164,116,621 of NC_072398.2, read as the reverse complement.
CCTGGCCAACATGGTAAAACCCCATCTCTACTAAAAATGCAAAAATTAGCCCAGTGTGGTGGCATGTGCCTGTAATCGCAGCTACTTGGGAGGCTGAGGCACGAGAATCACTTGAACCTGGGAGGCAGAGGTTGCAGTGAGCCAAGATTGCGCCATTGCCCTTCAACCTGGGTGTCAGAGCAAGACTCCATCTCAAAACAACAACAACAAAAAGATTTTATGGATCAATAAAAGTGTACCTTTTCCCTGCCTGATTTTGGATGAAACTGGAAGAGATACAAGAATCAGAGAAATGGAGGTCAAAATATTACCTTTATTACTGATAAGTCTAATTGAAAAATGTAGCCTTAAATCTGCAACTAAATGGACTTGCTAATTCTTCCTTCCAGAATATAGGGAAGAATTACTAACCGGTAACTGTCACAGCTAGACAAGCACAGACTTCCTCCACAGGGGTAAGAACAACCCAGATTGCATGTTTTCTGCAAGTGAACAGACTTAACAAAAAGTGCCTCAGCCAGAAATGACCGAGCTTCATTCCCTCTCCTAAATTCTCTTATGGAATTAGTCACTTCTCTTTTCCTGAGAATGAGTAAATAATGTATAGAGAGAGGCCAAAAGTGTTAATTTAGCAGAAGTTATTTCTGTAAAGGTTCACAAAAAGGGAGGAGTAAGTTTTCCCTGACAGTATACATATAGTCACTTATGGAAAGGTGGCATTTCAAATAATTGAGCTTCAGCTTAACTATGGAGGCCTATTGAAAAGGAAAGCAGGAACTGGATTAAGAATGGTAAAGGCGGTGTGGTGGCTCATGCCTCATCCCAGCACTTTGGGAGGCTGAGGACAGTGGATCACTTGAGGTCAGGAGTTTGAGATCAGCCTGGCCAAAATGGTGAAATCCCATCTCTAGTAAAAATACAAAAATAAGCCGGGTGTGACGGCAGGCACTTGTAATCCCAGCTACTTGGGAGGGTGAGGCAGGAGAATCACTCGAATCCAGGAGGCGATGGTCGCAGTGAGCTGAGATTGCACCATGGCACTCCAGCCTGGGCGACAGAATGAGACTCTGTCTCAAAAAAAAAAGAAAAAAAAAGAATAGTAAATGCAAGCTAGATGCAGAAAAGAATTCAGACCGATAATGTACCTAAGTATTCTGTCCTCAGGTTAAAGAGATTGTATAATGTTAGCAAGCATCTAGGTTATGGTAGTGATCAATATGTCAATCTCAAGTTTTAATGTAAATAGGTTGCCTTCTATGTTTGGTGAACAGCTGAAATCCCTGAAATCCTAGGCTATCTAGTCATTATCCTTCTGGGAACTACTATCACCTCACTCCTATGTCAGTTCTCCTGTTCAATGTATTTTATTGTCTTCTTCTTTTTTTGTTTCACAGTTGGTTTTGGTTGAGCACATCCTCGACTTCTTGAAAAAATATACAGGAGGGGTAAATTATTTTGATACTTTGCATATATGAAAATGTGTTTATTCTACCATCATACTTGACATTTGGTTGGATGTAGTATCTAGACTGGAAATTATTTACCTTCTAAATTTTGAAGGCAGTTGTATTAGTCCATTTTCATGCAGCTATGAAGACATAACCAAGGGTAATTATAAATTAAAATTAAAAATTACCAAGGGTAATTTATAAAGAATTTTAATTGACTCACAGTTCCACATGGCAAGGGAGGCTTCACAGTCATGGTGGAAGGTATGTCTTGCATGGCAGCAGGTGAGAAAAGCGAGTGACGAGCGAAGGGGGAAGCCCCTTATAAAACCATCAGATCTCATGAGAACTCACTCACTATCAAGAACAACATGAAGGTAACCACCCCCGTGATTCAATTATCTCCACCTCTTCCCTCTCACAACATGTAGGAATTATGGGGATTAAAATTCAAGATGAGATTTGGGTGGGAACACCGCCAAGCATATCAGCAGTGTTCCATTACATTCTTGTTTCCAACCAGTCTGATGTCTTGTTCTCTACACTGACCTATTTATTTTTCTCTCTGGTAGTTTGTGGACATTTTCTGTCCCCCACATTTTAAAATTTCATTTATTGGTAATATGCTGGCACTTGTTGTTCCCCTTCAATCTTCCAACTTTTGACTTTCAAGTCTGAGAGGTTTTACTGAATTATCTCCTCCCCTCCATTTTCTATTTTAGGAACCATTATTGACTATTGAACTTTCTGGATTGGTCCTCTAATTTTATTGTTTCTCTTAGATTTTCCATCTCTTTGTTTTTCTTCTCTACTTCTTGGAATTTTTTTTTGTTATCTTCCAAACATTCTATTAAGCTATCAAGATCTTCTTATTCTTTGGATTTTTTTTTAAAGAACATTCTGTTCTTGTTCCATGAATGCAACAGATTCTGACAGCGTTTGCTCAATTTTAGGAGCATTTCTGTGGAGGGACACGTTGTCAGAACTACCTACTCTGCCATTTTTGTTGCATCATCCTGGAACTATTTTTTTTAGTTGATGTTCCTGAGGTAGCTAAGTAGACACTAATGTCACCTACAAATAATGACTATTTGTTTTTGAATCCTTATAAATATTAGTATCTTATATCTGTTGCTGTCTTACTGCAATAGTTGGAACTGCCAAAACAAACTTGAAGAGTTACTGTGATAAGTGACACTATGTTCTGGTTCTTATATTTAATGGATCACAGCAATTATTATCTCTAGTGGTTCACCTGCAAGCAAAAATTTTGCTTTTTATTTTAAATATTTTATCAAGAAGATCCATACCATTCCTGTACAGATAATTTCATCAGGAATGAAGTCTGAATTGCATCAACTGCTCTTTTTGGCATTTACCGTTCTTGTTTTACATTAAACCTATAAATATGATTTTGTAATGATGAATCATAGTTTTCCCGATATTTAATAATCTTTATACTCCTAGAATAAATTGTTGCTATAGGGATTCCTAATGCCTTGAGGGTTCAACTTTATACTACTATATTTTTAATTTTTCCACATATCTATGAGATTAGTCTATATTTTCTTTGTAATGTTTTGTTAACCTTGTTTTAAAAACTAGAAAATATCCTCATATTTTATATAACTTGGAGCAATTTAAATAACATGGTGTGATGGTTAACTTTATATGTCAACCTGACTGGGCACAGGATGCCTAGCTAGCTGGTTAAACGTTGTATCTGGGTGTATCTGTGAGGGTGTATTCACAAGAGATTAACATTTGAATTGGTGGACTGAGTAAAGCAGATGGCTCTCTCCAATGTGGTGGGCATCATCCAATACACTGAGGGCTGAATAGAATTAGAAGGTGGAGGAAGGTTGAATTCACTCTCTGCCTGATTACTTCAGTAGGGGCATCAATCCCCTGCCCTCAGTGCTCCTGGTTCTCAGGTGTTCAGAGGTAGACTGGAATCGATACTGTTGGCTCTTCAACTCTCAGGGCTTCAAACTACCACATTAGCTTTCCTGTGTCCCCAGTTTGCACATGGCAGATTATGGTACTTCTCAGCCTCCATAATTACATAAGCCAATGCCCTGTAATAAATCGCTTTATAAATAAATACTAGATATAAACTATAAATCGGCCAGGTACAGTGGCTCATGCCTGTAATCCCAGCACTTTGGGAGGCCGAGGTGGGCAGATCATGAGGTCAGGAGATCGAGACCATCCTGGCCAACACAGTGAAATCCCGTCTCTACTAAAAATACAAAAATTAGCTGGGTGTGGTGGTGCGCCTGTAGTCCCAGATACTTGGGAGGCTGAGGCAGGAAAATCACTTGAACCAAGGAGGCGGAGGTTGCAGTGAGCCGAGATTGTACCACTGCACTCCAGCCTGGCAACAGAGTGAGACTCTGTCTCAAAATAAATAAATAAATAAATAAATCCTAGATATGAATATATATATATATACATATTCTATTGGTTCTGTTTTTCTGAAGAATCCTAATACACATGAATATTATAAAGTATTCTCACATTTACAGAATAAACCTCTAAAGTAATTTGACCTTGATCTAGGCCATTTTAAAGTGGTATTTTTGGTAAAATTTTCCCATTTCTTCGAGTTAATGTATAATTCTATTACTTCTTGGGAAGTGTTGATAATTTTGAGTTCCATAAAGAATCATTCTTTTTTTATTTTCAAATATTTTAGCATAAAGTTACATACAGTAATCCATTTAAAATATTTAAACCCTTTACTTTTGGAAAAAAATATGAATAGGTTTCCTAATATGAATTGGAAACCTAAAGTTACATACAGTAATCCATTTAAAAATATTTAAACCCTTTACTACATATTAATATTTGGAAAAAATATGAATAGGTTAAGGACTTGAAAAAGTTACTAAATATCATCTAGGAATTCACTTTTCTGGGTCCATCCAAGTTTGCACCAATTAAGAAACTGACAAGGAATAAAACAGAGATCAAAATTACCTTTATTACTGATAATGTTTAGATTGGCTGATACAGTTTAGATGTGCAGCAACAATGAGCTTGATAACCACAGGCCTAACAATGTTGAGTCCTCCCCCTATAAAATTTATAGCATGGAGAAACCAATCAGAATTTGTATTCCTTTCTGCCAGCAGGCTACTAGAAGAGGGAAAGCAGGGGAATAACCGTACATCCCCATGTATGGTTATTTACCAATCAAGTAAGTCATACCTCCACTCCTAAGTAGGAATGAGTGAGAGAATAGAAAGAGATGGAGATAAAGATATCCACTCATGTTCTTCCACATAAAAGAAAACATTAGGAGTAAGGAATAAATGCTCTCACCAATAAGATGTATGTATGCTCTTTGATTAAAAGCAATGGTTAATTTTTTTGCTAGGGGTTTGTTCTGTTAATCTTTTGTAAAAACTAGCTTATAGTTTTGCTGCATAATAAAGGCAATTAAGAATAAAACCGGCCATGGCCAGGCACGGTGGCTCATGCCTGGAATCCCAGCACTCTGGGAGGTCGAGATGGGAGGATCACCTGAGGTCAGGAGTTTGAGACCAGCCTTCAATATGGTGAAACCCCATCTCTACTAAAAATACAAAAATTAGCTGGCCATGGTGGCGGGCACCTGTAATCCCAGCTACTCGGGAGGCTGAGGCAGGAGAATTGCTTGAACCCGGGAGGCGGAGGTTGCAGTGAGCCAAGATTGCGCCATTGCACTCCAGCCTGGGTGACAAGAGCGAAACTGTGTCTCAAAAAAAAAAAAAAAAAAGAATATAACCGGCTGGGCACAGTGGCTCATGCCTGTAATCCCAGCACTTTGGGAGGCTGAGGTGGGCGGATCGCCTGAGTTCAGGAGTTCAAGACCATCCTGGCCAACATGGTGAAAACCCATCTCTATAAAAATACAAAAATTCGCTGGGCATGATGGCAGGTGCCTGTAATCCCAGCTGCTTGGGAGGCTGAGGGGGAGAATTGCTTGAACCCAGGAGGCAGAGGTTGCAGTGAGCCAAGATTGTGCTATTGCATTCCAGCCTGGGTGACAAGGTGAGACTCTGACGCAAAAAAAAAAGGAAAAATATAACTTTGCTTGTAATTACTTCTTTGGCTACACCCTACAGATTTTGGCTATGCAATGTGCTCAGGGTTGTTAATTTGTACACAGTGAGAGGTGGTAAGTATAGTAGTTAAGTGCACAAGCTCTAGAACCAGAACAGTTAGCAAACTTCTCTTTGCCTGTTTCCTCATCTATAAAATGGGGAAGCATAATAGTATCTACCTCATAGGGTTGCTGTAAAAATTAAACCAGTTAATACATGTGAAGGATATAGTGTCTGACACATTTAAAATGTTAATAGTTATGGCTGATATTCTTTGTGACATAGTAAATAATCAGTTTATATAAATGTTTAAAGAGTATAAAGTTCTATGATATAGTATGCATAAAAATCAAGATGAATAATTATGTTATTCAAATCTATATATTTATTACTTAACATGTCAAATTCTGAAAGCTATAGAACACAGTGTCCAACTACTGTTGTGGTTTGGCCAAATTATTTTTATTTTTGCTTTATATATTTCAATATTCACTTGTCGATTGACAGACTCAAAAAATGTATATTAGAACATTATAGTTTATCAAGCAGAATGAAAGAAATTACCTTTATCTTCCATTATGATTTTATCACATTGAACATCTTTATTCTTTGGTGCTCCATTGAAAGTCTGCATCATCCTTTCAACATATAGGTCGTTGCCTAATCTGTTTCTACAAAGGACTTCATAATTCTTGTTTCTCTGACTGTAAAAAATAAAGTGTATCCAACTCATTAATAAGAATCATCACCACACATATTATCTCTTTATATTATTCTTTTCCTTAAAATTACTTTCATTAATGTGGCTTGCACCAAAAAGTGAAGTGAGACTTCAAAAAAAGCCTTAGGAAAAGACTGCACTAAATGACCTCCAGAGGACTCTTTTATACTGTGTCTATTTCCCAACATCCCTACTACTTTCGGTACCTTATCAATAACATGCTAGTACTAACTCCATGTAGGTTTTAGTTCTGAATATTTTTAAATTTTCCATTACTTCTTTGATGACCCATGAGGAATTTAGAAATGTGTTTTTGAACTTCCAAATGTGTATGTAAATGTGTCTGTTTTAGTTGAGATTTATGTTATTAATTTTTAACTTTATTGCACTGTGGCCAGAAATTTTCATTTGTATAATTCTATTCTGAAATTTTTGAGACCTTGCTTCATAGCCTTATGAATAATTTTTTATAAATGCTGCATGTGTGCTGAAAGAGAATGTGTTCTCTAATTGTTGAGTGCAGAAGTCTGTATCTGACCATTAAGTTTTTATTCAAATTTTCTATATCCATACTAATGTGTTCTCTGGTGGACCTACCAATAATTAAGAGAGGTGTGTTTAAATCTCCTACTTTAACAGGATATGTATCAAGTTTCCAATTTTTGCTTCACATATTTTCAGGTTATTTTATCTATCTATTTATTTATTTATTTATTGAGACGGAGTCTTGCTCTGTCACCCAGGCTGGAGTGCATTGGCGCGACCTCAGCTCACTGCAACCTCCGCCTCTCAGGTTCAAGTGATTCTCCTGCCTCGGCCTCCCGAGAAGCTGGTACTACTGGCATAAGCCACCACGCCCAGCTAATTTTTGTATTTTTAGTAGACACGAGGTTTTACCATGTTGACCAGGCTGCTCATGAACTCCTGACCTCAGGTGATCCACCCACCTCATCCTCCCAAAGTGCTGGGATTACAGGTGTGAGCCACCGTGCCTGGCCCATGTTATTTTATTAGGAATATTCAAGTTCAGGATTACTATACCTTCCTATCATTATGAAGTACACTTTATCCCTAATAATGCTGTCAGTTTAATTGTTCCTCTGTAGGTGACGTGTTTTTAAAAAATATTTTTTCTATTTTTATTTTTTAATGAAATTACTTTTATATTCCAATGCTCTTATTTATCTATTTATTTATTTATACATAATAATAATAAGAGATGTGGTCTCACTGTGTTGTCCAGGGTGATCTCCACTCACTGCAACCTTCCCCTCCTGGAGAAGCAATTCTCGTGCCTCAGCCTCCTGAGTAGCTGGGATTACAGGTGCCCACCACCATGCCCAGATAATTTTTGTATTTTTAATAAAGACAAGGTTTCATCATGTTGGCCAGGCTGGTCTCAAACTCCTGACCTCAAGTGATCCGCCCACCTCAGCCTCCCAAAGTGCTGGGATTAAAGGCTTGAGCTACCGCACCCGGCCTGACAGTTTCTTAATGTTAATCATGTTTCAACTCTGTCTCTTATTTGTTTAAACATTTCACACATATTTTATATTCTATATCTGATAATATAATTATCTATAGTCTTCAGGATCTGTACCAAATTCAACCTGAGGGAATTCTTCTCCTTCTCCTTCTCCCTCTCCTTCTCCCTCTCCTTCTCCTTCTCCCTCTCCTTCTCCCTCCTCTCCCTCCTCTTCTTCTTCTTGCCTTTTTTTTTTAGACATGGTCACGTGGTCTCTCTCGGTTGACCAGGCTGGAATGCAATGGCATGAACACAGCTCACTGCAGCCACAACTTCCCGTGATCAATCAAGTGATTCTCCTACCTCAGCCTCCCGAGTAGCTGGGACTACAGGTATGTACCACCATGCCCGGCTAATCAAAAAAGAAAAAAAAATTGTGGAGATAGGGCTCTCGCCATGTTGCAGGCTGGTCTCAAACTCCTGGGCTCAAGCCATCCTCCTGCCTTGGCCTCCCAGAGTGCTGGGATTGTAGGCATGAGCCACCACACCCAGCTGATCTGAAGAAATCTTAACAGCCAAAATGGTGGTATGCTTTGCTCCAGAGATTTGTGTTTGCTTCTGACAGTAGGGAGTTGACTCTACTGGCCTAGGATCAGTTGAGATAATTGAGCTCCTTTTGAGAGTCTTGGCTTAACACAAGAATCTCTCTTTCAGGTCTTTCAGTGTAAGGGTTGGGAGAACCCAAGACTCATCACTGGTCTCCAGATCCATATGTTAATATTAACATTTCTTCCCAGCATTTCTCCCTTTCTGATTTCAAAGCAATTATCTGTCCCTTTCTTTTTTCCCTCTTTCCCTTTTTTTTTTTTTTTTTTGGTCCTAGGAACTTTACCTTCCTTCTTATGAGCTTTTAAAGGTACGCTATTCATGATCTAATATGTACTATGTTTTATAGTCCAAACCATATTATAATATTTTATATTTTGAGAAGGAATAATACCCTAAAATTATTTTAGTGATGGAGTTTTTAGTACTATAAATCCTATTCAAATAATACTTTAGGTAAAATAATCAGAATAACTATTAATAATCTACTTATAGTAGCTATATTAATTTTAGATGGAGGAGAGCGGAACAAGAAAAATTATTAGGGATAAAGAGGGATAGTACAAAATGATAAAGGGGTCAATTCTTCATGAAAACATAACAATCCTTAAATGTGTATCTGCCTAACAACAGACTGTCAAAATACTTGAGACCAAAACTAACTCTATTTATATTCATTAATAAAGAGAAATGGAAAACTTCTCTAATATAGTAAATTCATTTATTTACCCATATTTTGCCTTCCTAAGTTTTAAATATTAGGTTGGTGCAAAAGTAATTGCGGTTTGGCTATTACTATAAAAATGTCAGTTCTTTCTTTTTAAATTGAAAATGATTTATGTATGTATAAAAGTAAAAATAATTAAAACCTATATAGAGACTTGGAAGCTTATTTTGTTATTTGGCTTAGAAGTTCGCCTAATTATTTAAAAATATGGTAAAGCTATGGGCTCTTCCTCTAGAAAAATTTACACACAACATAAACATGAACATAAAAGTTCACATGGCACTTATATAACTTTGTATATAATTTTGTAGGGAATATACAGTCTCCCCCTATTCTGGGGTATACACCCCATAGTGTATACCCCAGAATCCCCAAGGACCCTTCACAGAAACAAGGATAAGAACCCTTGGCTTAGCATTTGAATTACAGAAACAATGTAGACAACTGAACCATACATACGTTACTTTCTCAGCTTCTTCAGATTCTACAGAGACCATGACTGTGGGCAAGTCAAAAAATCTCAGTGTTTCTGTCTCTGTGAGTATTATCTCTATATTCTTCTCCAGGTCTTCTTTTGTTACAATTTTTTCAGGTGCTGCCCTTATAACTTGCAAATCTAAAATACATGACTTAATTAAAATCATTTACTAATTGCTATTTTTAATTTGTATTTTTCCTTCTAGTCACCAAAATACCATAATGGGTAATATATTGCAGGTGGTTTATATAGTCAAGGAACAGGCCAGGTTGTGAGATGTAGTATAGTCAACCTTTCTGAAGCCAAATTGGATCTTGTAGGCCATAAACAGCCTTCTTGCTGACATAACAAGCCTACCCCAGTCTAATACCTATAGTCATAACTCTAAGGGTATTCCATTATAACTATCCCACAATATTAATTGGGAACTGGGGTTAGCAACTGTTGGTACTACTCAAGAATATGGAGGCAAGTATATTTAGGGGGCATAATAAGCAACACTTCTTTGAGCCGTGAAGTTAACTTCTAATTCGTTGCTTTAGCAAACTTTTATCCTTCATTTGCCCTCCTTATTAGCTGTCTTTTAATTTAGATGTCATTCCACCTCTAATCATCTTCACCAGGGGTAAAGACTCTACTATATTAGTCCTGGTTGACTATAGAAATAAAATTGGAACCAATGTCTATGCAAATAATAGAGTGAAAATAATTGGCCATAAACCTTTAGGACAGTCAGAACTTGATCCAAGGTCCTTGGAAAATTCCACTGAGAATTGAGTTTCACAGCTGGGAGAGTTTGGAATTGGTTATGTGGGTAACAGCCATGAGAAAGTATATAAGTGAGAGTTCAATGTTTTCTATCAACAACAGGGTATACAGCAGACATTCATGAGCCTTTGGGATAGGTAAAGCTTGGACAGCTTTAGGAAAACTTAAAAACGTCTCAGTCTCCTCTTAAAAAGGTTCAGAGCTGAGAAAAACACCTTCCTTATAATCTAAAAAATATACAAGTTATTAATTCCAAAAACCAATCATCAACATTTTTAATGGCTAAATAAATTATGATATACCATCTATGACTATTAAATAGTAAGTAATGTAATAATAAAAATTTTTGAAAATATGTTCTAAAATGTTAAATGACAGAGCAGCCCAGAACATGATCTGCACTATGGTAATAAGAATGTAAAATATTATGCAGATAAACAAGGTCAGGAAACAGAAAATTTTAAGTTGCAAATCTTCTTTAGTTTTGGGTGATTCTTCTTTTTTAAAAATATTCTTTAATTTTTTTCTATTTGTGTAATAAATTTTAAAAATAAGTAAAAGATTTTATTTATATAAGTAAATTTGACTAAGACAGACAAAATGAGTAAAGAAGTAAATGAGTTATCCACAAGAACAAAATTTGAGGTATATGTAGTCCAAACTTTTTGTCAATGAAGAAAATAAAAAACAGAGGTTAAGTGAAAAGTCCACACAGGAATACTAACAATTTTAAGACTAGCAATTTAGGCTCTTGATTCTCTGAGGTTTCTTACTGTTAGACCACCAGATCTTCCTTTGCAATTTAGTTATATAAACTTCAAAGTAACATTGTGGCACAGACATGCTAATTATAAAAATAAATGATCTTATATTAGATAAATTACATATATAGAACCTAATATGGTAACATCTCAGTTATTACGGTTGGGAAAAGTAATACTCTAGTCAACCTTCTTGATGGCAGGGGAACTACCATTCATAGACAAAGCCCTAGGATGGCAAATAGGATTTTTGCCTGGAGTTCTGTATCACCCATTTCCTAAATGTTGCTTGAATTTACTATATGTTCAGAAACTACCCCCAAACCACACTCTTTACCTATAGAATCTGCCTATTTCATGGGTCAGATCCCCTAACTTTAGACTGGCTGTACCACAGATTTTGAGTACACCTCTCTCTCCACCTAGAAAAGCATCACAATTCTATCAGTCTGTTTTGCCTGCTCCTCTTGACTGCCAATGATGGAGGGAGCATCTACACTCCTGAAGGTTCTTCCCAGAGGAGGGAGCTCTAGCCTAGTGTGACAATCATGGCTCCTCTCCACACCTTTACTCATGAATCCCCTTGAGAGGGTTAGGAGAGTCCTGAAGTGGTCCAGAACCTTTTGTGAATGGGTGGGTAAGTCTGTCAAATTTGAGGGTTTAACAGGGGACTTTTATCCATAATGTGATATTTTGGCTCCAATTCATCATATTTACCCTTATCATATTTTTCAATTAATTCAGAACAGGGTGAGGAAAAGGGATGCAATTGTTTGGCTATTCTCAGAGACCCCAGTAGAGAACAACCTATGAAGCCTTCCTTGGCCTCTACTTTAGCTTCAATGGGCCCAATACAATTACAGCATAATTGAGTCACAAAAGCAGTTTATTCTTCCTACCTTCTCCTCACTTGTCAAAGGTATCTATTAGTGACTTATTTATTAACTGAGAGCATCCAGAGACAACCTGTGCATGAGATGCTGTTTGGCCCCTACCTTGCAATTAAAACCACAAACTTTTCTAAGCACAAAACTCCTTCTGGTTATATGGTAAAGCAATGGTTCTCAAACTTTACCCTGCAACAGAATCACCCAAGGGCTTAGCAATAATTGCTTGGACTTACCTCTAGACTTTTTTCAACATTTGGTAAACTTTGTATTTTAGAATAGTTTTAGCTATACAGAAGAGTTGTAAGAATAATTAGAGTTTCTGTATACCCTATATCCAGTTTTCCCTATTGTTAATATTACTCTGGTACATTTAGTACAACTACAATATTGCTATTTTATTATCATATAAAGTCCATATTTTATTCTAATTTCCTTAAATTTAACTAATGTCATTTTTCTCTTCCAGGATCTCATCCAAGACACCACATTACATTTAGACATCATGTCTCCTTAGGGCTCTCTACACTGTGACAGTTTCTCAGAATTTCCTTGTTTTTGATGACTTTGAGAGTTTTGAAAAGTAGCAGTCATGTATTTTGTAGAATGTCCTTCAATTTGTGATTTTCTGATGTTAAACAAGTGTTATGGGTTTCTGGGAGGAAGATTACAGAGGTAAAGTGTCATTCTCATCATATCATATCAAAGATACATGCTAACATCATAACTTATCATTGATGGTGTTAATCTTGACCACCTGTCAATATCCTCTGCTTTAAAGTTATTTTCCCCCCTCTCTCTTTTACATATTGTACTGTTTAGAAGAAAGTCAACATGCAAAGCCCATACTTGTAGAATGGGAAGTTAAGATCCACCTTCTTGAGGGAAGAATATCTATATAATTATTTGGAATTCTCGTGTAAAAAGATTTTTCTATTCTCTCCTCTTCATTTATTCAATATTAGTTTGTGTTACTATGAACTCATGCGTATTTATTTTATAATTTGGGTTATAATCCAATTCTACCATATTTATTTTGTTGTTGAAATTGTTCTACCTTTTGCCATTGTGAGCTCTTTCTGTTGGCTGCTAGGTTCCTCTCAAATACCCCTTTTTGTTGTTTGTTTATTGTAGAGTTTTGTTCTATTTTGTTTTGTTTGAGCACTTCTTTACTTTCTGGCTCATCTTGTATCCATGCACCAACTCTAGAATCAGGCATTTCTTCAAAGAGCCCTAGTTACTTTTATTAGAGAATGGAATTAGAAACCAAAGTCTGAGCACTGAGAGTGCTTGCTGCTTCTGGGGTGTCATTGCTTCTAGGCTTTCTTAGTGGACAGAGCTAAGAAATATTTGTATGTATACTAACTTGTATATACAAACATATCTATACATCTATGTTCATCTATGTCTCTATTAAGCTAAACATGAGTTTACATTAATGTTTTTGACACTTGTTCAATACCACATGAATAATTCTAGCTTCCCTTCTTGCTTTCTGTAATCTCCCACTCCAACAATGGTGAGTTCCTACCATCTGCCCTCCAATTACTTACATGTTCAATCCCAGTATGCATGTACAATGATTCAGAATTATTAACCAATACCCCCATGGGAAGTGACTATAAACTAGAGTGTTTATTTGCAGTTCCTTTTGTCTTTAATCTTATAGCCTCTACTCATTTTCAATATTATTTAGGTATATACCCTTTCCTCCCACTCCTTCTGAGGGTTATATTATACATTTGTAAGGCAGTTTGATTCTTTTGTTACAGTCTGTATTCCATTGTAGGATCCTCGTATTTCTTAATTGTGATTTAAAAAAAACTTCCCACATTTTAAGTCTCACTTTTTGTGTCGTAATATTCTTTGGGTTTTAGTAAAGGCATGGTGCTATGTATCCACCATTACAGTATCTATACAGAATAGTTTTACCATCCTAAAAATATTCATTATGCTTCACCTATTCAACTCTCCCTTCTCTTCAAGGCCCTGCTGCCAACCATTGATTTGTTTTCTGTTTCTATAGTTTTGCCTTTCTCTAGACTGTCATATAAGTAGAATCAGACAGGATATAGTCTTTTCAGACTGGTTTATTTGACTTAGCAATAAGTATTTAAGATTCATCAATCTTGTTGCATGGATTCATAGCTCACTTTTTTATTGCTGAATAATATTCCATTATATGGACATACTATTGTTTGTTTATCTATTCACCACTTAAAAGACATCTTGGTTGCTTCTAGTCTTCTGCATTGATGATTCAGCTGCTAGAAACTTTTGAGTGCAGATTTTTGTGTGAAGATAAATTTTCAGTTCATTTGGGTAAATACCAAGGAACACAACTGCTTGATGATATGGTAAGAGTATGTTTAGTTTTATGTGAAATTGCCAAACTATATTCCAAACTGGATGTACCATTGTGCATCCCCACCAGCAAGGAATGAGAGTTCCTATTTCTCCACATCTTTGCCAGCAATTGGTATTATCAGGTTTTTTTTAGCCATTTAAATGCATATGTAGTACTATCTCATTTTTAATTTGTATTTTCCTAATGACATATGAAACTGAGCATCATTTCATATGCTTATTATATGCCATCTGTATATCTTTTTTGATGAAGTGTTTGTTCCTACGGTTTGTTCATTTTTCATTGGGTTGGTGATATGGTTTGGCTGTGTCCCCACCCAAATCTCATCTTGAATTGTAACTCCCACAGTTCCCACGTGTCATGGGAGGAACCCAATGGGAGGTGATTGAATTAAAGGGGTGAGTCTTTCCTGCACTGTTTTCTTGATAGTGAATGAGTCTCACAAGATCTGATGGTTTTAAAAGCGGGAGTTTCCCTGCACAAGCTCTCTATTTTGCATGCCACCATCCACATGAGATATGACTTGCTCATCCTTGCCTTCTGGCATGATGGTGAGGCCTCCGCAGCCATGTGGAACTGTAAGTCCATTAAACCTCTTTTTCTTCCCAGTCTCAGGTATGTCTTTATCAGCAGCATGAAAATGGACTAATACAGTAAATTGGTACCAGTAGAATGGGGTGCTGCTGTAGACACCCAAAAATGTGGAAGCAACTTTGGAACTGGATAACAGACAGAGGTTGGAAGAGTTTGGAGGGCTCAGAAGAAGACAGGAAAATGTGGGAAAGTTTGGAACTCCCTAGAGACTTTTTGCATGGCTTTGACCAAAATGCTGAGAGCGATACGGACAATAGAGTCTAGGCTGAGGTAGTCTCAGATGGAAATGGAGGGCTCGTTGGGAACTGGAGCAAAGGTGACTCTTGTTTTAGCAAAAAGAGTGGTGACATTTTGCCTCTGCCTTAGAGATTCGTGGAACTTGAACTTGAGAGAGATTTAGGGTATCTGGCAGAAGAAATTTCTAAGCAACAAAGCATTCAAGAGGTGACTTGGGTGCTGTTAAAGGCATTCAGTTTTATAAGGGAAGCAGAGCATAAAAGATTGGAAAATTTACCACCTGACAATGCAATAGAAAAGAAAATCCCATTTTCTGAAATGAAATTCAAGCTGGCTGCAGAAATGTGCATAAGTAATGAGGAGCCAAATATTAATCACCAAGATGATGGGGAAAATGTCTACAGAGCATGTCAGAGGTCTTCATGGCAGCCCCTCGCATCACAAGCCTGGAGGCCTAGGAGGTGAATGTGGTTTCGTGGGCTGGGCCCAGGGTCCCGGTGTTGTGTGCAGTCTAGGTATTTTGTGCCCTGCATCCCAGCCACTCCAGCCGTGACTAAAAGGGATGAAGGTACAGCTCAAGCTATGGCTTCAGAGGGTGGAAGCCCCAAGCCTTGGCAGCTTCCATGTGGTATTGAGCCTGTGAGTGCACAGATGTCAAGAATTGAGGTATGAGAACCTCCCCCTAGATTTTAGAGGATGTATGGTAACGCCTGGATGCCCAGTCAGAAGTTTGCTGCAGGGGCAGGGCCATCATGGAGAAGCTCTGCTAGGGCAATGCAGAAGGGAAATGTGAGGTGGGAGCCCCACACAGAGTCCCTACTGGGGCACTGCCTAGTGGAGCCTTGAGAAGAGGACCACCATCCTCCAGACCCCAGAATGGTAGATCCACTGACAGCTTGCACCATGTGCCAGGAAAAGCCATAGACACTCAATGCCAACCCATGAAAGCAGCCAGGAGGGAGGCTATACCCTGAAAAGCCACAGGGGTGGAGCTGTCCAAGACCATGGGAACCCACCTCTTGCATCAGTGTGACCTGGATGCAAGATATGGAGTGAAAAGAGATCATTTTTGAGTTTTAAAATTTGACTGCCCTGCTGGATTTTGGACTTGCATGGGGCCTGTAGCCCCTTTGTTTTGGCCAGTTTCTCCCATTTGGAACAGCTGTATTTACCCAATGCCTGTACCCCCATTGTATCTAGGAAGTAACTAACTTGCTTTTGATTTTACAGGCTCATAGGCAGAAGGGACTTGCCTTGTCTCAGATGAGACATTGGACTGTGGACTTTTGAGTTAATGCTGAAATGACTTAAGACTTGCGGGGATTGTTGGGAAGGCATGATTGGTTTTGAAATGTGAGGACATGAGATTTAGAAGAGACCAGGGGTGGAATGATATAGTTTGGCTGTGTCTCCACCCAAATCTCATCTTGAATTGTAACTCCCACAATTCCATGTCATGAGAGGAACCCAGTGGGAGGTGATTGACTTATGGGAGCAGTTCTTTCCTGTGCTGTTCTTGTAATAGTGAATGAGTCTCAAGAGATCTGATGGTTCTAAAAATGGGAGTTTCCCTGCACAACCTCTCTCGTTTGTGTGCTGCCATCCATGTGAGATATGACTTGCTCATCCTTGCCTTCCACCATGATTGTGAGGCCTCCCCAGCCATGTGAAATGTAAATCCATTAAACCTCTTTTTCTTCCCAGTCTTGGGTATGTCTTTATCAGCAGGGTGAAAACAGAGCAATACAGTTGGGTTTTTTTTTACTGTGAAATTTATGAATTGTTTATGTACTTTGGATAAAAGTCCTTTATGATCTATTTGATTTGCAAACAATTTTCTCCCAGCCTGTGGTTTGTCCTATCATTCACTTAACATTTTCTTTCACAAAGCAAAAATTTTTAAAAAGTCCAATTCTACCAATTTCTACTTTTATGGATTGTGCTTTTGGTGTATCTAAAATTCCATTACCAAAGCCAAGATCACACAGATTTTTTCCTGATGTTTTTCAAAAAGTTTCTTACTTTTGCATTTTAACTGTAGGCCCATGATCCATTTTGAGTTAATTTTTGAGTAAGATGTAAGGTCTGTGTCTATGCTCTCTCTCTCTCTTTTTTTTGCATACAGATGTTCAATTTTTCCATCAACATTTATTGAAAAGAGAATTCTTTCTTCATTGAATTGCCTTTGTATTTTTGTAAAAAATCAGTTGATTATGTTAGTGTGGGTCTATTTCTGAGCTCTGTATTCCATTTTATCTATCAGTGTACTTGATTATGATAGCTCTATACTTATGCTTGAAATCAGGTAATGTGAGTCCTTCAGTTTTTTTTTTTTCCAGAGTTGGGCTGGCTGTTTTAAATCCTCTGTTCTTCAATATAAATTATAGAATAAATTAGCTGATATCTACAGAAAAGATTGCTGGGATTTTGATTAAGATTGGATTGAATCTATACATCGAATTACAAATAACTGATATCTTTACAATACTGAATGTTCCAATGCCTGCATATGAAATTCATTTATTTATTTTTTTTACTTCTTTCTTCCCTGTTTTGAGGCTTTCTGTGTATAGATTCTGTAAATATTTTGTTAGATTTATACTTTTCTGATGCTACTGTAAATGTTTTTTGTTGTTGTAGTTTAATTTCAAAGTCTAGTAGTTCGTTGATGGCAAACAGAAAGGCAGTTTGCTTTTATATATTGACCTTGTATCCTGCAGTGTTGCAGGATACATGCCTATTGGTGCCAGGAAGTTTTCTTTTCTTTTCTTTTTTTTTTTTTTGTAGATTCTTAGGAATTTTCTGTATAGACAATGATGTCATCTGTAAGTATAGACAGTTTTATTTCTTGCCTTCCAATCTGTATAAACTTTTTTTGAGACGGAGTTTCACTCTTGTCAGCAGACTGGAGTGCAATGGTGCAATCTGGGCTCACTGAAACCTCCACCTCCTGGGTTCAAGTGACTCTCCTGCTTCAGCTTCCCGAGTAGCTGGGATTACAGGTGTGCACCACCACACCCAGCTAATTTTTGGTTTTTTAGTATATACGGGGTTTTGCCATGTTGGCCAGGCTGGTCTTGAACTCCTGACTTCAGGTGATCTGCCCATCTCGGCCTCCCAAAGTGCTGGGATTACAGGTGTGAGCCACCACGCTTGGCCCAATCTGCATCAACTTTATTCCTTTTTAAAAAAGTAAGCCTAGTTTCATTTTGCCTGTGACATAATTTTTAAAATATCTTTTTTAGGAAGATACTTTTAAATATGTTGTATTTTATAGGAATATACAATTTTTAAATTGTAAAGTGACAACTTATAATTGTGTACATTTATGGGGTACAAAGTGATGGTTTATGAATACAATGTAGAATAATTAAATCAAGCTAGTTAACATATCCATCACCTCAAATACTCAACATTTTTGTAGTGAAAATATTTGAAATTTCTCTTTGCAATTTTGTAATATAGAATATTCTATTAACTATATTTACCACATTATGCAATAGACTTTTTTAAAAAACATACTTCTCCTAAGATTTTTCACCCTTTGATCATCTTCTCCCCAATCTCCCAAATCCCTAGCCTTTGTTAACTACCATTCTACATTCCACCTCTATGAGATCAATTGTCTTAGATTCCACATATAACTGAGAACATGTAGTATTTGTCTTTCTGTGTCTGGTTTATTTCACTTAGCATAATGTTCTCTAATTCATTACATCCATGTTGTCACAAATGACAGAATTTCCTTCTTTTTAAGGCTGAATAGTATTCCACTGTGTGTATATACCACATTTTCTTTATCCATTCATCTGTTGATGAACATAAGTTGATTCCATAACTTGGCTACTGTGAATAGTGCTGCAATGAACATGGGATGCAGTCAGAGAAATTGATTTCAAATCTTTTGGGTAAATACCCAGAAGTAGGATTGCTGGATCTTATGGTAATTCTATTTTTAGTTTGAGGAACCTACCTACAGTTTTCCATAATGGCTATACTAATTTATATTCCCATCAACAGTGTATAAGAGTTCCCTTCTTTTTCTGCGTCTGATGAAATGATCATACAGTTTTTGTCCTTCATTCTATTGTGATGTATCATATTTATTAATTTGCATATGTTGAACCATGCTTGCATCTCAGGGACAAATCCCACTTGATCATGGTGGATGAGTTTTTTCAATGTGTTGTGGAATTCAGTTTGCTAATATTCTGTTGAGGATTTTTGCATCCATGTTCATCAAGGATATTGGCCCATGATTTTTTCTTGTAATATCTTAGTCTAGCTTTGGCATCAGGGTGATGCTGGCCTTGTAAAATTAGTTTGGAAATGCTCCCCCTTCAGACCCCAACCGCAGCCCTGCCCAACTGCAGATACCAAATAGCGTAATTGCTTAGCCAAGGAATACATCCTGTGGCCAAATTAACCAGAAGCCATCAAAGTACCCTGTCAGCAGCTCTGCCTGATAGCAGAGAACAGCCAGTTGTCTCAAAGGACAGTGGAAACCTAAGTTATTAATTGTATATCTCTCTTCTTTTCTAACATATGCATTTGGCGTTATAAATTTCCCTCTAAAAATTGCTTTTTCTTCATCCCCAAATTGTGATAAGTTGTATTTTCATTTTCATTGAGTTCAAATTATTTGTTTTTAAATTTCTCTCGAGACTTCTTTGGCCCATGGGTTATTTAGAATTTTGTGGTTTAATTTGCAAATGTTTGGAACATTTCCAGCTATCTTTCTGTTATGATTTCTAGCTTATTGCTATTGTCATCTGAGCACATACTTTGTATAATTTCTATTTTTTGGATTTGTTGAAGTATGTTTTATGGCCCAGAATGTGGTCTACAGAATGCCATCTAGCCTTTCTTTATGTAGATGCAAGTTTCTGACCCATGTCATTTTTCTTTTGCCTGATGAAGTTCTTTCCACATTTCTTTCAGAGCTGGTCTGCTGGCAATAAATTACCTCAGAATTTTCTTTATCTGGGAAAATCTTCATTTCTCCTTCACTGTTGAAGGATAATTTTTCTGGATATAGAATTATAGAATGCCAGTTTTTAATTTCAACACTTTAAAGATTTTTGTTTCACTCTTTTCTTGTTTATTTGGTTTGTGATGAGAAGTCAAATGTAATTTATATCCTTGTTCTTCTAGCCAGGTGTGATGACTCATGCCTATAATAATCCCAGCACTTAGGGAGGCTTGAGGCAGGAGAATCGCTTGAACCCAGGAGTTCAAGACCAGCCTGGGCACATGGCAAAAACCTGTCTGTACAAAAATAAAAGAGAAAAAAAGAAAACAATAAAAAATATATCCTTATTCTCCTATAGGTAAGATTTTTTTTCCTTCTGGCTTCCTTCAAGATGTTCTCTTTGTCTTTTGTTGTCTGTAATTTGAATATAATATTCCTAGGTTTTGTGTTTTTGTTTTGCTTTGATATTTATCTTGCTTGGTATTCTTTTTGTATCTGTTGTTTAGTGTCTGACAATTTTGGAATGTTCTCAACAAGTATTACTACAAGCATTTCTTCTATCCCATTCTCTCTTCTGGTATTCCAATTGTGCATATGTTACGCCTTTTGATATTATCCCACAGTTCTTGGATGGCTGTTCTATTTTCATTATTTTTTCTCTTTGCATTTTAGTTTGGGAATTTTTTATTGACCTTCAAATTAACTGATACTTTCCTTAACCCTGTGAAGTCAATGGGGCTATCAAAGATATTCTTCATTCATGTTGCTGTGTTTTTGATATCTAGCATGTCATTTTGAGTCTTTCATATAATTTTCATCTCTCTGCTGACATTACACAGCTTGCACATTGTATACTTTTTCCATTAGATCTCTTAACATATTAATCATAATTATTTAAAATGCCCTGTCCAATAGTTTTTAAATTTGTATCATAACAGTCTGGGTTTGATGCTTGCTTGATATCTTGAAAATATTTTTTTCTTGCCCTTTAGCACTCCTAATGACTTTTTGTTAAAAGCCAGACCTGTTGTATCCTGTAACAGGTGCTGAGGTAATAAGGCCTTCAGCAGAAGAATTGATAGCACTCAGGGTAGCAGTTTGGTTGTGTTTAATGTTGTTTTAGCTACAGATACCAAGACCT